>NC_143487.1:42737921-43067564 GCF_027475165.1 Benincasa hispida
GCTCCAAAAGACCATTTTTCTTGAATGTAATAAATTCATGATTAAATAAATGTATGTTTGCACCTTCAAGAATCTCATTCACTTTGTTTTATGCATCATTTATTTTATACAATCTCTCGATTCTTATCGATGAAATTTTGATTACGCACTATTTCAAGTAAGGATACAAAAAGAATTTTAGACCTTTTAAAATTTTCTAACAAAATTTTGAAACTCATTTTTCAAAAGAAAAATTCTTTTTTTAAAAAAAATTTCATAAAAAATTCGAATACTTAGTTTATTAGATTTATTTAGAATCTTAAAACTCTTAGAAATATCATATCTACTTAATTTTCTTTGTTACCCCGATAGGAAAACTTTTGATCTAAGAACAACCATCTTGTTTTAGAAGCGAGTCTAGACACAGAGGAATAAAAATGGCCTAGTATTTAACAAAAAGAAAAAAGAGTTGCTAGCATAAAAAAAATAAAGCAAGCTTGTCAAATTAACATAACCTTCACTAACGTGTGTGTATGCATGGATAGAGGTGAAAAGAGCTACCTTCATCGTTTCTAATCAGAACCCGCGAGAAAAGAGCAATAGGTTCTGGGCGGTGTGAGTGTAAAAGCTATCCCTTTAGGTAAAATAAATGTTAATTACATTCTGTGTGCATGAGTTTAAAAAGGCACCCTTGTATTAGAATTGTCTCTCTCCAATGCAAGTTAGGTATATCTTAAACCAATAACCGGGTCAATGTAAGCCATGACTAACTTTTCTTCTTGAATGTCTCTTTGTTAAGAGTGTGTGCTTATGATATGATATGTTTCTAGATGTTTTTCTTCTTAATTGATTCTGCTGTAAGAAAATAATACTCGTTTGGATTGGCGCAGTTAGTTAGATAACAGTTCTTAAAGGTCGTCTATACTTTTATTTGAGTTACTTTTTGAGCATTACTTCAAGCTTCAATTTTCAATTATTCTGTTTATATTTTTTTCTTATTAACTTTTATTGGGTTTTACGTTGGCTAATGATTAAATGGGTTTTACGTTGGCTAATGATTAAATGGGTTTTACGTTGCCATTATTGTAAATAAGTTAGTTGTGAAAATCAAGCAAGTATATACAAAATGCAATACAATTTTGAAACTTGAACTCTAAAAAAATCGTGTTGTTGTTGTCAAGGATCTATTGGACTCTCTAGCATCAATTTAAGTAAGTAAAATTGTAATTACTAGGTCCTGTGCACTAATTATGTGAGCCTAAGATCTTGAGATGACTTTCTATTTTTAAGTTCAAACTAAGATATCTATAAAATTATTATGTTGATCTTGAGTGTTTTTTTTACTATTTGAGCCTAAGAATGCTTTTTATTATTTTCCTTATTCTCTTCTAGCATATGATTTTCATTGTTATCTTTTAGCATATGATTTTGATTCTTTATTTTGTTTGTACATTCCCTTTTAGCTACGGTCGATAGTTGCTTCTCCAACACATTATCTTTTCCATATTGTTCTCAAAGGAATCACTTTCTTGGCCTACGCCTAAGTCCAAATGCCGTCTTTAATGGGCATTAAGGAAAACGTCTTCTTAGACTGAGCAATAGATTAAGTTGGTTATTTGAGTCCTTTTAACTTTTGATACTTAGTTCCTTTGCAAATTGGGTTGGATATTTGAGTCCTTAACTTTTTATCCTTAGTTCCTCTACAAATTAGGTTGCATATTTGAGTCCTTAACTTTTGATCCTTAGTTCCTCTCCAGAGTGGTTGATATTTTCACATATTATCTTCAAGAGTTGAATGACAATTTGGGTATATGTTAATTATTGACCATCAGCTACTGATGCTACAGTGTTTTAGTCTTTAGACAAAACCGGGAGTTGAATTAGTTGGTAAAGATTGAGTGACTCCTGTGCGATTTTTTCTTTTGATGTGATCATTGACACTTATAAGATTCTTTCTTTTATTATATGAGCATCAAAAGTTGTAGTTTTGAAGGAAAAGAAAATTAGAGTCCATTCATATAGGTTTCTTGCTTGTCATTTCTACCATAACAACTAGCTATCCTCACTTTCATGATTCCAACCAAGTAGGAGAATTCTAGACTACTCAGTGCATTTTAAGGTATTTTTGGAGTACTTTAGGTAAGTAGAATTCTAGACTACTTAACACATCTTAAGATGTTTTTAGATTACTTTAATTGGTACTTTTCTTAGAAGTGTTTATAGGAAAGATTTTCACATAAAAACAATACTTGTAAGTCATTTTAAACTCATTTGTAATTACTCTATGTCTCATTTGTATTTTATATGCTTAAATTCCATGAGATTTCGATATTTATTTTACATTATCATCATAGTTTTATGTTTAGCAAGTTTGCATTTATCTGTTATTTCTCTAGCTTTTTTATTACTCTCCATTGAGGGTAATATTATGTTCAATTTTTCACTTATTTGTTCAAATTGTTGTTTTATCTACTTTGTAGGTAGTGAATAATCTCTAGATTCCAAAAATTGACATCAGAGACACTTGGGAAGACATTGTTGAACATTCCTCATTTATCTTCAGTTTACTTTTAGTCATTTTAACAATTTTTTAATTCATTTATGTTGAATTCTATTCTTGTATGCAATTTAGCATGTATACTCTACTTGTTCAATGTATAATATATATGTATAATTCATAGTTGATATGTAGGGATTTTCTGTCGAAATCATATGGAGTTGATTTGGATTAAAAATATATTTGATTTTGATTTTAGAGTTAAAATATCATCTAATTTTTCTTTTGTGACTTATTAGGGATTTGTGAAAGCAATTAAGATTTTTTTTTGTGTGCATGTATAGGTAAAAGACAAATATATTTTTTTTCAATGACGGATATTCAATATCGGACAATTACTAACAAAAAGTAAGTGAAAAACCGCCATTGAAGATAATTTTCAATGTCAATTGAAAACTGACATTGAAAATAGTATTCAATGTCGCTTGAAAACTGACATTGAAGATAACTGGCATTGAAATCTTGGTCATCTATAATGTCGATTTAACATCGATATTAAAAACCCTTTATAACACGATCTTTGATGTCGGGTTTCAATCAACATTAAAGTTCAGTTTTGTAGTAGTGTTAGTAATTAATACACAACAATTATGGATTATGGGAAGACTCTTAGTTATATATTAGACATATATAGGTGAGTATAGCATCAATTCATTCACAAATACATGCTAAAGGACAAATATGATACAGGAAATCAAGTTCATTTCATTAAAACTCAGTCCTAAAAGAATTTACATTAGATTTTCTACTCTTATTCCTTTCAGCATTGCAATGCTGCTTTAAAGCGTCCTGATGCTGCCTCATTGACTATAAAATATTCTCTTTCATTTTAGGTTGAACTGGGTATTTTAGGGAGGCTTAGGCTCAATTGTGGGATTTTAGCCATTATCCATGAGATTTATTTGTTTTGGTTTGTAATTGATGATATTTGGTATGGATAATTTTGGACCAAAAATTACGATAGGCATAAAGTAAGATCATAAGCAACAAGGACAAGAAAATAACAAGGTTTGAGCCTAGGGGAGAGGGTTGGTTCGTATCAAAACTCAAATTAATATAATTGGTGTTGGGTTTTATGTCCTAAAATTTGTGGTTTGTAAACAATAAACATGTTCTATTAATCATAGATGTTATTGAAGTTTTATTCAATAAAGTTGTTATTGAATGTATGAATCGCTCATTTTGTTTTAGAAAGAAATTAAATCCAATAAACTAAAATTCATATTACTTGAGTACCTGGACTTTATGTGGAGACATAAGAGTGGATCAAGTTCGAGTAGATAGCCAAAATTGTCTATTGTTTACGGATAAGGTTGGGTACCTTATTTTGAGGATACTATCGAATGTGGCTCACTTTGTAGATGTTACAATTGATGTAAAGTGCTACAAACGATGTGATCATGATTCGTTCTTGTGGAGACATGCAAGTAAGGACGTCCTATGCAAAGATTTTGTATAAGACCGGGCCAAGAAATAAGTCACTCTTACTTTAGAATGTTGTTTATTATTTAAGACTGACTACTTCAAAACGATGATCTAGGTAACCTGACCTTAATCTTGAGCTAAATGTGAACTCCTGTTTATTCGGGATTATCTTTAGATTTGCATGGGTTAGGGTTGGCTTAACAGCGTCGACTCAATAAGCCTCCCATTTCAGGGGTAAGACCAGGTAGATAGCTGGGGACATAGGGTGCAAGATGAAATACACTACGACTCGTTTCTTTGGATAGTAGAGAGGTTATTCCCTTAAGTGTTAACTCTGGGTCTTGAACAAGGGGTCCCACCCTCTCATTGGCTCGAGAAGAAGTCGGTTTGGTTATTGGATTACAAACCAATTGTTTGTTAGAGGACCGATGGGACTTAAAGAACAAGATGTAATCTTGGGGGTAAAATAGATTTTGACATAGCCGTGATGAGTAGAAAAACGTGACAAGTAAATTTGAAACATTCAAATTCGAATTAAAGGGAATCAGTAATTATATATGGTATAATTAAACGTTTAATTATATATGGTATCAATTTTAAAGAACAAGATGTAATCTTGGGGGTAAAATAGATTTTGACATAGCCGTGATGAGTAGAAAAGCGTGACAAGTAAATTTGAAACATTCAAATTCGAATTAAAGGGAATCAGTAATTATATATGGTATAATTAAACGTTTAATTATCGAGTTAAACGAAATTGGAGAATTGGATAATATTTAAAATTGATTTAAATATTAATTACATGAACCTCATGATTGTGGAATTGGTGTTTTAAAAGATATTCAATTATTTTAATTAATTAAATAATTTTTACTTAAATTATTGAAAATTTGAATTTTATGAAAATTCAAATAATAAATTCATTTATTTTAATCTTTTAAATTTTAAATTATTTTTTGAGCAAATTGATTTTTAATTTAAAATTGAGAAAATGGGTTTAGGTGGGTTTTTCCAGTTTTTTTTTACACCACATGATTCCATTAGGTAATGGGTGTTTGGTATCAAATTAAGGAGATCATAATCATCTCAGTTGAGAAAAGGCATGCAATTTTGAAGTTATTCTGAATTTTTGCACCTTCAACCTCTGGAACAGAAACCAACCTTTTGCTCGCCAAAATGCCTTCAAAAGCAGTTTTAAAATCATGAGAAGAATATGATGACAATTCCCTAGTATTTTTCTTGGATGGTCTCCTTTTAAAGTCACCTTGTAGTCATGAGATATTAAAGGCTGGAACTTTTTTGTATTCCATCTATCTTGGAAAGAATATCTATCCTTCCAATCCTCATTTGTGACCATCAAAGGATTAGGGTCAATCTTTGAGCTTTGTTTAAAAATCAATACTTTAACCTCTGGCAAAAACTCAAAATAGAAACTAGGCAAACTTGGTTGAAACTCACCTATCAAAAAACTCTTTTATTTAAAAAGTCTTGAATTTTCTATTTTGATAACAAGAATAATTTAACCTCACAAATTTCCAAATTCATATTTTTGGCTTTTCTGTCATTTTTATCGATAGATTGAGTATTATTCACATGTTTTTTCTCTCATTTATGTTTGCACACTTTTCTTTTTATATTTCTATCGCTTTTGTCTCGGTTTCATGCCTTTATTTTTCAAACTCACACACATCAAGTTTTACTTCTCTTGGAAGGAACGATACAAGAGCAAGATCATATGATATTTTGGGATCCAATGTACTTGCAATGTCAGAACAAAGTATCCTAGTTTCAAGTTTACTACTATCTACTTTCTCTACTCCACTACTATGAACACGTGTTTCTCCAAAAATAAGTGACTCAACAATTCTAGTAAGACTACAATTAAGTAATTCCATGCAATTTAATGACTTATTAGACAAAACATCATTATCACGCACAGGTAAAACATTAGTAGGTTTTTTTCTACTTCTTTTTATCTTATCAAATTGCTCATATATGATAGTTAAACTAATTTTTCCCATTAATATGTTGGCATTGGGATTGAACTTAGATTTAATTTACCTTGAAGATTTCCTTTGAATTTTCTTTTCTATCTTTACGGGAAAATGCACCATTTCTTCCAAATCTGCACAAGGTCGAATCTCTTATCAATCAGCAAGTATATCAACAATTACCTCATTATGTCCTTGGTAGAATCAATCCATGGCAGCTTCCTCATCCTATATGAATCATATTCAAATACATTAACTCTTTCATAATATGTAGTTTTAATTATAAATCATATTTATAATTAACTAATAGTAATGTATCTATATACATTATATTTTATATTAATCATATCATATAAAATTAGTATATGTTTCCCTATGCTAATTTGAACAATTCAAACTATTCTTTCAAAGCTTTGGCCCTTATTAATCAATTGTGAGCTAGCAAGAAGACCTAATAGATCTATAGATTATGAGCTCCAATGGTTCGAGATTAATTGATTAAGTTCTTTAATTAAATTAATCAATATTTATTAAATTTGGGGCAAACCACTATAGACCTATACTTACACTCTTATGCACCATAAGACATATTGCATCCATGGATATAACAATTTCACATAAATCGATCCTTCACGAGTTATTCGTATTACAACTGGGTCAAATATTCATTTTACCCTCGTAATTACCTCTATATCCTTAAGTATCACTCATCCTCTTGTTGGGTTTTATGCCCTAAAACTCATAGATAGTAAGTGTTATTAATTGACCGTCATCAATAAAGAGTTATAGATGTTAATTCAATAAAAGTTATTGTGTTGTTTTCTATTTCATCTTAATAACCATAAATTCAATAAACTAACATCCAAGTTTGCCTTATGAGTCTTCAACTATATGTGGGGACATATAGGGATCAATGTACAAGATATAACGTAAAGGGTCTATAGTATACGAATAAGGTTGGATACCTTATCCTAGTAACACTATAGATATGACCCACTTTGTATTTGATACAAATGTAATGATCCAACACATTCGTGTAGGTAACATGCGAGCAGGGGTATCCTATGTAATGAGTTTGTATAAGACCAAACGGCGAAATAGTAACCACTAAATGTAACACTGTTGACTAGTTAGGTTTCTATTTCACTAGGACGACCTAAGCAACTTAGTCTTAATCCTTAATTATGAACTCATATTCACAAGGGATTGTCCTTTGATTTTTATAGGCGAGAATGGCTAGTTCACCGACTCAATAGGCCTACCATTTTGGGTTCAAGACCGAGTGGAGAGCTGAGAACATAATAATACAAGATAGAAAATACAAGATGGAATCCACTTCTTTTCGTCTTCAAGGTAAGTAGATGATTGTTCCCTTAAGTAATGTCTGTAGGACTTGAACAAAGGACCCTACCCTCTCATTGGCCTGAGAGAGATTTTTGTTTATTGGTTGGACTATAAAAAAGTTGTTCATTAGAGGAGCATAGGTACTTAAGGAGTCAAAGGTAAACCAAGGGTAAAACGATAATTTGATCCAGTTGGAGTTACAAACACTCGTGAAGGACTAACTTGTCATTATTAGTCTATATTCGCGGACACAGAAATATACCTGCAATGAGAAGAGTGCAACTATGGGTCTTTAGTGGAGTGTACCTACAATTAACGACTATTGATTAACTTGGTTAATGAGTCTAATCAATTAATCTCATATCGTTGGAGCTTCTGATTTATAGGTCTACCAGGTCCCCTTATTAGCTCACTAAAGGATATTATAGAGGAATCATTTGAATTGTTCAAATCAATTTGAGAAAATTGTATATTAATATGATTAACATATAATTGATTATGGATGTGACCTATAATTCAAATTAAGTTGGAAAGAAACATTTGAATGAGATTCAAATAATTAATTCAAGTGAATTAGATTCACAAAGAATTAATTAATAAATAGAGAGGTATTGTACATAAACATAAAATTTTCATGATAATTAAATATATACGTTAAATTAGATTTAATATGTAAATAGTTATTTAATTAATGTGCAAATTAATTAAATAAGTGTTATTTAATTAATTGTGCACAAAGGAAAGTTGGGAAAGACTTAGAGAATGGCATTGACCCTTCTCTATATAATGCCTTCCTTATGACCCTTTTGGGGCAAGAAATTCATTGTGCAAATTTTTCTTTAAGCCATCAAAAGAAATCTTCTCTAATCTTCCAAAGGTTTTTCCTCCCCACCATTTTCAATAGTTGGATACCACCTATCCTTCTATTGGAATCCTTGAGAATAACAAGGTTATTTTTGTAATTGTGTTCAAGATTGTTCGAGGAGTCGTATGTGTTCAAGAATGTTGGAGGAGTCGTTCGTTGGAATGTCAGGAGAAACGTTCTAGGAGCTTAGGAATATACAAAAGTGAAAATGGTTCTTTCATTTCTCTAAAGCATGCTATTTTACATTTTTATTCTACACATATTCTATTTTAATTCACTGATTTTGTTTATGTAAAAATTGATTTGCGGGATGCAAGGCGTTCACACGCTTTCGCAGTGGAATTTGAACTCCATCAATTGGTATAAGAGCCCAATTTCTTGCCTCTTTGTTTTTCGTATTTTTTTAAAAGAAAAATCAGTATAGAGGTGGGATATTAAATCTTCATTTTGAATAAAGGTTTGCAATGTTGGATGTTTTTTATTTTAGCACTTAGATTACTTTTAATATGATTAAACTGTAAGGGTTCGTTGATTTTTTAAGGCAAATTTAATTCTTGCTTAGAGTCTATAAGTTTGTATCGATCGATGGAGCAACTATTGCTGAAGCGATCGGAAGAAATAGAGGTGTTCAAGCAAGTTTGGAGACGAAAAAATGCAAAACAGAGGCATTCTGCCTTTCAGCATCGCGATGCTACTATCATAATGTTGCAATACTGAAAGGCAAGGCGGTATTGATAGTATTGAAAATGTGCTATTTTCCTCTTCTTAATTTTAGGTCGTTACTATGTTTAATGTGTTTATTTACTGTTTTTATAGGTATTGAGCATTTTAGAGGCGGAATCAGTCGTTATGAGTTGTTCGGGGTTAATTTGGAGCAATTAGGAGCTAATTTGAGCAATCGGACTTCAAAAGGATGTGAAAGGGCGAAAATGCCCCTGGATGGAGCGTTGCAATGCTCAACTGAGCATTGCGCAACGCTACAAGGCAGTAGCGACTTGATGCTAGAAAATAGGGCAGTATTGCAACGCTTCGATTATTGACGGATGCGTGTAAGGCCTCGCAGCATTGCAACACTGCGATACAACGTGGTGACGCTCCGACACCTGATATATATATATATCCTTCGTTTTAGGGTAAAATAATCACCTACACTCAGGCTCCCAACCCTCTTTCCCTCTTTTCTCTCTTCCATTTTCTTATTTGGGTGTTCATTTTGTAATTAATCAAGTAGATTCCAGGTTGTAGCTTCTCATTCTCTATGGGAAGGTAAGATTTTGATTTCCTAGCTTAGGGATTTAAAAGAACTCAATGTTGTTTTGGGAGATTCTTAATTTATTATGTATATGATCTTGCTTATGGATTCTCACTCTGAATTTATTGATTATGTATTGTATTTCCATGTATTTGATTGACAACCAATACTTGTTTATGTAGTTCCATGCTTAGGTTTAACCTTGATTAAGGCAATGAACCACAGAAAGAAAGAGATTAGATTAACATGCTTAGTTGTGAAGTTAACCGCACTACGTAATGCTTTAATCAATCTTGATGTGAAAATCGTAATGAACAAGTTAAATAGACGGTGGAAGTTAATTAGTTCATCCTAGCAAATCCCTATAACTTAATGCGATTAAAGCAGGTTCGTCTTCTCTTGCTAGTTAGTTAGATAATAAGGACGGTTAGTTAGGGTTCTAATTAATTTGGCTAGGCTTAAGCAAGGAGTTTTAGTCATATGTTATGGTTCAATGATCTTAATTGCAGTGGGTGAATCCATTCCTCCGAGCTAGGACATCATGATTGATTGCACTTCTATCTTTACTTTTCTTGTATTTTATTTTCTTTTATGCATTTCCTATTCCAATCCACACCAAACCCCTCATTTTACCACTGTAACTAAAAATAAGCTTCGAGGAACTAATCTTCCACGCTTTCCTGTGGTTTGACCCCAAACTTACTGCTTGTACTACCAATTAGTATAAGTAGTTCGTTCAGTGATTTATAAATATTATTTTTCTAGCAAGGATTTATGGACGACGATAAACATTGATCTAGCAGGTACGATGCAATGCATGGAATTCGTAGGGTCGCAGCACTAACCCTTAGCGTTGTGACACTACAAACTTTGACGGAATTGTGGTAGCGCGTCCGTCAATAATTTTTCTTTTATATTTAGTTAATATTAATTAATTAAATTGATATAATAGTTATATTAATTTAATTAATTATTTGCATTAGGGTATCGTAATTGGTCCAATTTTGCTGGTTAAGTTAATTTAATTATGCATTGGATGTATATTTAGACTAATATTTGAATTCATATTACATATTGTATGTCAAATGGATTGAAAATACCTATTTTAGGATGTACAGGCATCATAATTAGATATAAGGGTTCTATTTTATGGATGCACGATTGAATTAGCATGCTCATGCATCATGATATAACTGTTATTTTAATTATGATGTATGATTACACTAAATATTTCCATGCATCATGCTATATTAAAATTGTTATAATACATAATGGAATGATGTATGTGAATGTTTGATTTTCATATAAGTGATATATTTATCAAATGAAAATCGAATTTGCATTGAGCATGACGTTACTTTGATAAATATAATTGTTGTATTTAACCAAGGTCATTATATGCAAATTTATAGGTTTTAATAAAGCATTAAAATATAAATGTTATAGTTTTAATGAGATAGTTTAAAATATAGAATCAAGAGTTACATTCAAACATAGGTCAAAATTAAGTTTTAAATTGTTTAAAATTGATCAACCTAGACTTATGTTAGAATTATTTCTAATGGGGTTAGAAATAGGTTAATCTTTTTAATTTATTTTAATAGGATTAAATGAATTTAATCAAAATATTAAATTTATAAAATAATTGTCCATAAACTTTTTCTAAAGAACGTTTTGTCTAAGCGAGGGTAACGACCTTTTTCTAAAGAGCGTTTTGTCTAAGCGAGGGTATTTAAGCAGATGGAAACGGAACACCTCCACCGAAGAACTGACCTGGAAGGTGAATTGAGTAAATATTTTATAAGCATGCAATAAATGATTGATTTTATTAAAAAGTTTAATAAATGAAGTCAAGTATTGATAAATCATTCAATATAAATGTTATATTGAGCAAATTAAAAGGACTTAGATAAATTCATTAGTCGGTTTTTAACCAAGTATAATAAAACCTTAATAATATTAGAATACTTTCGTGGGAGGAAATTGGTATATGAGATATATCAAATTTCAACTCTCATGTCCCTAAGAGTTCACACCACGAGATCCATGCTCGGCTTTGTGTCACCCTGGGTATGGTCTCCCTTCGGAAGGTGTTTGCATTGGTTAATAACAAGGTGAATAGAGAGAGTATCCATAGTAAGTGGGAGAAGGACATGTGTCAAGTATCCTACAGTATCCTCCATTAGGTTGCACCATGAGATTCCTATAGTCGTCTGCGTGTCGTCTTGGAGCGACCATCCCTTCGGAGGGGCTGACCATAAGAGTCGAGACAACGCAAACTCTAGCAATGTATAGGGTTTCTTAGGTTAATCTTCAACAACTATCTTTCTTTTCGGTAGTCTGTTGACGTGTACCTCTGGGAATAAAAAATGATAGGGTCACATTTACAAGATGAATTAAGCTAGTTAATGAATCCTTGAATGAAACAATGGTAGCTTGATACTATAGGAATAAGAGTTATTCTGGTATTAGTGATTAGCTAAGATTGTCTCAATTCAGGAGAGAAGTAGCTGATCACCCTTTGGTGATTGTTGCTCTAACCTCTGAAGTATTGTTGCAAAAACTAAAATCAATAGTTTAATTAGGGTTCTATGATTACATATTTTTTTGCTAAATTGATTGGATAATTATGTAATGGGTTAAGACAAATATAATTAATACGGTCAATTGATTGTCATTTATTTCAACATGTCTTCCATAATCATTTTCTTGCTTAAAAACAAAAAATTAACCATGAAAACTATGCGACGGGAAACTCGTGGTTAATAAGTTTATTAATTGATCATAATTAATGAAGAGTTATAGATCTTAGTTCAATAAATGTTATTGTGTTGTTTTCTATTTTGTCTTGATAACCCTAAATTCAATAAACTAACATCCAAGGCTTATGAGTCTTTAACTATATGTGGAGACATACAAGGATCATAGATACAGCCTAAAGGGTCTATAGGGATAAGGCTGGGTACCTTATTCTAGTAGAACTACAGATACGGCCCACTTTGTATTTGATATAAATGTAATGATCCAACACGTTCGTATAAGTGACATGCGAATGGGAGTATCCTATGAAATGAGTTGGCATAAGAACGGACTGCGAAATAGTAACCACTAGAAGTAACTCTACTGACAAATTAGGTTTCTATTTCACTAGGATGACCTAGGCAACTTAGTCTTAATCCTTAGTATATTATGAACTCCTGTTCACGAGGGATTATCCTTTGATTTGTATGGGTGAGCGTGGTCAGTTCGTATAATTAATAGACCTACCATTTTTAGAACAAGACCGAGTGGAGAGCTGAGAACATAATAATACAAGATGGAATTCATTTCTTCCCGTCTTTAGAGTAAGTAGATAAGTGTTCCCTTAAGTGGTTCCTCCGGGACTTGAAAAAAAAGTCTTACAATCTCATTGGCCTGAGAGGGATTTCTATTTATTGGTTGGACCATAAACAGGTTGTTCATAGAGGTACACTAGTACTTAAGAAGTTAGAGGTAAGACAAGGGTAAAATGATAACTTGACCCAATTAGAGTTATGAACAATCGTGAAGGTCTAACTTGCTGCTATTGGTCTATATGGGTGGACATAGAAATATATCTGTAGCGAGAAGAGTGCAGTTGTGGGTCTTTAGTGGAGTGTACCCACAGTTAACGAATATTGTTCAACTTAGTTAATGAGTTTAGCCAATTAATCTCATATCGTTGGAGCTTCTGATCTACAGGTCAACTAGGTCTCCTTGTTAGCTCACTAGATGATATTAAAGAGGAATCATTTGACTTGTTCAAATCAATTTGAGAAAATTGTATATTAATATGATTAATATATAATTGATTATGGATGTGACCTATAATTCAAATTAAGTTGGAAAGAAACATTTGAATGAGATTTTAATAATTAGTTCAAGTGAATTAGACTCATAAAGAATTATAATAAATAGAGAGGTGTTGCACATAGACATACGATGTTTATGATAATTAAATATATATACATTAAATTAGATTTAATGTGTAAATAATTATTTAATTAATGTGCTAATTAATTAAAGAAGTGTTATTTAATTAATTGTGCAGAAGAGAAAGTTGGAAAAAGACTTGGAGAAGGGGGTTGACCCTTCTCTATATAAAGTCTTCTTTATGGCCCTTTTGGGGCAAGGAATTCATTATGCAAATTTTTCCCTAAGCCACCAAAAGAAATCCTCTCTACTTTCCCAAAGGTTTTTCCTCCTCACCCTTTTCCAATAGTTGGATACCACCTATCCTTCTATTGGAATCCTTGAGAATAACAAGGTTATTCTCATAGTTGTGTTCAGGATTGTTCGAGGAGACGTTTATGTTCAATATCGTTGGAGGAGTCGTTCGTCGGAATATCAAGAGGATTGTTCTAGAAACTTGGGAATCTACAAAAGTGAGAGTAGTTCTTTCTTTTCTCTAAATTATGCTATTTTACATGTTTATTCTACACATTATGTTTTAGTTCACTAATTTTGTTTATGTAAAAATCAATTTGTGGGATGAAGGCATTCACACGCTTCCACTGCGGGATTTGAATCCCACCACCTCTAATGAATAATTATTTTATGGTTAAATCATAAACTAAGTCTCTCAGGGTCAGTGAGAGAGTGGGACCTCATTGTTTGCGTCCTGAAGTCAGCACTTAAGGGAAGTATTCATCTACTTTCCTTAAACAGGAATGAATGGATTCAGTCTTGTGATATTACATTTCTAGCTCCCTATTTGGTCAAGTTCTCAAAATGGTAGGCTTATTGAGTTGGTGACTCGAGTCACTCTCATCCATGCAAATCAAAGGATGAGCCCTCATAAACCAGAGTCCATAACTCACTCAAGATGAGTTATATGTGATCATCTTGTGAAATATTAATTTCTTCACTTAACGAAGTTATAGAGAGAGATTAATTATTTTGCGACCTAGTCTTATACAAACTCTTTGTATAGGATACCTCCACATGTCTTCATAAGAACGGTTTGGATTACATCGTTTTTAAAGATTACAAAGTGGGTCGTATCCATAGTGTTACCAAGATAAGGGACCCAACCTTAACCATCTACTATAGACTCTTTAGATTATTACTCAAATGAAATTTGTTGTATGTCAACTACATACCATTCAAGTCTTATGTAAATAACCTTGGTTTTGTTTATTGGATTGAGTTATGCAAAATATAAAATAAAATAATAATTATTTTATTAGTAATCAGAAATTTGTTTATTTATTTGAAAAGCACAAGCTTAGGGCATAAAACCCAATAGTTAGGGCATAATCTTCAAATGTAGAAACAATAAGTTTTACCTTTCCCTTTCACTCAAGTGGTGATCATCAAATATGGTCTCAATTTCCTCCTCTTAAAGAAGATACTCGATTGGATTGGAAATATATCCAAAGAACAATGGAAGTTTTTTTTTGTCAGCATTATGGCCATTTCTTCTTGCTCTTCTTTGTGTGAGCATGGCTGAAAAAAGATGTTAGCATAAAGAAAATTGTCCCTCACATATTACACTCAATAGGATGAAGATCACTCCTGTTTGCACTCGAAGATCTAGCACTGTTTCTCCAATATAAAAACTCTCTCAGAAAAGAAGTCAAGAGATTGCAATATCAAGTATTTAAGGAGCATGCCTTGAACACAAAACCGAGATTGATGACGCTCAAACAAAGAAACAAGTAGAATTAATAAAAACAAGAAACTAGTAAACAAGAACCTAATGTTCAAGATCCAACAAACTAGGACAAGAAACAACAAAAATATAATACCTGGAATTTAGAATCTAATATTAAAAATTGAAAGAATTATGTAAGATGACCAAAGAAAAACAAAGAAATTAGACAAGAATTAAAAGGAATTAAAGAAATAAGATGCAAGAAATACTATCCTAAACTTCTAAATTGACACGATATAGCTTTAAAATCTTAGGATGTGAAAACTTATATGGTTCTCAAAGCTTAGTCTTGAAACTTTTACACAAAGGAGTTTTGAAGAATTTCACTGCTTTATAATCTGTAAATTGTTGCTTTAATCTAATGGAATCCACCTTGTTGTTGAAAGTTCACAAAGTTCAATCACTACCTTCAGCCATACTAACCCCATCCGCCGACTGCAAGATGTCCAGAAACCACTATTTTGTTTTCCCCATCTTGAACGCACTGTTGAAAATGGAAAACACTAAAATTACATAAAAATTATTATAAGAAAACAAATATTAATTTGATGCAATCCATATCATCCTCTTTTCCTTTTGATGTTTTGAGTTTTAGGATTTTCTCTTAATGTAAATTCTCTAGTAGATAACAGAGCTTCATCACCATCTTTTTGTAATCCTTGAATCAAGGTTACATGCTAATAACATTCAGGTAAGTCTAATCATCTTACTTGTGAAGTGTTTGAACTTTGAGTAAGGAACTAATTCTCCTTTTCTTTAGGTTATCGATAAAAAGGTAATTCAATTCCAATTCTTCACTTTAAATTAACATCAATTAACCTAGGGGTTTTTGGAATTTTTTATTAGGGTTTGATCAAAGGGTTCCTAATTCACAAATTAGTTAGGGTTATCTTATCATTTCAAAGCCTAGGTGCTTTAGATCAAATATATCCTATAAGTATTATTTTTATTTTATAGATTCTAGAAATTGCATTGGTAAATTTTGCATCTTGTGTATTTTTCCATTTCAAATGTAGGCACTCTAATATCAAATGATACCGAAATCCTAGCACATTTGAATTAGAAACCTTTTTGGGATGAGAAACCCCTAATTCTCAATCACTTAAACCCTCAAATCAACTCAATTTTAACCCTAAGGATTGCGTTAGACAAGGATTGCCTTAAAATCAAATATCTTGAGACAAATAATGCATTCCTTACACAAGATTCAAACAATCCACAAGATAGGATGATTAATTTCACTTAGATAAGATCCATAACATTCATCAAATATTTCATAAATTAATATAACAACTTATATTAATTCTTCTGAAATCCTACACATGCATACTAACACTTATAACGTACTTCCAATGCATGAAACATGCTTATTCTATTGTGGGATTTTAAATCTATATGGCATATTTTGTGCACATACAAATTTAATTTAATTATAGCATACATTGATAATAAAGTGGACTAGTTTTGGCATCCTAAGTTATCAAACACCTAAATTATTACAATAATAATTTTAAAAAAAAACCATAAATCGCTCCCAAATACTTCGAACCAGCCCAAACCAAGTGAAAACAGCTTGAGCCAGACTCCCAAGGCTTCAAACTGGGTAGAACCGGTTGGATTGAAGGCAAACTGGACCAAACCGGTCCAATTGGACTTTCTTCCTTCGTGTGCGCGTTTCTGGAAAAAATATGAACAACACTACAATGCTATGATGGAGCATTGCAACATTGCGCCTCGGGTCCCAGCTCCCTATTTCAGTTCCAGCTGTGTTTTGTACCAAATTTTCTTAAATTACAACCTAATTTCAACTCTAATGACTCTAACAAATCTACAAACTCTTCTTCACACATTAAATCTCATAAACAAGTGGGTAATTACAATAATTACAATAGATTGAAGCTCAATTTGATGCCAAAACTGTAATATATCTAACTTTAGCAACCAACAATATTCATCTCATGAAAATTCACCCACCAAGCTTTAAATTAATGCAAATTGAGTGCTTAAAACATGCTTTGAATATGATGGTCCACTTCAACGTAGAAAAGGTAAACGATATTGTCTAGATGAGTAAAGTCAGGTTAGTTTCATCATGGAATGTCTTCCAAAGAGTTTCATGCAGTTCTGCACAAATGAGATGATGAACAAAATTGCGTACAATCTGACTAATCTCTTAAACGAGCTCCGAACATACCAGTCACTTATGAAGACTAAGGGACAAGAAGGGAAAGCAAATGTTTCTACCTCAAAGAAATTCCAAAAGGGATCATCCACAGGAACTAAGTCTTGACCTTCTACTTCAAAGAAAAAAATATTCAAATGAAAAAGAGGGAAAATGGAAAGGTAAGGCTTCTGCAACCCACAAAATTAAGGCAAAAGCTATAGATGAAGGAAAATGTTTCCGCTGTAACAAAGACGGGCACTGAAAACAAAACTGTCCAAAATACCTTGCTGAGAAGAAAGTTGAGAAAGCAAAACAAGGTAAATATAATTTACTCGTTGTTGAAACATGTATAGTGGAAAATGGTAACTCTGCCTGGATACTAGATTCAATGGCCTCTAACCATATTTGTATTTCTTTTCAGGAAACTAGTTTCTGACGACAGCATGGAGAAGGCGAGACAACTTTCAAAGTTGGACCAGGAGAGGTTATCTCAGCTCAAGCAGTGTGAGAATTAAAGGTTTTTTTTTGGAGATAGATTCCTTTTACTAGAAAATGTACTTGTAGTTCCTAATATGAGAAGGAATCTAATATCTATCTCTTGTTTGTTAGAACAAATGTACAAAGTATCTTTTGAAGTTAATGAAATATTTTTTAGCTTAAGAAGTATACAAATATGTTCTGCAAAGCTTGAAGACAACTCATATGTATTAAAAAGCTAAAGCTATTTTAAATAATGAGATATTTAAAACAGTTGAATGTCAAAATAAAAGGCAAAATGTTTCTCTTAATGCCTATTTTTGGCACTTAAGACGTGGCTACAATAATCTCAATAGGATTAGGAGATTGATCAAAAGTGGACTCCTAAATCGAATAGAAGACAACTTTTTACCTCCATGAGAGTCCTATCTTGAGGGTAAGATGACCAAAAGATCTTTTAAAGGAAAAGGTCTTAGAGCCAAAGAACCCTTAGAACTTGTGCGTTTAGATCTCTGTGGTTCGATGAATGTCAAAACACGAGGAGAGTATTGAGGAAGATGACATGAGTGATCATCAACCTCGCTATAAAATAGTATTGAGGGACATTTTCAGAGAAGCTACAGATAAATCAACAAGAGTTGTTGATCAAGTTGGTCCTTCAACAAAAGTTGTTGATAAAGCTAGTAATTCTGGTCAATCATATCCTTCTCAAGATTGAGAGTGCCTCGACGTAGTGGGAGGGTTGTCCCTTAACCCGACCATTACATGGATAACAAAAACTTAAGTCGTCATACCCAATATTGACATTAAAGATCCATTTACCTATGAACAGGCAATGAATGATGTAGATCGAGACCTTAAAATGGAGTCTATGTACTTCAATTCGATCTAGAAACTTGTAGATCAGCCTAATGGGGTAAAACCTATTGGTTGTAAATAGATCTACAAGCGAAAACAAGACCAAGCCGGTAAGGTATAGACCTTTAAGGCTCGTCTAGTGGCAAAGGGTAATATCTAGAGAGAGTGGGTGGACTATGAAGAAACCTTCTCCTTTGTCGCCATGCTGAAGTCAATTAGGATACTCTTGTCCATTACCACTTTTCATGATTACGAAATTTGGCAAATGGATGTCAAGACTTCCTTTCTGAATGGCAATCTTGAAGAGAGTATCTATATGGCTCAATCAGAGGGGTTCATTGAATAGGATCAAGAGCAAAAGGTTTGCAAACTTAAACGATCAATCTATGGGTTAAAACAAGCATCTAGGTCCTAGAATATAAGGTTTGACACTATGATAAAATCTTATGTCATTGAGTAGAATGTTGACAAACTTTGTGTTTACAAGAAAATTTTCAAAACCACTGTAGTTTTCCTAATGTTGTATGTTGATGACATCCTACTGATTAAGAATGATGTAGGATTCCTGATTGGAGTTAAGATGGCTAGCAACCCAATTCTAATGAAAGATTCGGGAGAGGCTCAATATGTTCTTTGAATCCAAATCGTTCGGAATCGCAAGAATAGAACTTTAGCCCTGTCTCAAGCATCCTATATAGACAAGATGTTGTCTAGATATAAGATGCAACATTCAAAGAGGGGTTTATTACCTTTCAGGCATGAAATTCATCTGTCAAATGAATTGTGTCCTATGACACCTAAATAAGTTAAGGATATGAGCTGTATTCCTATGCATCAACAGTTGGTAGTCGGATGTATGTCATGTTATGTACATGACCTGACATATATTATGTCGTGAAAATAGTTAGCAGGTATCAGTTCAATCCAGGATATGATCATTAGACTGCCATTAAAAATATCCTCCAGTATCTTAGGAGAATGAGGGACTATATGCTCATGTATGGCGATAAGGATCTGATCCTTACAGGATACACTGACTTTGATTTTCAGACCGATAAAGATTCAAGGAAATCTACATCGGGATTAGTGTTCACTATAAACGGAGAAGCAATAATTTGGAGGACTATAAAGTAAGGTTATATTGTTGACTCCACCACGGGAGTGGAGTACATAGCTGCATGTGAAGCGGAAAAAGAAGCTATATGGCTTAAGATGTGTTTCACAGGTTTCGAAGTGGTTCCAAATATGCATTTTTCTATCACTCTCTAATGTGATAACAGTGGTGCAGTTGAAAATTCTAAAGATCCCATAAGTCATAAGCATGGGAAACACATTGAGCGCAAATATCATCTTATCAAGGAGATTGTGTAAACAAGAGACGTCATTTGGCTGCTGGATTATGAGCTTATGAAGCTGAATTTCCTCCAAAATTTAACAACACCAAAACTCTCTCAAACTCTTCTTCACCTTCAAATTCATCTCAAATTTGGATCCCACAATCCATTCTAAGGCTGGAGAATAGTGGGGAAGACTCTAGTGGTCGTCCATGAAATATTCGTAATAAAAAACAACCAACGAATTGTTTCAATTTTGAACTACATCAAGGTTTGCACTCAAAACTCTATTTTTCCAGTTTTAGACTAGCATGTTTAATCCTTACATTAATGAAATTAGAGTACCTAAGATCCTAATTGCTTCCACTTGCATGTTACCAACTCCATCATGTTCTTAACATGCAACTCAAACAATAAATTACAAAATTCAAGCTCTTTTGGCTGAACTTGAATTAAGCATTAAGGCCAAATTTAATTCATCGTAAACTTACTTCTCAAACAACCTAAAGGCAAGGCTTTAATACCCTCCCAAAGAAAACCCTATTGCCACATCATGGTTCATACCAAAATTACGAAAGTGCCCCTACTTAATATGTCATAAAATGAATAAATTTGGAAATACTAAAATTAGATCAAAATTATTAAATATAGCATAAATAATTTGATGCTCTGGACGTGATCATATCAATCACTCTAGGACCAAAATGGCCCTAAAGGAAGATGCTCAACCTCGGCCAAGGCCGAGGCTGACCCGCCAAACATAAAATTAAGCGTGCCCCTTGGTCTACTAGGTTATATGAGCATTCTAAAGAGACTCCAAAATCCTATCAGAACAATCTAAGTTAATCATCTCATAAATACATCATTATAACTTCATATGAGGTAACTTGAATCCTACTCTCAAATTTCTCTAGCTTTCACCCTCTTTCGCTCTTTGACTTAATCATCGGAGTGTGTGTCGCAAGTACCACACTGTTGTGTAGATTTTCTCTATTGTAGGTATTGTTCTTCTCCCTTTTAAGAAAATTCACTGCTAGTGTAATATGAAGGTCAGGTGCATTTCCCTTATCCAGATTTTGGCAACAATAATTTCGATGTTGGGAATCGAGTAATGATGACCAGCTAGGCCTGAAACATTGATTTTGATGTACGTTGGGCTTTTATTTATGAATTTTGTGAGATTTTGATTGATTGTTCATTGGTTTTTTTTTATTTTGCATGTTTTCTTTTCCTCGCTTTGTTTTCTAGAACAAGCATGTATGTACATTAAATTGACGCCCTAATCAAACACACTTTTATGCTTGTTCAACCATGCTATATATGTCGAGATTATCCATAATTGTGCTTAATTTGAGTAGCAATAAGTTGTGTTTATAGTTATGATCAAATCTTTGGCATTTCCAAGTTCATCATATTTAACATAACATACCTTATATTAGGGGAGTTTATCCAACATCCAGATTAGTCTTAGTATGTAAACTAGATAAATTTGATCCTAGGATAAATTTAATTTTGAATTAGAAAAAAAAAAACTAATTACAGCGTTGGGTAGATGAATACTAAATTTGTGTAATTTAGTTATATGAACTAAAGTAGATTATCATTTCAACTATTTTTTATATTGATATTTAATTTACAATTTATGATAATATAATTATTTGAAAATAGATATGATTTAAATTACAATTAATTTTATTTAAATTGTTTGATAACTTTTTAAAAAATAAGTGTTATAAGAAATTGAATCAACTAATTTGAGAATGAATGTGAGAAAATAAATTAATATTGAAGGATAATAAATTTGAAATTAGTAAACGACGAGAAAAGATACCTTTCTAGAAATGCCAAAATTTAAAAAAGTTGTATCTAATAAATTTTACACGTTAAAACAAATAATTCTGAATAGATTAATAAATAATTTATTTTACCAAAACATTAATCTTAGGACAGTCATTTAGGAGCTATCAATCAAAACGTTCGGGCATGTTTTAAGACTAAATAAATACCTATGAATAGTTTAATAAATAATTTATTTTACCAAAAATTGATTTAAGGACTGTTCGCCCACGCTATATATATATATATATATAGACAAACTAATAATGATGAGAAAGCTTCACATTTTGGAGCTATCAATCAATTTTTTTAAAATCCAAATGATCTTTTCTTGAAAAGAGAAGTATGATAAAATATATATCCACAATTAATAAATCATCTTGTCTTGAAAGAGAAGTTTGATTAAAATTAATAAAAAAAAGAAGTTTGAAAAAATTTGATTCAAAATTAATAAATATCAATTTTGTCTCCTAGTCCAAATCGATATTAAACTCCTAATCTTGAATTGTATTCATCCAACCTGGGAATCATCAACACATAGATATCAACATCCCTCACTTCAAAATATATTAAAATAATATAGGGATAATCCAACCTTAAGAAAAGGATTAGAGATATATTTTTTAATTTTCCATTCTAAATTATGCATCATTTCAGGATAAATCAAATGATATATCAAAATATCTGAGATTTTATTTAAGTCACTTTGGTCATTTATTATTATTTTTTTAAATATCATTTTAGTATCTTTACATTGGAAATCGTTCCATTTTAGTATCTATATTCTCAAGTGTCTAATTTTAATTTATGTATATTCAATATATTTAATTTGGTCCTTATTACTAATTTATTATTATTATTTTAGAAAAACATTATTCTTGTTATTATTAATTTCGTTAAAAAAGTTAAGTTTAGGAGACTTATTGAAAATATATAGATTAAAATTGAACATTTAAAAATATTACCATTAATATTTAACAAAATTATGTGGGTAAATATCTTTAACTTTATTATTATTATTTCTAAAGTGGTGTGACATATATATACGTACATATATATATCTATATATACATATATATATATATTATATGCATATATACACATACATACATATATATACATACATATATATATATATAGATTTGAGAAAGAATGTGCTAGAAAAAACCGACAAAGATTCATCATAAGCTTATAATGTAAATAACCAACTAGGTAGACTAACAACCCGTTCCCTTTTCCCTCATCCCTCATTTGGACTAGACCCAAGCAACCTGATTGATGGATCTAGAGATGAATCTAAAACTCTTGATATGGACTTTTACAATCCAATTTCTAATTTCTTCCAAAATTACTTCTTTGATAGATGACTTCATCACATTGTAGCGAATGACTTTGACAAGAGCCAGAGCTCTGACCACACAAATATAAAAAAGACTCAACTTTTATGCAAGCTTCAACCTATAAAGAAGGGCAAGAGCTTTGCTTTGAGGTTCTCTGATTTATCTTACTTTCTGGAGGTTGGAATGTTGTAGAGCTAGAAATGACAAGTTGTATGTATTGGGAACTTGTTTGTTTTCCATAACTTGTTTTTTGAAGTTGATTATACAATGAAACGAAAGTCAAAACATGGGAAGGATGAAAACAAGGAAATTGTAAGTGAGAATGAAGCACTTCGTCAACGTGTTAGAGAATTAGAAGCTCATCTTCAAATGTCATCTTCTACAGCATTTTCTAGACATGGAATTTGCTCCAAGCAATTTTTAGGAGATGAGATCGAATCTCAAGATAAACAAAAAAACAAGATGAAGACTGCATATGAAAAGAAACAAAAACAGAAGATTAAGGTGGAGGACATTAAGTCCCCAGAGAAACAGAGAGACAAGATAAAAGTGAATGTATTGCTGCAATGCAGAAGATTTGAAAATCTTTAAGGTAAGGGCACTAATAAAATCAATTAAGTTCATCAAATATCTAATTTTCTGCTTTATATACTTTTATTATTATGATTTTGCTGCATTAGGAGAAATCTTCACTGGAAATGACTAAGAAACAAGAAGTTGGTGACTCAACATTGGTTCTTCCAGTATCTTTGAAATTCATTCTTAGATATGCTAAGAAGGTGATGGCCAAAGAGTCTAGTATTTCTTTACAACTTCCAGTTGGACTTTTTGGCATCAGTCGAAAGAGTTTTGACCTGTAGAGGACATAATTAACTTTTTAACATGGATGAAGTCAAGACAATGACTTTGGTGGCTTACATGGCGTAAGTAATGTTATTACTTTGGTAGACTTCAGTTTTGATGTTTCTTTCCAATTTTGTTCGTCTTTATGTTATAAATATTTTGTAAGTACTTGCACTCATCCTTTATTGATTCAAAGGAAACTTTACAATATACTTTTGTAGATCTATCTGTCATTTCCTCTGGCCATAACTCTCACGAAGTTAAAACTCGAAACTTGTGTAGTAGATTGATCATCTCATAAGCAAACCAATTAGTTCTTGCTCCTTTTAATCATGGATGAGTTAAAACACGTTTTGTTTTTAACAATTTCCATTAGCAATAGAAATACTAATTATATTTTATTAACTAGTGGTCATTGGGCACTACTTGCTATAAATGCATACGATGATATTGTATATTACCTAGACTCAATAAGGATAATATCACGGGTAGATACACGATATATAACTGATACATAAGTTAACCTTTTTCATTTTTAGTGTTTGTTTTAAGGTGTACTTTATTTTAGAATAATTTGTGGGTATTTCTTGACAAATAGGACAATTGTAATGTTTCAATCTCAAAAGAATATTAAAAAAAGGGCCAGAAGCAAACCTTATGGAGAACAGTAAAGGCAAGTATAAATTAGCAATGACTACTTATTCTTCATATTAAGTACACATCTAGTGTATAAGGATTACTTCATTCTTATTTACTAGTTTTTTCTCTATAGTGTCCTCTACAAGTTGGGAGCACGTGGATACTACGTCATGAGGTATATGAGGGATATTGTGATCAAAATAAACTTTATCATCTCAGATTTTGTATGTTATCGTTATTTCGACATTTCAAATAGAGAAAACTATAATCCATTATAATATTTGGCTTTTATGTTTATAGATTGATATAAGGAAACCGTACTCACAAATCGAGTTAGATGAGGTGCAGATAGAGTTGGCTGAATTTTTAGGTTACTACATGTGATCGTGGTTGGTCATTTTGGATGTGTTTGTTCCGGTTGATCAATTTCTAAATTTACTTCATATCCATATAGGTGTAAATATCTTTTAATATTGTTCAAATATGCATGGAAAGGGGGGGATAGTTTTGGATTGGTACATATGTGGGTAGATGGATGGTTTTGTTGATAGAAGTTTTGGAAATGTATTTTTTGAAACTGTTCATATTGGGTTGACTGATAGAATTATGTTCCTTATATTGTTTTGGAAGTGTCCAATAAGTTGACTATTAGAATTATGTTCCTTAGGTTGTATATATTGACAATGTTAAAGAAGTTAAGTTTTTATGAAAAGATATTGGTGGTTTTTTGTTGATACATAAGTTTGTCAATGCGTGTATATTGTTTATTTGATTGATTAATGTATGTCATATATATACCAAATATAGTTTTTGGATCAAAATACTGGAGCAATTATGAGTAAAAATGTCAACATTGTTTTATAAAAAAAACTCACAAGTAAATTTCTGGACGTTTTTTAAATGTCAAGTTCACAAAATTTCTTGACATTTTTTCCTTGTCAAGAATGCCCATATTCTTGAAATTTCAAAAATGTCAAGTGTCTGTGTTTCTTGACGTTTTTTAAATGTCAAATTCACAATATTTCTTGACGTTTTTTTCCTTGTCAAGAATACTCATATTCTTGACATTTCAAACATGTCAAGTGTCTGTGTTTCTTGACCTTTTAAAATGTCAAGTGTTACTTTTCTTGTCGTTTTTAAAATGTCAAGAAAATCGACATTCTTGACACTGGCTTCCTTGACTTTTTTTAAAATGTCAAGAAAAGTCATTCTTGACATTTAAAAAACTTCAAGAAACACTGTTTTTGTAGTAGTGACAATTTAGCGTCGCGACTAGCCTTGCAAATATAAATACTTTTGCTTTCATTTTTGCAAAGGAGGAAGCACAATTCTCATGGAGGCTGGGATTTCTCTCTATATCATTTCGTCTCTGGTAATTTTGTTTCCCATTTAGGTTAGATTTTGATTTCCTTTTTGGATTGTAAGCAACATTTTTGTAATTTTTCAAGAATTTGTCTATGAGTTTTTGATGTAGTTATTGAATCTTGTTTCTAGTTCCAAGGGTTCAGGGTTCTTGTAATTCTTTTGAGTTTTTTTTTTTTTTTTATCATTTGCAATCTGAACTGAGCATTCTTGAATCTGTTTTTTTTAATTCTTGAAGCATGTTGAATGATCTATATCTTGAACATATATAGCCTAGATGTTTGGTTTTGTCACAGTCATGATTGAATGCGTTGCTTTCAATGTGTTCGATAGAATGTCTAGCCAAGATCTACAAGAGGCAATAGTAATTGTGTGTTTGATGGCTACTCCTAGGATGCATTAATTTCTAGATTTGGAGAAAATTCAGTTAATTGAGTAAGCTATCTTGATAATTAATCGGTACAATTGAATCCTAGAGCTTAATGCGTGTGCTTTCTATTCTATATGGCCACTATCAAACCCAATAGAGGTAGAAGCATGTAGGTTGATTAGGATTAGGCCTATCCAACCTTAATCAATGTTTAGGACACTCTCTTGACTAGGTTATTGCTAATTGTCCGCCTTTGTAGAGGCTAACTTAATCGAGTTATGTAAGTAGTTGCGAGCATAATTTAATTGTGAATTTAATTTGTAGAATTTGAAGATAGGAATTGCATTTAACGTCTAACTTGAATTAGGAGCAAGATTGATCTATACTTGTTTGCATTTATCCTTTATCTCTTGATTTTTTGTATGTTTTTAGTTTCATCAAAACCCCCCGTTTTATTGCTTTTATAGTCAAAGGTAGTTTAAGAAAAGATTAGAATTAAGCCTTCCCTAAGGATCTACCTCTTACTTCCGCTTTAATTTTGAGTTAGTTTTAGTTGTTGTTCGAGTTTTATAAATTTTGTTTGTTTTAGGTTAGGTAGAATTAACGACATCTATTTAGCTTTTGAACAAGTTTGTAACTGAATTATACAAGATAACGACCTATTTTAACTATTAAAACAAGTTGTTAACCTAAGTGAGCATGTTGTTTATCTTCGTTATGAATCTTAAATGTCTAATCCAATTTTATAACAACTTATAAAATATATACATGCTTTGCATTCATAACAAACATCAAAGGCATTCAAAATATAATATAATACTTATATTAAACTTTAGAAACCTTAATCATGCAAACTATATATTATAACTAACTTATAACATATGATTATGCATGTAACATACTTTCCTATGGTAGGATTTTAAATCTACATGGCATACTATATGCACATACATGTTTAATTTAAATATAACATATATCACATGCATAAAATTTTACACAACACTAATATGGTTCAACTTTGACATCCTAAGCAAGTAATTGATAATTAAAAATTACATAAAAGGTTCAAAACTTCTTTAAATTGAGGCTGGACCCGAACCACCCGAACTAGCCCTCTAATGCTCCAATTGAGGTTGAACCGGTCCAATTTGAGCTAAATCGGACCATAAACCATCAAAACAGGTCGAACCGGATGCAACCCTTGCTAACTAGCTCACGAACACGTGTCTTTCTAGGCTGGGATGAGCAGCGTTGCAACGCTCCATCCCAACATTGCAACACCACAAGCTTCATCAAGAGCAGCATTGCAATGCTCTGGGGTAGTGTTGTAATGCTCCCTGGCAGTAGCTGCTCCTCCAAGTTTCTACTATGGACCTTGCTTGATTCAATCTTCAATTACAACCTAATTTCAACTCTATTGATTCTGAAAAAAGTACAGACTCTAGAACACAAATATAAGACATCAATCAAGAGTCAATTACAAATTAAACTTCATAATCAAAGAGAAATCTAATGTCAAAGTTGAATTTCATCCATATCAATCAACCAAACATGCATTCTTAGAAATTCACCCACCAAACTCAAATTAACATTAATTGAGTGCTCAAATCATACTCTAGTACCAATTGATAGTACATACAAGCATGCAACGAAAGCAATCATAATCAATAAGCACTCTAATTACACTTAATTAGAGTTTAAAAACATGCAAAGAAACACTTTTCAGATAAAAAGGTTTCTAGAACATATATCTTTGAAGAATCTTCCAAATCCAAGCTATTCTCCATGAATTTGACCTTCAAATCAGTAATAGACCACCAAGAGTGTCTTCTCTACTATTCTCAACCTTGAATTTGAGTGGTGGAACTCGGAATTCAAGTGAATTATGAAGGGAGATGGAGAGGGTTTGAGCAGAAAGTATTTTTCTGTAGAAAAATTCTGAAGTTCATCAAACGTTCTTTCAAGTCTAAAATTGAAGTATTTATATATCTAATACATGCAAGCAATCAGCCGTAATGTTGATTGACACTTTAATTAGACCTTGCTAATGAGCTAGGTGTTGGCTTAGAAAGAATCCACTTCAAAATCAAAGAAGTTTGGAATTCTCCACTATCAAATTTAATTTTTCATTTTTTAATTATTAATTTTCAATTGCTTTTTGATTAATTCAAAAATAATCAAATATACTCAAATTGAATTTGAAAATATGAAAATTGAAAATAAATTTTATTTTAACTAATTAAATAAATAATTATTTAATATCAAATATTAAATTAACCAAACACCTAATTTATACTTAAATCCTATTCATGTATTTTAATATTTAAATCAATATTTAAATATTTTAAACTCTCTAATTTCGTTTGATTTCAACAAAATTAAATGTTTTAATTATATCAAATATAATTAAATAAACCCTAAATTGAGTTTGAACATATCAAATTCAAAACCCTAATTTCGAATTCAAACATTTCAAATCCGTTGAATTCACTAATCCAAGATGTAATTTTACGAGCTAGTAGAGGGACCTTATAGACCTACAGATCATGAGCTCCAACGATTTGTGATTAATTAGTGATGTTGGACTTCTCTCATCTATGCAGATCAAAAGATAATTCTGAATAAATAAGAGTTCATAGTTAGATCAGGATTAAGATCGAGTTACCTAGGTCATCCAATTCGAAATAGTCAGTTTTAATAGTAAACGATCCTTAGAAAAAAAAGTAATTATTTCGAGGTCTCGTCTTATGCAAACATCCTTTGCATAGGATGCTCCCACTTACATGTCTCCATATTAATAATTTTGGGATCACACCATTTGTATCAATATACAAAGTGGGTCGTATCCAATAGTGTTAACAGGATGAGGTATCCTATTTTATCCATATACTTATAGGCCATTTTGGCTTTATACTAAAACTTGATCCACTTTTATGTCTCATATAAAGTTAAAGTATTTATATTATAGTCATGGATTTGTTTATTGGATTTTATAACATAATACAATATCAAAAACAATTTATTGAATGAAATGCTCAATACTTTGATTGATAAATAGAATATGTTTCTAGCATTTACGAACTGCGAGTTTTAGGACATTCTTAACATGTTTAAGTTACATTAAACAACCTCGGATCTTGTTTATTGGATTGAGTTATACAATTCTAAATGTCAAATAAAATAACTTCTTACTTTATTCAATAAATTAATATTGTTTATAAATCACAAACCACGAGATCTAGGGCACAATCCCCAATAGTTTCATCCTTTTCGTTGTGCATATTTTTAAGAAGATATTTTACTCAGTTTAGAATTGATCGTTTTGAAGAATCATTGAGTTACTCGTGTTGTGTGCTCACCGTAAACCACAAGTGTGTCAATCTTTAGGATTATGAAAGTGTGTTACTACTATAGACATTAAGTATTTTCTAGATCTTGTTGAATCGCTCTACTATAACTTGGAGCGTAAGTTCATCAAGTGGAGTGGTCCTTAGTTAAAGATAGAAAGATAAAAGTCTTGGTGAAAGGGAGTCGTTATAGGTCATTTTTGGATCAAGAATCACAAGCTCAAGAGGTCAAACTGCTAAGGGTAAAACCATAATAACAATCATCGTGTAAGGACCAAATGAGTGTAAGAAATGGGCCAAAGGAGGAAGAAACCAAAAGAAAAATGGAAATTGGGCGGAGCGGCCCAAGGTGCCTGCTCAGCCTCGGAGGCAGAGGCTAAGGCCACTATGATCCAAGCAATCTAAAGTGCAAGATCAAGGCCAAGGCCACTCAATGCCAAGGGACCCAACTCGCCCACCTTGGCCGAGGCCTTTTTTTCCCCTTCACGAATGCCTAATTTTCCCTTGGGCCACAGTTTTAGTCCCATGGTTGACCCATATCAACATTCCCTAATCTGAAAGGTATTAGGAACCTAGGTCCTCCCCTATATAAATAAGAGGTCATAAGCATCACCCTGGGTAGGTTCTTCTTCCTACTTCTAGCTTACTCTGACCCTTTTTTAATTACTAATTTAAGCATCGAAGGTTCTATAGCAGGCATCACATTAATGTTTTCTTCTTCTCTACTTTCTTCCCCAAAATTACAAATTTACCGTTAAAAGTATGTGAAGATCAGGTGAGTCTTCCTGTCCAAATTTTTCCATCAACAAGAGTCTCATACTTAGAGGGAGAATAAAGGTCATTGAGAGGGAGTTTTACATGTAGAGGGAGTCTAAGTGAACGTTCACTAATATTCTCGTACTTAGTACAAAGCTTAAGTTTCATTGGGAGGGAGTTTCATACTTAGGGGAGTCTAAGTGATCAAAGAAGTTAAACTATTCATGTGTCACTATAATTGTCGTTTCTTTACAAATAAGTACCAAGGTTGTAATAGCTCGACATTATATTATTGAATTTATCATTCCTAAAACACTTTCTTTCAAACATAGGTGGTATTGCACTGAACTAGGTTAGCAAACTCTATATTCTATTCATGCTTTAATTTCTATGTTTATCTCTAATGTTATTGGAATTACTATAGCACCATATATAAACAAGTTTTGTTGTGTGTTAGATAACCTTTATTTCAAGATATAATAGTCTCCCATTGTAATTTATAACCGCATTTGGTCCTTAATGCCTACATTTCAATCAAACGGGCTTGAGGAAATAAGGCCCGTTTGATTCGTGATCCAATTTTTTTCTTTTAATTTTGTAGAAAAAAAGTTCCATATTTTTACTAAATCAAGAAACAATGTTGGTTTCAATTTAAAATTTGAAAACTGTGTTTGGTTTTGAATTTGGAGATTCAAGAAACGATTAATGTCTTTAGTAAAATCTATTTTCTGAGGCTATAATAATTTAAAATGACTAATAATGAAATGTGATTGATTTGATGGAAATCTCGTTGGCTTTTTTTAAAAGGTTATATCCCATGTTTTCTAAATTTTGAAACAAAATTTTAAAACCATAGACATGACATCTTAGATTTTTATTGTTTTCTAAAATAGACCATTTTTTAAAAATTATTTTAAGATAACTTTTTAAAGTAAGTGTTCAAATTATTTTCATTTTCTTTGTATTTTTTATTTTTGGAAACATAAAAACGAAAAAGATCACGAACCAAACAGAGCCTAAATTATTAGTTTTATGAAAGTTTGAGGATTAAAAGTTTTTTTTTATGTCAACTAATAATCTTTAGAAGTAGTAAAAAGTTGCATATTGTTGGGCTGAAGACCCTTCACAAGTCCTAAATACTCAGATCACCATTGAAGAGATGAAGAAATGGACTAAATCGATTATGCCAAATCCTTGATACTCGAAATTCAACGTTCAACTATTTGCTACTCGATCCTCGATTAGAATTCCCTTATTCGTCTGAATAGTCTCTGTTAAATCCTCAATGCATCTCAATGACAACAGAGTTAATACTTGATCTTACTTGACGGTTCTTGAACGATACTTGGTGCAACTCAAAGGTGAAAACGATGTACTCAAACCTACTCGATAGCGATGAATCAATGCACGATTGACTCAATAACTTAACTACTCGATGTGATTTGTAATGTAAATGATTGGAACACGATTGTAGTGAAGTATCACCCGATGGAAAAAAGAAAGATAAGGGAAGAAGAAAGAGACACAGTGTTTTACGTGGTTCAGCAAGGTTGCCTACATCCACGAGAAGATCTGAATTCTTTACTTAATGAAGATTGCATACAGATTTGTTGTTTGCACAAAAACTAAGAAATGATGATAACTTTCTGTTTTTTAGTTTGAAATCAATGGTATATAAGATTATACCAGCTGACGGTTATACAAGTTAGTTACAAACAAAAAATTTTATGGTATTTGAGTCAAACTTCATCAAATTCTCCACCTTGACTCCAATGCCTGCAATCTTCATGATCTTCTTGATTCTGACCGGTTTGTCTATCCTGTGTCTGGAAGCTCAAAACCATCATGTTCTAAACATTTAAACAATTTATGCTTTGTAACAGGTTTAATTAACATGTCAGTTGCATTGTTAGAAGTATGGACTTTTAAGATTTCTATCTCCCCTGCCTCAATTTTATCTCTAATGAAGTGATATTTGATATCAATGTGCTTTATTCTAGTATGGAATTGTGGATTTCGGGACAAATGGATAGCATTTTGGTTATCAAAGTAGAGTTTCACTACTGTTTGATCTATTCCAAATTCTTTCAGCAGTCCCTTGAGTCACAAAACCTCTTTGATTGCTTCAGTTAGAGCCATATATTCAGCTTCAGTTGTAGATAAGGCTACTATAGGCTGAAGAGATGCTTTCCTGTTGATTAGATTAGAACCAAACAGGAAAAGGTAGCCTGTTAAGGACCTCCTTTTGTTCAAATCACTAGCATAATCAGCATCAACATATCCATAAAGCTCTAGTTTTTGTTTAGTTGGCCTTTGATAGACTAACTTAGAGTTTTTAAACTAAACTAGATACCTTAGGATCCCTTTAGCCTCTCAGCATCTCTTGCCAGGATTAGACATATATCTACTAACTAAGCTAGCTGAATATGAGAGATCAGGTCTAGTAGAAATCATTATATACATTAGACTTCTAACAGCTTGACTATAGTGAAGGAACTCTTAAACAAGAGAACCGTTGAGCGGAAACAGATTGTTCCAAACCTACTGTGAAAGAACAAAGCATTTACAAACAAACAATAATTGTTATGCACCATCGAGTAAATTATAGCATGTTATTAAGTTAAATACATAAGGAATCGAGTGATATACCTTTGAAGAACTCTTCTTCAAGTATTCCCTCGATCAATATCAGTCAAGCATCCAAGAAAACTCGATCAAGTACACGAACGCAACGAATAAACAGTGAAAATCATGAACTGTCAGATCCTCGAATACAATCGAGCAAAATTTGATACCACCAAGAGGCTACCTTGGTATTCTCGGAGTGAGAATCTAGGATGTGTGATCTCTGTATGGATTTGGTAGAGGGAAAGAGGAACTAAACGATCGAGTAAGTGGGAGAATAAAAAATCTATCGTATAAACTTGGTACTCAATCGTTGGGTAATAAGGAACTATCGTCTAGCAAACTCGATGCCTCGATGCTTGATTGTTCACTCTCTCAAAAGCTATCATATAGCTATTTTCTTCACCCGATCGAAATATGTTGCCTTAATGAAAAATGAAAACTATTTTTACTTTTATCCATCAATTATTAAAACTGATTAAAAACTTCCCACTCAAAGAAAAAAATAACCACCAACAATTATCTCATAATTGTTTTATTATAAATAAATATAATAACTAATTTATCATATTATATTTATAACCTATAGTTTTAATATCACATCATATGTAATATTTAAACCATAGTTCTTTTTCTCCTTTATTGCATTTAATATAAATCATGATTATATTAATTCCTCCAATTAATGTATCTAATACATAAAATCAATTATATCACATCTAATTGAAGCAATTTAATTATATCATATATAATCAAATTCCCTCTTGTTAATTTGAACGCTTGAAACTAACCCAAAAACTGATTCTCAACATGAATCCATTGAGCTACCAAGGGTACCTTATGCACCTGTAGCTTGAAACTCCAACAGTGCATGAATAATTGACTAAACTCTTTAATCACGATATCCACCATCCATTAATTGTCAGGCATTCCACTAAAGACCGACAGCTGCACTCTTCGCACTATAGATATATCTTTGTGTCCATTGGATATAACCAATCAACAGTACGATGATCCTTCACAAATCGCTCGTAAGTACAGGTGAGCCAATTTACCATTTTGTCCCTATAGTTACATCTAACTCCTTAACTACCATTGGTTCCTCTAATGAACAACACATCATAGTTCTACTATGAGTGAACACTTTTGGGATCGTGAGGAGGTGTGGTACCACATTGTTCAAGCCCCAGAATTAGCCCTTAAGGGAGTAATTTATCTACTTACCCCTATTTTGAGGAAGGAATGAATTTCGTCTTGTGTAGCTAAGTTCCCAACTCTCCAATCAGATGAATTCCCAAAATGGTAGGTTTGAGTCAGCAATCTGACCACTTGCACCCATGCAAATCAAAGAATCGCCCTCATAGGCAGGAATTCTCAACTCACTCAGGATTAAGGACATGTTACCTATGGTCATCCTAGTGAATTGAAAGTCTCTGTCATGAACGATGTTATATAACGAGACTAAACATTTCGTAGTCCAGTCTTATATAAACTCCTTTGTATAGGATACCTCCACTCGCATGTCTCCACATGAATGATCAGAATCAGAAAATTTGTAGCACTTTACAACATTTATAACATCTACAAAGTGGGTCGTACCCGTAGTGTCATCAGGATAAGGTTTCCCTCCTTTATCCATATACTATAGACCATTTAGGTTATCACCTAAGGCACAATCCACTTGCATGTCTCCACATACATGCTTAAGTTACAACAATAACCAAGGATCTTAGTTTATTGGTTTGTGGTTAATGCAACTAAAATATCTCATATTTCATAGACAGTTGATAACGGGTAGAAATGCATGTTATTACAGTTTTAAGTTATACAATGCAGGTTTGTGATGCGTTGATTTTTTTATTAAGTGAAAAGATGGATGATATGTGTTGATGGATTGCGTTGTGCACTCAAGTTTCCCCAGTGGAATTCAAGTGTAAATTCCTCTGAGTTTCCTGGTAAGTCCAGGGTCGAACACAGGGACTTGTGAAAATAGTTGCGTTGGTAATGTTTATGAAAACTTTGTGGTAACCAAGTAAATAAATAAAGTGTTGGGTGTGTTGTTGCGTTGATGAAAAAGAAGTAAATAAAGGCGGCAGATTTGAGAAAGATAGTTGCGTTGATAGATGCCATGAGTATGCGATGAACGGGTTGAGAAGATCTTTAGCTAGCGTTATTCGAGAATGCGTCAAACTTTGCAATCATGTTACAACCATGCACAGCAATGTCATGTTAGAATGACGATCCCCGTTATGCTAGCTAAGTCTAGGACGCATGTATTGAACGCAAAATGTCCATAGAGCTTATCCCTAAGTCTCTACTCTTGTCCTATGCGTTGATGCAAAATACATAAAAGTAAGGTGACCGCATAAGATGCATGCGATGGTTAATAACAAATAGTGCTCATTCCTAAATGCCTATCTCTCGTTTATGCATTCTAATTTGGTTCTTCCAAACCTAGATTCTGACCTGATCTTCCCAAGTCTAGATCCTGTTCTTAGACTACCCTCCCGAGTATCTCTAATAGACGAATGAAGCATACATAAACAAGACAGAATAAAGATTCCCTAGTTGTGCTAGCTAAATGCTTCTCAACTCATTCAACTAATTTAGCTACTCATGCGTGAATTACAGAGAGTGAACAAATATAGAGAAAGACATTCCATTCTTATAATTGAGTTGAGTACAAAATGATAATGGAAAATAAAGGTAGAAAGCCTGGTAGCAATTCCTTGCTGGCCGAGACTTTTTACACTGAATCTATATTCTGATCTACAAATATTCCCGCTTTCGCAGGTGTCGGCCCTCTTTCTGTCTTGGAGCTTCCGGTGCTTTTCCAACCTTGACGGAACGATCTATCGGCACACCTTCTTCCTCGCGTCCGCCTTAAAATGAAAGAAGACTATGGACAGAGACATGAACTTGTAAAGTGATGAAGTAATCAACTGCTTAACCCCTTCTCTGAAAAATGCACTTGGTATTTATAGAGCATCCATGGTGAAAGGCGGCTTCTCTCTCTTGGTTGTACAGATGGGACAGCTTTAATTCCTAACTAATGTACGGGATAATTGTCACTGATAAAGTTGAATGTACTTTGTGATCGTTATCGGCTATTGTCTTAATTTGGATCCAACTGTTATCAGCTTTCTGTCCCATCGCTCTTAATTATTCTTTCACTCGGATGCACCCACCATGTTACGCTGACCAAGTTGCGGCGATCCTTCTCGGGCGAATGTTTGTGAGCATGATCAACACAAAGTCTTGCGGTGAAGTTGCGCTCGATCAATGTATTCCTATGATCACAATCTCTGCATTACGTTAACACAGATTCTGCACAAAAATGTAAAGTTCAACTGCTGTAATGTGTTGGAGGCATGCGACCGCAATATTATAGAATTTATGCTTAATGGACACAATTTAACATATTTCATCAATGCAATCCCACATTGTTTAAGAACTTAGTACTATGATAACGTGCATTTCTACCCGTTATCAGTTTGCATTGATAAAATATATAAGATTGCATCCAAAAAACATTAAGTTCATAATATTGCGGTCACATGCGTCCATCGCATTAAAACAATTAACTTCTGTATTTTTGTGCAAAATATGCATTAAAGCAGGGCGAAAAATGAGATCACAATAAATTAAAGGTTAAGTGCAGCGTTACCACAAGGCTTTGTGGTGATTTGACCCCGCAAATATCTGCTCAAGAAGGTTGCCGCATAGAGCCAATACAACTTGGTAGGCACATCTGGGTGTAAAGCATAATAAATCACGATGAGACAGAAAGCTTATGACGGTCGATTCCAAATTAAGTTGACAAGCCGCTAGCGAACTACTGTAGCAAGTACGCTCAACTTTTCGGCGACAAATATTTGGCGCATCAGACAGAGAATTAATGTCATCCCATCAGTACAAGCATAAGAGAGAAGAAGCCTTTCACCCTAAAACTCTATAAATACCGAAGGCAACCTTCAGTGAAGGGGTTCGTGAAGTTCGAAAGTTAGATAATTTCTCTATAGTTAGAAGTAGCCTTGTTCTTAGTTTTTCTTTTATTTTAGAAGAAGGAATGGAGAGAAGTGAGATTGCACCGAGAGATTGTTCCGGTGAACTTGGAAGAGTGCTGGAAGCATCAAGATCAGAGAGAGAACCAACTCCTGCAGAAGCAGGAATATCTTTTGAACAGAATAGAGTTAACAGTTTAAAAGCTTTAAGAAGCAATAGATTTCTACCAGGCTCTCTATCCTTATCTTCCATTGTCATTTTGTACTTTGAACTTATCAATAGAAATGGAATTTACTTCTTTATATTTGTTCACTCTCTGTTTATTATGCATGAGTAGCTAAATCTGTCGAATGGGTTGAGAAGCACTTAGCTAGCATAATGGGGATCATCATTCTATGTGATTATCTTGTATTATGTATGTGTTATTCGTCCATTAGAGATACTCGAGAGGGTAGTCTAAGGATAGAATCTAAGCTTGAAAAAGTCAGGTTAGAATCTAGGCTCGGGAGAGTCAGATTAGAATGCATAATCAAGAGATAGAAGCTTAAGAATAAGCACTGTTTGCTATTAACGCATTGCATGCATCCTAAAGATAGGTTATGATTGTAGGCGGTCACTGTGTCCTTGTATGCATCTTGTATCATCGCATAGGCAAAAGGTAGAGACTTAAGAATAAGCTCTATGGACATTTTGCATTCATCGCATGCATTCTAGAATTAAGAGCACCGCATTTACATTAGAAAATGATTAGTTGTCACATGAGTGTAGCATGATCGCATAGTTTGAACGCATCCTCAGGAAATGCTAGCTAAAGACCTTCTCAACCCGTTCCTCTACATACTCAGTGTATCTGCCACATAATCAATCTTTTTCATAAATCCGCCGCATACTTTTTATACCGCAAACAACAAACCAACCAATCATTGATTTACTTGTTACTACAAAGTCTTCTTAAAAATTATCACCGCATATTATCTTCCTTAATCCCTAAGTTCGACCCTGGACTTACCAGGAAACTCAGTAGGATTTATACTTGGATTCTGCTGAGAAAACTGGTTGCACAACGTATTTCCATCACCGCAATTCCTTTCATTAATTTCACCGCATAAAATAACGCATCAATAGTAGTGAATAAAATATCTCATATTATTACATCACAAATATTTGTTCATACATGTGTTTATAAACTACAGGACCCTACAAGATTTAGGGTATCAACCCCAACATATAGGGTATAACAACCATCTGTTTCTGGTGTTCTTGGTCATAATCCTTAGGAGAGTTAGCTGAGGAAAGCTTAAAGTGTTGAGCAATGGGTAAACTCACAAGTTTGGCATCAATCATGTTGAACCTTTTAAGGATTTTCTCACAATAGTTAGACTGGTTGATGCTTAGTATAGACTCCTCTTTGTTCCTATGGATCTCTATTCCTAGGACCTTGCTTGCTTCTTCTAAGTCTTTCATATCAAACTCTCTTTTTAAGAGGTTTATAACATGGGCTAAATCTTCTTTAGACCTACCTACCAGCAACATGTCATCTACATATATGAGTAGGTAAACTTTGTCCTTGTAAGAACCTGTGTTTACATAAGCACATATGTCAAATGAGCTTCTCTTGAACCCAATGCTAGAAATATAGTCATCAAATCTCTTATACCAACATCTAGGTGACTGTTTTAACCCATATATAGACTTATTGAGTAAGCAAAAGAGATTTTCTTTTCCTTTAACTTCAAAGCCTTTAGGTTGCATCATATAAATTGTCTCCTCTAGATGTCCATGAAGAAAAGCAGTTTTGACATCTAGTTGATATAATTCTAAATTATTTTAAGCAACTAAGGATACAAGAAATCTTATTGAAGTTTGCTTTACAACAGGAGAGAAAATCTCAGAACAGTCTATTCCTTCCCTTTGAGTGATTGATGCTCGTAATTATGTGGTGGAAATATGGATGTTATGCGTTGATGGAATTACATTGTGTACTCAAGTTTCCCCAGTGAAATCCAAGTTTAAATTCCTCTGAGTTACCTGGTAAGTCCAGGGTCGAACACAGAGACTTGTGAAAATAGAATGCGTTAGTAATTTTTATGAAAACTTTGTGATAACCAAGTAAATAAATACAGTGTTAGGTATGTTGTTGCCTTGATGATAAAGAAATAAATAAAGGCGACGGATTTGAGAAAGACAGTTGCGTTGATAGATGCAATGAGTATGCGATGAACGGATTGAGAAGATCTTTAGCTAGCATTACTCGGGAATGCGTCAGACTATGCGATCTTGTTACAACCATGCACAGTAAGTCATTTTCCAATGTAAATGCGATGCTCCTAAGTCTAGGACGCATGTGTTGAATGCAAAGTGTCCATAGAGCTTATCCCTAAGTCTCTACTCTTGTCCTATGCGTTGATGCAAAATGCATGAAAGCAAGGTGACCGCATACAATCATATCTTATCGCTAAGATGCATGCGATGCGTTAATAACAAATAGTGCTCATTCCTAAGCGTCTATCTCTCATTTATGCGTTCTAGTCTAGTTCTTCCAAACCTAGATTCTGACTTGACCTTCCCAATTCTAGATCCTGTCCTTAGACTACCCTCCCGAGTATCTCTAATAGACGAATGAAGCATTCATAAACAAGATAATCGCAAATAATGAAGATTCCCTCGTTATGCTAGCTAATTGCTTCTCAACCCATTCAGCTAATTTAGCTACTCATGCATGAATAACAAAGTATATATAGAGAAAGAAATTCCATTCTTATAAATGAGTTGAGTACAAAATGACAATGGAAAGTAAAGGTAGAGAGCCTGGTAGCAATTCCTTGCTGACCGAGGCTTTTTACACTGAATCTCTATTCTAATCTAAAGATGTTCCTGCTTCCACAGGCGTCAGCCCTCTCTCTGTCTTTGGAGCTTCCGGCGCTCTCCCAAGCTTACTGGAACGATCTACCGATACGACTTTCTTCCTCGCGTCCACCTTAAAATGAAAGAAAACTATGGGCAGAGGCGTGAACTTGTGGAACAAAAGATTGTAAAAGTCGTGAACCCCTTTTCTGAAAAATGCACTTGATATTTATAGAGCATCCAAGGTTAAAGGTGGCTTCTCTCTCTTGGTTGTACAGATGGGACAGCTTAAATTCCTGACTGATGTACGGGATAATTGTCACTGATAAAGCTGAATGTACTTTGTGACCGTTATCGGCTATCGACTTAATTTGGATTCGACTGTCATCAGCTTTCTGTCCCATCGCTCTTAATTATCCTTTCACCCGGATGCGCCCACCATGTTTCACTGACCAAGTTGTGGCGATCCTTCTCGGGCAAATGTTTGCGAGCACGATCAACGCAAAGCCTTGCGGTGAAGTTGCTCTCGACCAATGAATTCCTATGATCGCAATCTTTGCATTGTGTTAACGCATATTCTGCACAAAAATATAAAGATCAACTGTTCTAATGCGTTGGACACATGCGACTGCAATATTATAGAATTATGCTTAATGGACGCAATTTAACATATTTCATCAATGCAATCCAACATTGTTTAAGAACTTAGCACTATGATAACGTGCATTTCTGCCCGTTATCAGTGAACCCCTTAGCAACCAATCTAGCTTTAAACCTAGGCTTTTGATCACAGGATACTCCTTCTTTAAATTTTAAAATTCATTTAGAAGTAACAAATTTATGCCCTTTTGGTAGATGAACCAAGGACCAAGTGTCATTCACCTTTAGTGAATGCATCTCCTCATTTATTGCCTCCATCCAATCCCTTGCATTAGCACAATTTGTTGCTTCCTCAAAGATAGTTGGTTCTTGGCTAGTAGAAGCTATTATATCATTTAAAACTAGATTCATATAATTTTTTCAATATATCTAGCTGGAGGTGTGATAGTTCTTCTTTGTCTATCCCTAACTAAGACATATTGGCTTAAATCATGTTGATCATATGCTGTCTCCTCATGTTCCTCTACATTTTCCTCTGTTTCTCCTGTGTTACTAGGTTGGCTAGACTCATTTGGCTACTCGAATGGTAACTTCACCTCAAAACTAGTATTGGATGACTCTTCTTCATCCTCTACCTTTTTCTTCTTTTGCATAAACATCTCCTCTTCCCTAAAGGTGATGTCTCTACTCACTAGGAATCTCCTCTCAATAGGATGTCACATTTTGAACCCCTTGACACCCTATGTAAAGCCTACAAACATACACTTAACTGCTTTGACCTTTAACTTTCCCTTATTTTGGTGTACAAACCCTACACATCCAAATACCTTGAGGTTACATAGGTTAGAAGGACGTTTAATCCACTTTTCCTCAGGTGTAAGCAAATCTAAATATGTGTGAGGGCACCTATTTAAGGTATACACAGTATAGAATGCAGCTTTTGCCCAAAAAATTCCCCTAAGATAGCATCAGTGAAGGAACTCTTATTCAAGAGAACCTACGAGCGGAAGCGGATCTTTCCAATTCATTGTGACATAATTACCACATATACATTCAAACGTGCTAAAATGCATTAATAATGCTAAAGAAATTGAGAGATCATACCAGTTGAAGACTTATTCTTCACAACGAATCTAAAACCCAATCGTCTACCTCGAACAGTCTCCACACGAGTGAGATTCCAAAGTGTGGGCTTTGTTTGGATTTGGTAGAGGGGAGGAGAAAGAGAGATCGTATACAACGATCAAGTTAGTGGGAGATGAGCTTGTCTATCGTATAGACAAGATGCTTGATCGTTTAGGTGAAGTAAACGATCGTGTAGGAAAAAGGTAAGCGATCGTCAACGATCGTGTAGAAAAAGTTAAGCAATCGTCTAAATGATCATGTAGGAATAACTAAGTGATCGTATATACAATCATTTAGTAAATATCGAGAGCTAAACGATCGCTTAGGAAAAGGTAAATGATCGTTTAGTAAATAGCGCGCAGGGTGTAATCGGTAAGCGATCACTTAGCACTATCATATAGGTAAGCGATCGTGCAGGCATTATCGTATAGGCACTGGTTTTCTAAGCGATGACACACTTTTTAACACAATGTCCGTGCATCTCATGCTTAACATACCGTGAGCTATTTATGCATTTCAAAGTGATCTTTCAACTCACTCATCTGTTATTAAAACAGAAGAGACGTCGTCCCATTTCCCTTTTAACCGTCCAATGAATGTGATCACATCATATTCATCACATATAAATTAATATCATATATTAATTATAGTATTTTTCCTCCACTAGATATAAATCATATTTATATCTAATTTCTTCCAAATTAATGTCATCATACATAAAGTTAATTATATCATATATAATTAACTAGTTCAATTATATCATGTATAATCGAACTCCCTCTTGTCAATTTGAACATTTCAAACTGACTCTCAACTTGTATCCAAGCTATCAAGGGGACCTTATGGACCTAAGGCTCGAAGCTTCAATGGTACGTGAATAGCTAACTAAACTCTTTAGTCACGATATCCACTATCCGTTAACTACCAGGCATTCCACTAAAGACCGATAGTCGAACTCTTCTTGCCATAGATATATTTCTATGTCCATTGGATATAACCAATCATCAGTACGATGACCCTTCACAAATACTCGTAATTACAGCAGATCAATTTACCGTTTTACCCCTATAATTACATCTTCCTCCTTAAGTACCACTGATCCCTCTAATGAACAATACAACATAGTCCTACTATGTGTGAACACCTCTCGGGCCATGAAAAGGTGTGTAGCTCCACATCGTTCAAGCCCCAGGATCAGCCCTTAAGAGGGCAATCTATCTACTTGCCCCTTCTTTGAGGAAGGAATGAACTCTATCTTGTGAAGCTGAGTTTTCATCTCCCAAATCAGACGAATCCCCAAAATGGTAGGTTTGAGTCGGCGCTCTGGCCACTCGCACCCATGTAAATCAAAGGACCGCCCTCAATGGCAAGAGTTCCTAACTCACTCAAGATTGAGGTCATGTTACCTATGGTCATTCTAGTGAAGTGAAGTCTCAGTCATGAATGAAGTTATATGAAGAGACATTAACACTTCGAGGTCAAGTCTTATACAAACTCTTTGTATAGGATGCCCCCGCTCGCATGTCCACTACACGAATGATCAGGATCAGACCATCTGTGACAGTCACAACACTTGTAACAATTCCATAAAGCGGGTCGCGTCCGTAGTGTTACCAGGATAAAGTTTTTCTCCTATATCCATATATTACAGACTATTTTGGTTGTCACTTAAGACATGATCCACTTGTATGTTACTACATACATGCTTAAGTTACATAAAGACAACCAAGGATATTACGTTTATTGATTTGTAGTCAAATAAAAAATATCTAAATGTGCAAAGTCAAGAAGTGAGGTAAATATCATGTATATTATACATCACAAGTGTTTTTACAAAGTTGTTTACAAACTATAGGACATGAGACTTTAGGGCACAAACCCCAACAATCAGAGAGCAAACACCTAACCGTTTCCATTATGGTTCTATTTAACCTCTCAGCAACCCCATTTTGTTGAGGTGTATACCTCACTGTCCTATGCCTAATTATACCATTCTCACTATAAAATTTATCAAAGTGTTCACTACAAAATTCAAGCCCATTATTGATTCTAAAGTATTTTAATCATTTAGATGTTTGATTTTCTATCATGGCTTTCCATTCTTTAAATTTTCCAAATACTTGGTCCTTAGTTTTAAGAAAGTATATCCAGCTTTTCCTTGAAAAATCATCTATAAAGGTTAGAAAATACCTTGAGCCACTAAGGCTTGGTGTAGGAGATGGTCCCATAGGTCAGAATGGACATAGTTCAATGCTTCTTTGGTGGTGTGCTGTGATTTTGTAAAGTTTTGCCTGGTTTCTTTACCTAAAATGCAATGCTCACAAAAGGAAAAATGCTCACTGATACCTTTGGGCAAGATTCCTTACTTGGACAGAGCTTGCATCCCTTTCCCACTAATTTGGGAGGGTCTTTTATGCCACAAGTTAGCATTTGTCAAGTTTGATGTTAAAGCTGTGTAGGCACGTGTCATCATTTCTACTCCTCTCACAATGTAAAAGTCATTGACCTTCTCACTAACCATCACAACTTTGGAATCCTTGATAACTTCAAGAACTCTACCTTTTCCTCTACATTCACACCCAATGGAGTCCAACATACCTAGAGATATCAAGTTTCTCTTGAGCAAAAGTACATGTCTAACATTTCTTAGAAGCTTGATTGAGCTACCCTTTAGCTTCAAGGACACTGAACCAACCCCCTTTATCTTATAGGCTTCATTGTTGCCCATGTACACTGATTCTCTATCTATTTCCTTGTAAGTATTAAACCAAGGTCTGAAAGGTGTCATATGATAGGTGCATTCGGAGTCTAGCACCCAATCATGCTTCCCAAGAGGACTGATTTGGTTGGTCTAATTTCTGGTAGAGGCTAAGGCATCAGAGTAAAAATAGGAACCTTCAACCACATACACTCCTAGTTGTTTCCCTTCTGATCCTTCTCTTTTTCTTGATTTTTTTCTTTTCAGGCTGTAGCAATCTCTCATTAGGTGATCTTTCTTCTTGCAGTAATTGCATCTCAACTTGGTCTTAGGCTTGTGCTCTTCGCCTGACTGGTTTTTGTTCCCCTTAGACTGGTTCTGCTTATTCTTCCCCTTGGAAAACAACCCCTCTGCATTAGGCTGCTCCTTTTTGACTGACTAAAGCTCTACCACTCTTGTTCTTAATGTTGAGATGATGGTATCAGTTGTCACTGATTCTCTGCCATACTTCAGAGCATTCTTCACCTCTTTATAGGCTTTGGGTAGAGAGTTTAATAACACAAAAGCCTCATTCTCGTTACCAATTTTCTCACCAAAGCTCTTGAACTCTGAGACTATGCTCTTGAATTCATCCAAATTTTCTGAAAGAGGCTTGGCAGAATCAACTTGAACGTGAAGAACTTTTCCCTCAGATACATCTTGTTTGAGAGATCCTTTGTGACAAAAAGTCCTTCTAGCTTGACCCACATCCTGTAGGCTATGTCTTGATCAATTACTTGCCTCACAATACTTTCACTAAGATTCAGAACCAGAGTCCCATATGCTGTGAGCTCCATTTCTTCTTTTTCTTGTACTGGTATGGTGGTTGGCAGTGTTGATGGGTCCAAAAGAGCCTTGTGTGCTCTTTATTGTCCACGAATGGCTTTGATTTTGGCCTTCCATAGGCCAAAGTCGCCCTTCCCATCAAACTTCTCGATCTCATACCTTGCAACGACCATTTCTGAATCGAACGAGTATCGAGTCTTGATTTCTTGAAAGTCTTAAAGCTCCAAGAAAGATGACCTTGCTGACCTTTAAGCACTTTGATACCAATAATTGTTGGGCTGAAGACCCTTCACAAGTCCCAAATACTCAAGATCACCGTTGAAGAGATGAAGAAATGGCTTAAATCGATTCTGCCAAATCCTTGATACTCGAAACTCGACGCTCGACTGCTTGCTACTCGATCCTCGATTAGAATTTTCTTCTTCGTCTGACTGATCTCTGTTAAATCATTGATGCAACTCGATGACAATAGAGTTAATACTCGATCGTCCTTGACGGTTCTTGAACGATACTCGGTGCAACTCGAACGTGAAAACGATGTACTCGGACCTACTCGATAGCGATGAATCGATACACGATTGACTCGATAACTTGATTACTCGATGCGATTTGTAATGCAAATGATTGTCGCACGATTGCAGTGAAGTATTACTTGATGAAAACAAGAAAGATAAGGGAAGAAGAAAGAGACACGGTGTTTTATGTGATTCAGCAAGATTGCCTACGTCCACGGGAAGATCTGAATTCTTTACTTAATGAAGATTGCTTACAGATTTGTTGTTTGCAAGAAAACTAAGAAATGATGATAACTCTCTGTTTTTGAATTCGAAATCAATGGTATTTATAAGATTATACTAGCTGATTGTTATACAAGTTAGTTACAAACAAAAAATGTGATGGTATTTGAGTCAAACTTCTTCACATATCTACTCCAGTATTCTTAAGTTGTCCAACCACTACCCAAAATGAGCATAACTCTACATAAAACTTAAACTATCAACCTCGATTTCCAAGTCCACATATCGTAAAAAAAAAACAAAAAAAAAAAAAAAAAAGTTTGACTAACCATCTTTAAGTTCTAATATGGCGATTAAATAATTGAACAACTAAAGAAAAGGCTTGGTCAAATGGTTGAGTAAACAAGAAGGGAGTATTAAACTATTTTACTCAATAACACCAAAAGTTCTACAAACTTCAATTATCTTTTACAAAATTCTATAATCATCCAAACCTTTTAAAAAAATTTAAAAAAAAATCAACAACAATTTCTATATTAATTAGGGAGTTACATCCCAAACATCCCATTACTCATTATTTTTCCTCCTCAGCCACAAGGAAACTTTTCTGTATACATTTTCAATGCTAACTCACCTCTTTCTCCTCCTCCTTCTTTTTCCCTATCTTCCTCTCTTAGTCAATTCAGTTTCTTTCAAAATTGATCAAATTGAACCGAACGAAAACCGTTTACTTTACCAAGGAGATGCTGTTCCTACTAATGGAGCAGTTCTATTTAGTGATCCTGCATATTCCTGTCTTGTTGGTCAAGCTATTTACAAAGATGCCATCCCAATTTGGGACTCTGAAACCGGAAAACTCACTGATTTCACAACCCATTTCTCCTTCACCATTGATACTCAAAATGCTTTACACTATGGCAATGGGGTTGCTTTTTTCTTGGCTCCAGCTGAGTTTCATATCCCTCCAAATTCAGCTGGTGGGTATCTTGGCCTTTTCAATAAGACCTACACTGAATCATCCATAAACCAAATTGTTCATGTTGAGTTTGATTCTTACTCTAATGAATGGGATCCTAAATTTGAACATGTGGGTATCAACATTAACTCTGTTTCTTCCTCTAATTTCACAAAATGGAATGTCAGCTTACATAGTTTGGACACTGTTGATGTGTTTATTTCCTATGCTTCAACCACTAAATACTTGAGTGTTTCATGGAATTATGAAAAGACAGCAACTTCTCTTGAAAATACAACTTTGAGTTACCAGATTGATCTAATGAAGATTCTTCCTCAATGGGCAACAGTAGGATTTTCAGCTGCAACAGGGGCATATTTAGAGAGACATTTGCTATTTTCTTGGGAGTTCAACTCCAGTTTAGAAATGAAACAACCAGCTAGTACTGAAAAGAACGGGAAAAAAGTTGATGTAATTGTGGGTGTGACTGTTTCAATTGGAGTTTCAATTCTCATGGCAATTGTAGCCTTCGTAGTATTTTGGAGATTGAAACAAAAGAAAAGAAAATCAGAAGAAGAAAAGGCTGAGGAGGTAAACTTGACATCCATTAATGATGATTTGGAAAGAGGAGCTGGACCTAGAAGGTTTTCTCATAAGCTTCTTGCCATGGCTACCAACAACTTCTCCAATGAAAGGAAGCTTGGTCAAGGAGGATTTGGTGCAGTGTATAGGGGATACATACCAGACATAGATTTGACAGTAGCTGTGAAGAAAATCTCAAGGGGTTCAAGACAAGGGAGAAAAGAGTATATAACTGAAGTGAAGATCATTAGTCGGCTTCGTCATCGAAACTTGGTGCAACTCATTGGTTGGTGTCATGATAAAGGTGAGTTCTTGTTGGTTTATGAATTCATGCCTAATGGAAGTCTTGATTCTCATCTCTTTGGTAAGAGAGCCCCTCTTCCTTGGGCTGTGAGATATAAGATTGCTTTAGGTTTAGCCTCTGCTTTACTGTATCTTCATGAAGAATGGGAACAATGTGTGGTTCATAGAGATATTAAATCTAGTAATGTCATGTTAGATTCAAACTTCAATGTCAAGCTTGGAGATTTTGGGTTAGCTAGATTAATGGACCATGAGTTGGGAGCACAAACAACTGGGTTGGTAGGAACTTTGGGCTATTTAGCTCCTGAATACATAAGCACAGGCAGGGCTAGTAAAGAATCTGATGTGTTTAGTTTTGGGGTTGTTGCTTTGGAGATTGCTACTGGAAGAATATCAAGAACTTCAATGGAAATTGAATCTCATAAGGGTTTGGTGGAGTGGGTTTGGGATCTTTATGGAAGTGGACAATTCACTGATGGCATGGATGAGAAATTGCAATCTGATTGTGACAAAAAACAAGTGGAATGTTTGATGCTTGTTGGATTATGGAGTGCTTATCCAGACCCTAATCTTAGACCTTCTATAAAACAAGTAATTCAAGTTCTTAACTTTGAAACAATGATGCCAAATCTTCCAAATAAAATGCCTGTTCCTGTATATCCTGCTCCTCAAACATCGATGAGCTCAAATGAAGCTTCCATTACTGTAAGCCTTGACATGGGTCGTTGAACAATAAGGTCATGTCGGCCATGGTTAAGCTACATGTCTACTTTGTTTTGTTAGTTATCTAAATATTGTTTTAGAGTGTGAAAAGTGTAGGCTGGTGCGATAATAATTTTGTTTTTAATTTTTTAGTTTTGAAATTTATGCTTTTTTATTCTCATGTTTTGTACAATAATCTTCCCATTCAATTTCTTCAATAAGTATAACTAAGTAATCTTTGTCATGTTATGCATTGAGCAATCTCAAGATATATATAGCAAAGAAAATTTCTATCGTACCATATATTGAGTAATCTCAAGATACATAGTAGAACAAAACTCTATCGTACATTCATACAGAATAATTTGGAACATCAATAATGTCTCAAGTCAAAGATTTGAATTAGAATTTGAAATTCGAATTTGGCACTTAATGCCCCGAACATTCCCTTACATCCCTTACGGCCTGGACACACTAATAATTAATGTAATGCTTCAAGTCTAGAACTTGGACAAAGATTCTAAATCAGAACTATGCACCTAATGATCCTAATATTTCCTCTGCATCCCTTATCTGAGTACGTGGATGTATTATGGAATAGAAACGCATTCACAAAGATCACCATAGATACAAAATTTAATAGTTTGAAAACAACCCCAAGTACTCAAACCACATTCGGGTCACAAACATTCTCAAGCCAATGCCTCATATTTTAAAGTGATAATTAATTTATCAAATTTTACAACTGAAATCATGTCACCCCTTGACTTACATAACTCCAAACATTTATGTATCATGCTTTCATTTTGATAGCGATATTTTAATTTATGATATTTTCAATTCTTTGTGGTGTTTTCATGAATGTCACAATCTTTAGAATGAGTAAAGTTTTTTCATTTCTAAACCTCGAATTTGTAGCAATAATATTTGTTTCTATGATACTCTTTATAAGTATTTTGATTGCTCTTGTTAAATATAATTTTATGAAGATAATAGAAAAGTCCTAAAAAAGGAAGAAAACAAGAAAAGAAAAGTGTATTAAAAAAATTTGGGCAAAAAAAATTGTATTTCTCTTCTTAAATGTTATTTTATGAAACATAAGTCTTTAAAAAAAAATAAAAGAAAAGTGTACTAAGAAAACTTAGGCAAAAAAATAATAATAGAAGAGTTTATATTTTCCAATGAAAAGCTCATAATGCTCTTATCTTACAACTCAATTAACTAATACTAAATTTTAAAGACTACTTCACTCAACATCCTTCTATTGGCTAACAAAGTCAACTCCTATCTTATCTTCCTATCATTTACTTAGTCAACAACTATAAATTAAAATTAATTCCATTAGAAGTCATTTGATTTAATGTTTTATAGGTAAAACAATGAATGTCTATATAATATATCTAAGAATAAGATTATTGATTTTTCAAAGAGAATAAGATTATTGATTTTTCTAAGAAAATAAGATTGTTGGAATAAGATTTTGTCATACTTGATTGTGCATGAGAATCTTATCAAGATTGGAAGAATATATGTTTAGATTTATTTTATGAAATTAATTGTGACAACCTTATTAATTAACAAAAATATTAATTAATTAATAATACAAAAAAAAACATTTTAATTAGATAGTTAATTATAATTACTATTAAAAAAATGAATACTCATACTATTACTAAGTTAATTTAACTAATAATAAAGAAAAGTTCTTTTATTCAAACTAATACTAATATTAACTAATTAATATTTGGTTAAATTATAAAAAATGCCTTTGAACACTGTGTCAAAAATGTCTATGAAGTTTCAAAAAGTTTCAAAAATACACTTAGAACTTTCAAAAACAAGTTCAAATAATACCCTTGTCGTTAGTTTTGAATGGAAACAGTTAAAGTTTTGTTTCAAAAATACTCTTTAACTTAATAAAAGTTCAAAAATACCTTCACCGTTAATATTTGAACAAAAACCATTAATTCCTCGTGACAAAATGACTTTACAAATTAAAAAATATTAAAAATGTTCTTGCTGATCAATTTGTTTGAAATTTTTTAAGTTAAAAAAGAACCAATTTTAAAATAAGTTATATAGATATCCTCATTGTTTTTCGTATAGCTACTCCCATATTTCTCTTAAATTGTAAAATTAAGAGAAATATGAGAGTACCTCTATGTATGATAAATAGTCAAATACTTTTTTATTTGATTATTTATCGTTTTGGTATGTTTCAAAAGGAGATTTTGATTTTGAAGTTTTGTGAAATTTTGTAGTATTTTATGTTTAAACTTAAATTTTTTGTTTTTATTTTGGTTGTGAGAACATTGGTGTAATCTAAGAATTGAAAAATTAAGTACCTATATGGAAAAAATTTAGTGTTCACACAAGGTTTTTGGAGAAACTTATTTCGTTGAGTGAAACTTGTGTTGATGTTGATGTTAATATTGATATGATGCAATGTGGTTCAATCTCTAGTACTCGATTTTATGATTCTTTCTCAATTGAATTTGTACGCTTGATTTGAAGAAGCGAAGTGTCTGATTTTCTTGAGGTTGAAGATTTGAAAGAGTCTTCGAATCTTCAAGAGGCTTGTGTCTTCAAGAAGTGTGCAGCTTCAAGAGTCTAGAAGTCTTCTGATTGTTGAGAGAATTCTCTCTGGACTCTCTAAAATGTAGAATTGTTGACCCTCACACATGAAGAGAGCTCCTGTATGTATTGAGTTATCTGGTGGGCTTCATAGGTTTGGACTTAATTGGTGCATGGGCCTGGCCCTTAGGTCCAATTAGTTGGACTTTGACGTACTTCGGCTTTGGGCCAAATTAAGCTCATTTTTGGGCTCAACTGGGCTTTAGCCCAAATCATAATATCAAATTGAGCCAAATTAATTTCACTCAATCCAACTTTTGTGATGAAAACATGTGACATCATCAGACTTTGTCAATTTATGTCTTCAACTTCAATTTGGGGACACATGTCAACTTCTAATTAGTCCCAAGTTCAATTATTTGAAGTTTCGTCATTAATTTAATAAATGACATGACAATTTGTGATTGATCCAAAATTTCTCCTTCAACAAATCCCCTCTTTCGAGATTTATTCATATATGTGGGGTGGATGAATCTCGAAAAATATGAAGTTGAAGTCAAAATATAAGTTATTTGCTTTTGATTTAAACTCCATTTGATGTGCAAACCAAACTATGAATTTAGTACTAGAATTTAAGATAAAATTTAGAATATCGTCCTCCCTTGTCTTATCTTGTTGTACACTTTTTTTTAGTCTTTTTATTTTCTCTCTTCTCCGATTTTTGCTTCTTCCCTACTCTTTTCATTTTTTCATTTTCTTTTCTTTTTCAGTTTTTGTTTCTTCCCTTTTTTATTTTATTCTTTCTTTTATTTTTTATTTTCTTTCATTTCCTTCTTTTTCTCTTTCTTTTTCTTTCCTTTATTTTTTATTTTCTTTCCTTTCCTTTTTTTTTTTTTTTTTGCCTTTCTTTTTTTCTTTTTTTTTTAATTTTCTTTTCTTTTTTCAAAATTTTCTTATTCCTTTTCTTATTTTTATTTTCTTTCTTCGGTTCTTGCTTATTCCTTTTTTTTATTTTTATTTTCTTCCTTTTCTCTGATTTTTGCTTCTTCCCTTATCTTTCTTTATTATTATATTTTCTTTTCTTTCTTCGATTTTTTGCTTCTTCCCTTTCTTTTTCTTTTTCTTTTTTTAGCTTTTCTTTCATTTGTCTAGTTTTTGCTTCCTTTTTTTCTATTTAATTTTCTTTCCTTTTTTCAGTTTTTGCTTCTTCTCTTTCTCTTATTTTTAAAATTTTTCTTTCCTTTAATTGAATTTTTTCTTCAATTTTTTCTCAAGAATTATGAGGCTGAGTTCCGTACCCAAGACTTGAAAGTACTCAATTCATAAGTGACTTAACACCAACAAGCCAATTATCAAGTTTGTTTATATAAATAGCAAATGAAAGTCTATCAGTGATAGTGTGAAACTCGGATTTCCATTATTCCTACTTAAGCAGGTGTTAAAGGAATTAACTAAGTGAAAGTTAAATCCTATGTTGAAGTGAAGGAAATTTCCAAGTGCTGAATAGATTTTTCTTGAGTAGTTTTGAGTTAAGTTTTAATTGATGAAATTTGGCTAAGTGTAAGGTCAAAAGAACCCATGCGTTAAGAGTTAGGAGACATTAACGCATAAGTTGAGAAGTCAACAATGCGTTTGTAAGGTTGAATGCATGATTGGCCAAAATATTGGCAAGAGGCATTGCCAAGAGTTGTCATGCATTGGAAGCTAAGGAGAAAATGACTAAGTGTTGGACTATGCGTTGATGTAGTGTCATGTGTTGGTCATAAAGTTTTGAGAGGTTACTTGGGCATGGAGAGAGAGATTGAAGTAGGGCCAAAAATAACGCATGCGGCAGCCACTGCCTTTGGAGGTTAGATCAACGCATGGGGTGCGATGGCTGCGATGGATGCGTTGGACATGATGGTATGCGTCCATGCGGCCAAAGAAGATGCGTTGGTAGGTTGCAGTGGTGCGAGGGCATGCAATGATGCGGTGCGAGGCATGCTTCGATAGAGGCATACGGAAATGGAGGCGGACGCGATGGATGAGTTGGACGCGAGAGTATACGGCCAATGGTTTGCGGCCGAAGGGATGCGTTGATGACATGCGCGTGCTACTATGCGTTGATGTCATGCGACCGTACTATGCGTAGATGACATGCATGCGGTGCTATACATTGATGTCATGCGACGAAGCTAGGCGTTGATGACATGCGGCGGTGCTATGCGTTGATGTCATGCGACAGTGCTATACGTTGGTGGTCTGCGGCAGCCTTGCTACACGAGAATGTGCGGCTGAGGGCGTGCGGTGATGCGGCCTACGGTATGCGGCCGATGGTGTGTGCGTATGCAGCCGAAGGAACGCGTTGGTAGTATGCGATGGAGGCATGCAGCCGAAGAAATGCGTTGGAGGCATGCGGCCGAAGGAATGTGATGGACGCATGCGGCCGAAGGAATGCGTTGGTAGTATGCGATGGCATGCAGCGATGGATGCGATGGATATGGTGGATGCGGCAGCCTTGATAAGGGTATAAGCTATGCGATGTAACGAGCTAAAGTGGACGCATAGTGATTGCCCTTGCGTTGCTAAGGCTTGCAGTAATAAGGTAAATGAGGTGGGTTGCGTTGGTTATACAGATGCGATGGTGTTGAGTGGAGAACCAAGTTGACCCAAGGGTTGCTATGCGTTGGTGATATGCTATGCGATGGTGATATGCTATGCGTTGGATATCCAAGGTTAGTAATATGCGTTGAAAGGGGTGTTGGTCATCATCCTAGTTGAACGCATATTGAGTTGGATGGACGCATATCAAGGATGAACGCATAGGAAGGATGAACACATATGAAGGACGTCATCCGGACATATGGCTTGTTTGGGGACACATGTCAACTTCTAATTAGTCTCAAATTCAATTATTTGGAGTTTCGTCATTGATTTAGTGAATGACATGGTAATTTATGATTGGTCCACAATTTCTCCTTCAACCATAGAATATCTATATAATTTATTTTAAATTGATTTTTCCAAACTTAAGAAAGCTTCAAACAAATTGATCAGTAGACTTTTTTTTTAATTTTTTTATTTTTAAAGTCATTTTTGTCACGAAAAAGTAACGATTTTTGTTCAATACTATTAGTGAAGGTATGTTTTAACTTTTATTAAGTTAAAGGTATTTTTGAAACGTTCAGGGATATTTTTTAAACAAAGTTTCCATCCAAACCTAACGGCAAGGATATTGTCTGAATTCTTTTTAAAAGTTTTAAAGGTATTTTTGAAACTTTTGAAACTTCAGGAATATTTTTTACACAAAATGTAAAGTTCAAAGGCATTTTTTATGATTTAACCTTAATATTTTTAATAAATAACCTTAATTATATTAATTTAGTATAATTCTACTAATAAAAATGAATTAAATTAGTGTATAAATTATTAGTTACAATTAGTTATTTAATTTTAGTTACCATCCGTTGAAATAAGTTGTAGATACATCCTGAGCGCATGAGATCCACCACACTGCACTTGAAAGAGTTGTCAATTGCAGGTGCATGGAGAGTGGCACACAAGGATTTGCTTTATACCTAGTTGGGTAAAATTGAAGGTGCAATTTCAGGTGGGCAAAAACATTATTTTGAATCCCCTTCTCATCATTTAATTTCTCATTTCACTTTTCTTTATTGTTTTTACACACAACAAATCGGAACAGCCAGTAACTAAAGACTTGACTGAAACATATGGTCTCAACTACAAGGAAGCCCTTATTTACCCCTTGAAAGTCTTTCATTTCATACAAGTTTCTTTTTATTCTAACAAAGCAAATAGGGATCCTGAAACACAAGAAGATTTACTCGTTAGTATCAATTAGGTGGTCTCTATGAACTTTCGTTGCTCTCCACAATGCTTTCGGACTAGTAGGTTTCATGTTACATCAATTTGAACTTACTCGATCTGTTCAATTAATCCAACATTTTTATCGATAACCTCTCAGTCATCTGTCTAATCACCATTTGCATTCAAGTCGTTATGGAAACCTTGTGAACCATTCCCTTCTGTTTTATATTACTTGACATCATTGTATACTTGCGCTTAAAGAAGGTATCAACCACACATCCGTCAATCGCTTCTCTAGCTCTTGACTTTCGTCCTCAAACCCTTTGTCCTCCATCACGATCCCCAGCTTCCATCTCTCTGAGAAATAGTCTCCTCTCTCTTGAACTCTAAAACCCCAGCTGAATGACCTCCAAAAACCTGAACAAACGAAAATTAAATAGCTACACATTGCAATAGCATGGCCACACTATAAGTAGCGTTGCGATGCTACCCAATGCTCTGTAGCGTCAAGTGACAATGGCATCCTTTCATCTTCCGAAGCGTTGTGATATGCTCTCTGCTAGCCATGCAACGCTTTCCCCCCTGTTTGGTTTTAAGTTTAGAGCACCGAGCAATGCTCTTTCAAGCAAAGCTTTCTTTTCTGGCTCTTTGACTCCTACTCTTTATCTTTTCATACTTAGGACCCAAAATTGAGTCTTTAAGCCCTCTCTTCTTGATTAATACTTTCAAGTCTTCAATTTCCATCCATATGCTCGGTTCCTACAACAAAGAAAGACATAAAAGCATACATTTAAAACACTGAATGTAGCTAATTAAAAGCATAAGAATAGCACTTTTTCGAGTGCCAAGGCATTTGATTTCTATCTCCAGATGCGAGTCTTGATGAGTCTGCCAAAACCAATGATGCTCAACCATGGCATGCATGAACATCCATGAGTTGCTTCTGAAATTTAGGCCCGCTGTCTTGTTGGTTATTCTTTGGTGTACATGTATTCCATATGTGATCACTTAGAAAGGTTAACTTCAGTTGTTACCACTTTACAATATAGAATAACGTCTAAAATACACAAAACAGGGAATCTTGACAGGTTAACTTCAGTTGTTACCAGAATGAACCATCATGCTTGTTGCTAATTTATTTTTTTTTCAATCAAAAGTGAAATTATTTACAAACAGCTTACCTTTTCTTAACCATCTGAGTGGCAGACTGATTCAGTTCACATAGGAATCTGCATCACATCTCTTTCCACTTCTAATAGCTGTGCACAATGAACACAATAAGAATACCTTGATAATTTATTGTCAAATTGCAGTTTCCTAAATTATGCAACACATACCCACATGGTTTCTTGTGAATGCTTGAATTGAGTTCCAAACGATGTTACCAGCTACATGCAAAGGGAACCTACTTTTTGGTTAGTTCCCTGTTAAATTCTTCCAACTAAAGTAAAGAATTGAAGTTAATATCAAAACATGTGTAAAACTTCTTGAAATGAAACGTTCAGTATTCTCTTCTAATTTAATGGCTTCATGGGCAAAGGTATGCACAAAGTAATGTAATATGATCCATTAAAAAAATGTACCTGAAAGCCAACTATTTTTTCAGTGTATGAGGAAACATTATCGAAGGCAAAGAGTTCCAGACGAGTGTGGATCCAACTCTTTCTCATTTTGATCGTCATATTTTGCCCTTGAAATAATTCTTGAGATTTCTATGAAGTTGTATAATTCAAGGTATGAAATGTTTTCAAGCAATACTGAAAGCCACTACTTCATTCATAGGGCACTCCAGCCAGCTCTCTTCTCCACCCCTCTTTTCTTCATCATATCACGCACTTTTTCCACCTCCTCCCACCTTCCCAAGCAACCATACAGGTCAGACAATATTATATAATACCCATCATTTTTTGGATCAGACTCTATTGCATATCTGGCAATCCTTACCCCCATTTCAAATTCATTGTGAATTTTACATGCACTTAACAAGGAGCCCCAAACAGTGCCATCAGGAGTGATGGGCATTGATAAAACCAAAGCTTCAGCTGCTTCAAGACTACCCGATCTGCCAAGAAGATCAACCATAGAAGCATAGTGCTTCAGACTAGGCTTGACACCATATTTCTGCATTCTATCAAAGAGATGCCTTCCTTCAACAACATGCCCTGTATGATTACAAGCTGAGAGAAGAGAAAGAAAGGTTTGTGCATTCGGTTTAATATTTGACTCTTCCATTAGTTGGAAGATCTCCATTGCAGATTCTACACGTCCATGCATCCCATAATTTGATATCATGACATTCCACAAAATAGCATCTCTTTCTTCCATTGCATTGAACAATTTTCTTGATGTCTCGAGCTCCCCACATTTTGCATACATATCAATCAATGCAGTTCTAACAGTGATATTGGTCTCAAATCCATTTTCCTTTATATACTGGTGGATCTTTTTGCCTTTATCTAAGGATGCAAAATGAGCACATGCCGAAAGAACTATTACACAAGTAACTTCATTGGGGTAGACCTTTTCTTTAACCATTTTATCAAATAAAATAATTGCTTCAGCAAGATTCCCACTTTGCTTGTAGGACGAAATCAACGTATTCCATGAGATAATATCCCTTTGTTGTGTCCTATGAAATATCCTCCATGTGGCAGTTAAATTGCCACTTTTTCCGTACATGTCCATGAGCGAGTTAGCTATTGATACATTTTCAATTATTGAGTTTTTAATAGCATAGCAGTGAACGGACCGACCAATATTGATAGCTCCAACTTGCAAACATGAAGAAATGACTGAAACTAAACTATTAAAATCAGGTTCTCTGCCTAAGACATGCATCTCCCTTAAAAGGTCAATGCACTTTTCACTCTGCCCCATATTGCTATATCCTAATATCATTGTATTCCAATCTTCACTGCTTTTATGAAAACTATGGAAGATCTTATTTGCCGTACCTAAGAGTCCAAACTTACAATACATGGAGAGTAATGCATTTTGGGTTATTCCACTCATTGCACAACACTGTTTCAAAATCCAAGCATGGAAGGCTTTTCCTTCAAAGATTCTATCAGAATTACCAAATCCCATAAGCATACAACTGATCACAATTTCATCTGGGATTATTTCACCGGCCTGCATCTCCCAAAATAAATGTAGACATTTGCTCATTAACCCAAATTTAGAGTGAACTGCAATAATTGATGTCCAAGAGATGAGGTCTTTTTGGTCTACTTTATGAAAGCAACGATAAGCTTCTTCAGGTGACCCACACCTTGAATACAGAGAGAGAATAGTAGATTTAATAACTTCAAAACAGAGAAATCCACCTTTTAAAGCCAAACCATGTAAGCATTTACCCTCTAATAAAGCATCCAAATCAACACAAGCTTGAAACCCACTTCCTATTGTTTTGTGATTTGGTGTCCCTCCAATCCTATGCATCTCAAACAAACATTTCAAACCTCTATCACTCTCGTTATTTTGAACATACCCAACTATAAGGGCAGTCCAAGCAACCACATCTTTAACAGTAATTTCATTGAACATGAGAGATGCACTTTCTACGTGACCACATTTGGAATACATATATATGAAAGAAGAACCTATAGCAGAATTATCAACAAAGAGCCCAAGTTTTAAAGCCAACCCATGAATGTTCATGCCATGGTTGAGCATCATCAATTCTGCGCAAGTGGAAACTACCATGGGAACTGTAAACTGGTTTGGCAGGCTACTCGAGGCTCGCATCTGGAGGTAGAAATCAAATGCCCGTTGGTAATCACCATTGGAGAAGTGGGATTGGATGATGGAATTCCAAAGAAATTTGTCCTTAGAATGAATCAAGCGAAACAATTGTGTGGAGAACACAGGTTGCCTATGAGAGGCATAAAAGGCCATGAGCTTTGTGGCAAAGAAGACATTGTTCGAGTTTCCAGTGGTGATAATGGTGGAATGAAATTGAAGAAGAGATTGGAACGTTAGATTTTGTTTTGAAAAAAAAAAGTGAAGACAATTGTTAAGGTAGTGAGGATCTGGAAGTGAACTGAATGTGGAAGAGAAAGCAAAGGGTATGTGAAATGGGCTCAGTCGGAGTCTAAGCATCGAAATTACTCGTGCACGAAAAAGTCCAACTATGGGATTTTTCTAATATTTGATAGGTCAATAAGAAATTTGTATGAATTGTCCTGTCGATGACAAAGTAGCATTATTCAAAGAAGAAGATATTAGTTCTAAATACAAACAACAATACTTAAGTAGAATGACAAATCAAAAACATAAATATCAAAACATAAAACAGAGTTTATTTAAAAATTAATCTAGTAATGGGAAGGGGTCGCACAAGTCCATTCCCCCACTGCCACAAATTATTTATGACATATGATCTGCCACAATAGACAGACCTTAGGCAAGCACCACTCCAAAGTTCAATGGAGGTCACCAACCTAAGCCATGGAACTTCTTGATCACCAACCTTTGCTATGGGGTTTGCTAATTTATATGTTTAAATTCTTTGCACTGCACATAATAAAATTCAATTTTTGCGAATCGTATATTCTTAACCTATCGATGGGCATTTCTCCAGTTTTGGAAGTTCTTTTTAACATCATAAAAAGCTATTGTACCAATTATTCAACTCAAGTGTCTTGACCAGGTAAATTTGTTATTTATTAAAATAATTTTGATGAATTTAAGTGAAGAGACTACTTGGATAGAAAACAAAAGCATGAAAACAGAACTATCTTAAAATTATACACCATATTCAGCCAAATTTAATCTCAATCAGTCCATGGAGGAGGAAGAAGGGTTCTTCATCTTCTAAATATCTAATCAATAAGAAAGAGAAAAGAAAATGGTGTACCCACAACTACAACAGCTAGCCATCATTGGCCATTGGGTACTGGATTTACCAAAATCTTTAATCGTCCCTAAATCTGGCATGAAACATCTTCAGCCAATTATTAATACTAGAATGGTTCTGATTATGGTAAATTTTGATAATGGCTCCTATTTTTCAGCCACTTCCTATGTGAGAGAGATGTGCACAAAAGAGAAGAGAGGTTTTATAGTCACATCTGCTGCTTCTTTAACGCTTCTTTTGTTAAGGAGCTAAAATTTTGAAAACCAGAATATGAGTTTTTTCATGTTTACTCCCTAAAGTCTGTTGCATAAATTATTCCCCTCTCACAGCATTCTCTCCTGTAATCTTTAGCTTAGAATCTCACTCTCTTGACAACGATTGATATAACCCTTCTAGAGAAGATGTTTTGTTTTTGACAAGCTAACTTAACCCACATAGCACCATTTAGAAGCATTGTCTAAAACATATCCATGACCCGCGTTTGGTAACAGATAGAATTCCCCTTTGACAGCATTGTCTCCGTTTTTCATTCTTATTTTCACAAGCTTACATAACACCATTTAGAGTTCACAATCAGTTCAATACAACCATGAAAAACAAATTTCCAATCACACGAACAAGAACAAACAACAGTCGGTGACTGTAAGAACAAGAAAGCCACCAATAAAAAACAAGAGGCAGTGACCGTAACAATAAGAAACTGAGCTTAAAGCCAGCAAACATTTCCCATCACAAGAACAGAAAACCAATTATTGGGTCAATTGAATAAACCAGTTTAGAGCCTCTTGTAGGTGAAATTACCTCAATGACAGCAAACAAAAACACGATGAGGAATGACGGAAGGAGTCGACGAACCAAAACCACTCGATAGCACAGTATCAACACAGTGAAGGAGCCGAGAGCTAGTGGCTGAGTAGTTGACGGTGGGTGATTGAGTGTGAGTGAGTCGATGAATACGAGATGAAACTAGAGAGAGAGACGAAGTGACCCAGCAACCCAGAATGTTGTTCTTCTCATACTTCACTTCAAGATGGAAAAGGGAGGATGTGAAAAGAAGAAGTGATCCGGCCCGATTCAGCTCGAGTCGGGTCGAATCGCTTTGGTGGATTAATTGCAATGTTTAAAATATAGGGTCGGTTTCGATTGACTATCAAAAAATTCATTATTATGTAAATACTTTTCATAAAAATTACTGAGAATATACTTTAAAAACTATTCTGAATGGTTGTCGAACGTTTTAACTTTTTTTCCAAATAACTTAATTTTTAAATTAAATACTTAAAAATGCAATTCAAACACACTCGTAGACGTCGAAGAAAATGTGGACTCATAATTTTATAAAAATTTTGATGGACGATTTTGATAGATATATCTGAAAAAATAATGCAAACAAATTTAAGTTTGTAAATAAATATTTTATTTTTAAACAAGTTAATTTGTCTATTATTTATATTATATTTACATTAGTGATATTTTGTTATTTAATTATTACGTATCGTGGAGTTTTTTAAGATATAATAGAAACAAGTTAATTAATTAATCATTTATGTAAATAAGAAACTGTATTCACTTAATAAATTTTTATTGTAAAAATAAGTTAAGCAAATATTTTAATAGATTATTATTAATTTATTAAAATAAATATTTATATTAATTTTGTTAAAATAATATTAATTAATTATATCCAAAATAAAATTGTATATACAATAAAGAAAAAAAGAAAAAAATTTGAGGAAAATAGAAAATTCACAGTTTTGGAATGTAAAAAAATTCTCTTGTTTCTAAGAAAAGATGATGCCTTGAAATAGCTTATTCTCAAGTAGGAGTTCTCTTTCAATTCTCATCCAAAAAATTGTCCAATCAAACGACCCTAAATATATATCAACAATTTTTAAGAAGTGTAGATATAGTAAAATCTATTTCTGATAGACTTTATTACTAATAGACTCGTATTAGTGATAAACTTCTATCAACTTATCTAAATTTTGTCATATTTGTAATATATATATATATATATATGCATTTTGTTATATCAACTAATACTTTGGTTCTCATTGCTATAATTGTAATTATCCCTTTTTTGTTAAGCAACAACCCAACATGATGAAACAAAATTCAAATCTCAAAGGTAAATTTGGAATCTTTAAAATTTAGGGACTAAATTGAAATTAAACTCAAAACTTAGGTGATGGTTGGGTAATAGGTTGATTATTATAGTTTGAGGTTATTATAGTAAATGAGTTATAATAGTATCTAATGTTTGAGGTGCATATTATTTTAGTATAGTCAAGAAATAGTAGATACTTTAATAAGGAGAGAAAGATAGGGTGACTAGGAAACAACATAGTTAATTGTAGATTATAATAATTGAAAACATCAACTATTATAATTGAAGACTCACTTGAACGTGGGGGTCAAACGCTCCTCGGGAATTGAGAAGTAGGGAGTCGTCAATTTTACTTCTCAATTCCCGAGGAGCGTTTGGCCCCCACGTTCAAGTGATATGAATTCTAAGAGTTAACTAATTTCTAAGAGTTCCCGGATAGTCATTGTGGATTCTAAGAGTTCATAACTCTTTAAACTTCATAACTTTATGGAATTCACAATTTCACCCCTTGTTTAAAACACCCTCTTAAACACTAAAAAGGTAGCATTTTAAAATATATGGACTACGTAGAAACTAGATCTAAAATTTAATGATAAAAAGGTTTTTTTCCTTGATATATACTATAAAATATATATATATATATTGTTTGTACTTAAAATAATCTTTTTTGATCATTTTCTTTATTATTTTTTAGATGTAAAATTCACACAATTTTTAAAAACTAAAACCAAGTAATGTAAGAAACTTCATTCAAATATATGGAAAAGAATCTCTTCCTATACCTAAAAGAAAGAAAGAGAGAACGAAAGAGAAAAAACCAAAAAAATTCCGACCTGCCGGATTCGAACCAGCGACCTAAGGATTTCTGACATACTACAGTCCTCCGCTCTACCAACTGAGCTAAGGTCGGATCGATGGTAACGGAAGCCAAAATTTTTAATTCTCTTAGTACTCAACTTGTTTTTGTTTTTTTTCCTTTTTTTTTTGTGTATGTGGTTTTTTCTTTTAGAAAAATAATCATAAAGAATGGATATTACGTTGATATTATATATTATATTTGAAATAAATCTTGAATGAGCATTAATAAACAATTAATATACTTATTTTTTAAATTATATTTTGAGTGAGTACTAGTTATTGATAGGCCTGGGACTTATGTCGTTAATAAGTCTCAAACTTGATCAAAAGAAAATTTGTATACACCGAACTACTCATATTTCTACTGAAACATAGCAACAGTGATAAGTCCGGGGTCGAACCACAGAAAAGTGAAATATTAATTTCTTTTAAATTAAATTTGACTTTGGAAAAATAGTAGAAACGAGATTTTGGCTTTTGGTTGGAATTTGAAAAAAGCAAGAAAGATAAATTGCAAGGAATAAATGGAACAATAATTGGTTCATCTAGTTTTAAGATCAAGTAGCCATACAAGGTAATTTAAATCATCGATTTTTGCCAACGAATCATTTCATCAAATTATGCACGTATGACTACCCAATTGATGTGAATTAACTAATCTCTACAAAGACCGACAATCAATAATTCGAAACCAATCAAGTGTCTTAATTAATAATTAAGGCTCGAAAGATCGTGCCTTAACTACCTATGTGCTCCTAGATTCAATTGGATTCTTAGCGGCCATAAAAAACTAGAAACACATTCATTAAGCTTTAGGATTCAACTATGTCGATTAACTGTCAGGAAAACCATGTTCAATTAACCAAATATTCTTCAAATTTAAATTAAAAATGCAATGCAAAAATTCAAGGTCAGCCTATAAACCTAAGCATTCACATTTAATTGATGTTATCGTGGTAAACTCAAAGCATGGATGAACTACTAGGATGCGTGTAAACTCGAGATTAACTAGTGATAGAATTGCAATCTATAGGATTATATCAGCATGTACTGGAAGCAACAAGGATCAATAAGCATTTTAATTCATTAATTTTGGCTATAAACAAAGCATGCTCATACAATAATAAGAGAGTTTCAATACATACCTTTGTAAAATCTCTTGAAACTCAAATTCAGCTGTCAATCTTCTCCAAATCTTCTAGTGAACCATCTCAAGATCTTTCATACTATTCTCTTGGAGTCTTAGATTGAGTTGTGGGATTCAAAATAAGCTTGAATGAAGGAAATTTGGAGAAGAAGCCCACTATAGAAACTTGAAGAACACCTTCTTCAACCTCACAAGTTTTCAACAAAAATTATGCAAGTTCATACAGTTTGCATGCTCGATTCTCAGCTTAATCTTTCCTATTTATTGCAAAACCATCATGCAAAAAAGAAGGTTGCATGAAGAGCACCTCATGCTTAGAAGATTGAATCAAGAATCAAGTGGGAATTGTGTGAGCTAGTTCAAGGTGATAGCGGAGTTCTCCCATTTTGTGTTTTCCATCTTTTTCAAATTTTGTTTTTATAAATTGATTTCCATAATCAATTTTGTTTTCAAAATTTGAAAACTTTTAAATTTTATAATATTAATTTCATAAATTAATTTTCTAATAAAATTAATAATAAATAATTAATTAAACAATTTAATTAATTCTTAATTAATTTAATATCAAATATTAAATTAATTTTAAACAAATTTCACTACCATGAATCCCTATTCATGAAATTAATATTTAAATATTAATTGAATCATATTTAAATATTAATCGATTCTCCAATTCCGTTTAATTCTAAAATTAAATGCATAATTATATAATATATAATTACTAATTTCCTTAATTCTAATTTAAACATTTCAAATTAGCTTATCACACTACTCTAAGGCTAATCCATTTACGAGCTAGTAGGGAGACCTTGTGGACCTACAAATCATGGACTCCAACGATCCAAGATTAATTGGCTAAACTCTTTACACCGAATTAACCCTCATTCGTTAACTAATGGGTCACACCACTAAAGTCCATAGTTACACTCCCCTCACTGTAGATATATTATGTCTACTTGATATAACCATGTTTAGTAAGTTAACCCTTCACAGGTTGTTCGTAATAACGGTTAGGTCAAATGTTTGTTTTACCCCCGAGATTACCACTTGTTCCTTAAGTTTCACTGATCCTCTAATGAACAATTAGTTTGTGATCCAATCAACAAACCGAGTCCCTCTCGGGCCAATTAGAGGATGGGACACCTTGTTCAAGACCCAGAGTCAGTATTTAAGGGAACAACTTCTCTACTATCCCTAAAAGCAGGTAGGAGTGAATTCCATCTTGCACCCTATGTCCCCAACTATCTGCCCAGTCTTACCCCTGAAATGGAGGTTTATTAAATCGGTGCTGTTGAGCCAACCCTCACCTATGCAAATCTAAGGATAGTCCCGAATAAACAGGAATTCATAGTTAGCTCAGGATTAAGATCAAGTTACATAGGTCATCGCTTTGAAATAGTCAGTCTTAAATAGTAAACAACGTTATAAAGTAAGAGTGACTGATTTCGTGGTCCGATCTTGTACTACTCTATTCCACAAGATGCCCCCATTCCTCATGTCACCACATGAGTGAATCAGAATCATTTCGTTTGTAACACTTTACAACGCATTGTAACAACTACAGAATGGGTCGCATCCAATAGTATTACCAGAATAAGGTACTCAACCTTATTCATATACTATAGATCATTTTGACTATTTACTCGAACCTGATCCACTTTTATGTCTCCATATAAAATTGTAAAAGTCATGGATCTTTTAGTTATGGGATTTATTTGTAAAACAAAATAAACAATTCATATATTCAATAACAACTTATTGAATTTTCAGAATAAGTTTTATTGTTTACAAATCACAAGTCTTAGGACATAAAACCCAATACAATCATGATAGGGGCGTCAATCCAATACTCAAATGCAATTCGAAATTAAACAAGATTCAAAGAAAAGGCAATTTCGAATTAAAACACAAAGTTGGGCAGAAAACTCAATAATTTACATTAATGCTCGATCCAAGAACCAAATAAAAGAATTACTTTATTAGTTCATAGAAAAACCAATAAGGTATAATCCAATATACGTTCATCATCCAAAATCAAACAAAAAACTATTCTAATGATACTGAAAATAAATAGAGAAAGGAATAAAATAGGGTATCTCCTCAGCCTCTGATGCGTTGATTTATCATGCGATGTAGGGATGTGTGGATGCGATGATCAGACAAGTTTTCCTAATAAAGCCCAAGTATAAGCCTTCTTAGGGTCCTAGTAAGTCCAGGATCGAACGCAAGGATTACTAAATAGATATGCGACAGACTCTTTGATTCTATTGCGATGGTGATAAAGAAGTAGATGATGATTTAATTTAGATTTTCTAATGTGATGGAATTAAACGCGGAGCGATGAAAGGGTGGTGTTGTAATAAGTATGCGATGAAGAGGTTGAGAAGAGATTTAGCTAACATTTCTTAAGATTTTTTACAAGTCATGCGACCATACTATATACAAATATTAAGCACTACATTTCTCAATGCATAATGCCACATTTCCTATTTCTAAGGTGCATGCGATGTGTATGGAATGTAGCAGATAGAACTTATTTCTAAGTCTCTACTCTTGCTTATGCCATCTAATCCGACTCTCTCAAGCCTAGATTTTGTCTTTAGACTACTCTCTCAAGTAATCCAAATGATGAATGAAGCATACATAAGACAAGATGATCGCATAAAGTGCATAGCTTAAGTCATGCCAGCTAAGTACTTCTCAACCCATTCACAAATTTAGTTACTCATGCATGGTGTGGAGAGACTGAACATAAATTGAAATGAAGTTTCCATTTTTGCAAATAAAGTGTTGAGTACAAAACAATAAATGGAGTGAGAAGTATAAGCTAGGTAAGCGATGTCTTACTTCTTGTGGCTTTTTACACTACTCTTATCACTTCAACTCTTTTTCGATTTGTAGAATATTGCTCTCGCAAGGGTTGGGTGTCTCTCCTTTGTGCTGTTTCTGGCAGTCTCTTGACCTTTCCGAAAATTAATTTCTTTTCAAGAATTCTCTTCCCTCAGCTTTGCCTCGCCTCCTCGCCCTCCCCCTCTGGTTTGATAACATTGGATATTTATAGATTTCAAGGTGAAGCAGTTCTTCTCACTAATAATTTCCATACTCTGTTGCATCGTCTAAAAGTCATCGGAAGTTTAATGTATTTGCAACGATATGATCTTTAACGGCCATTAACTGTATTTTAGAATTGACCGTTACCAGCTTTACGTCTCATCATGTTTTAATATGCTGTCACTTTTATGTAAGGTCTTTACGCGATCGTTTTTTAGGTACTTCTTGGATCGCAAACTCAAATGCGCCATCACATTATATCCTTGGATCACAATTTCAAACGCGCCATCGCATTGTACTTGCACAAAATAACGTAATTTAACTGCTTTCATGTGATGAGTATTATTGATCGCAATTTCTTTTAGTTTGGCACATTCAATCATAATATTGCCTATTTCAACATCGCTTTCTCCCATTGTTTTAATAATTTGAGCTTCAATAACTTGTATTTCTACCAGTTATCAGCCTCTATCGAAATTCAGTTTATCCCTATTAATTTTCGTACCCCCTTAACCTAAATTGGAAGAATGTATTTATAGAAAAAGGGACAGTGTCAAAACTATATGGAGCATTGCAATGTTATTGCGGCTGGTCTCGAGCGTCAGGCACAGAAGTCCAATGCTAGTCTGACGCTCACTTGCGCGCGCGCGAGGGTTTCTCCGTCTTCAACATCGTAGCATTGCAACGCTGAGGGTGAGCATTGCAACACTACCCATTCTATCTTACAATGTTGGGCGAGTGTCAGGCCAATGCAAATCATGAGCGTTGTGACGCTGAAGCAGGAGCATTTTGATTTTTTAACTCATTTGAAGCCCAGATGCTCAAATCACCTCCAAATTGCATCAAATTAACCCGTTCAACTCCAAATCTCCAATTCTACCTCTTGGTTGCTTGGTATCTACAAAAAAGGAAAATAAACACATAAAATCCAATAACGAACCCGAATTAAACTAGAAAATATAGCTCTTTTCGAGAGCTATCAAATATCATTTATTATTGACACACTTTATTATAACAATATTTTCATATATTATCTTTGATAAGCAACTATTATTAGTATGCTTTATATTGAGTACATCAATAAATAAATAAATAAATTATTGGTACGATATACTACTGATATACTAATGTTATACTTCAAATAAATTTTGAATAAATATTGATATACAACCTAATACTTACAATTTGATTTGAATCTTGATATTCTACTAACACACTTTTATATATAACTTCTATTTATAGTCAAATTTTAGGGTTAAACAATAAAGGGATGAAGCTTTAATTTCTTCATTGTGCAATTTAATGAAATACAATAGCGTTGTCCATGTCTTTACTGGTAACACATAATACCCCCGAATGCATGTTTAGTTAGAGGAACAAATAAGTCAAGTTAGGGATTATGATTAAGTTTACGATTCTTCCATCACATATTGCACATAATAGACCTTAGGAATGGAAAAGTGTCAAAATTGAACTCGATCAATTTAATTTTTCATCAAAAATCGGTCCCTAAACTTAATGCAATGAATTAAGTGGTATTTAATGCATTCATTGCCGCAATTAAATTAATTTAGGAATGAATTTGTCGTCTAAAGAATTGGTTCTCCTTAGAGGGACTTTTATTGGCTGTTTTCATATTAATTGATTATGTTGTTAACCAAGAAATCATATTTCTATAATAAATCATTGAACAAAACCACTAATTAGGATGGCTAATTCTAAATTGGCCTAGGTAATCCCTTGTCACAAATTCTTTTGCTTAACTTCAATCACTTGTCACTTCATGTTTCTTTTTTGACCTATCACAATCACATGTCAAATCATACTTCCACTTCTAATACTTTCATGATATATGTCCTCTTTTGACTTTTTGTTTATTTTATTATATATATATATATATATATTTTTTTTTTTTTTAAGAAAAAGAACCCGATGACTTTCTTGGAATGTTTTTTTTTTTTAAAAAAAAAATTTGTAGTTTTAAAAAGGAAATTAAAATAATATAGTTGTTTTGAAAACAATTTACAAAAATATTGTAGTTTTGAAACTATTTACAAAAATATTGGTATTTTTTTTTAATAAGTCGAATGTTGAAAATTCGACCAACCTAGGTCGAATTTTCAACATTCGACCTTTACCTTTTTTTTTTAATAATTTAATATGTCGAGTGTTGAAAATTCGACCTACTAAGGTCGAATGTCATTCAACCTTTGTTTTGTTTTGTTTTTTTATTTTTAAAAATTTTTCATTCTATAAAAACCATTTTTAAAAATATTTTATTATTTTATTTAAACTTTAAAAAGAACAAATTAAAAAAAATAATATCTCATAAAAATAAAAAAGTGAAAATTAAAATATCTTATTTATATAAAAATAATTACAAAAATCAATGTGTCCCACAAGGCGGACATCGTCGATTTCGAGTTGGTTGTCGTCGTCGACTTCAAACTTGAGGTTGCTCTGGTTCTTCTTGATGTTGTTCTAGTTCTTCTTGATGTTGTTCGGGTTCTTCTTGATGTTGCTCTGGTACCTCTGCAGGTGCTTCATGATATAAATATTCATTATGCTCTTCACGACCCCGACCATGTCTATGCATGTATGAAGACGAAGGACCAGCCTCTGAGTCATAATGTCCTGAACCAAATGCTGGCATCATCATCATCGGACTAACATAATCAGTTTGACTCTGCGTCTGCATCACAGGGGGCAACTCTTCCACATTATGGGCAACCTCATCAAACTCATCCTCTTCTCGAACAAGTCCTCTACGTCTAAGAGCTAGTGGAGGAACAATAGATATATCGTACATATAATGTATCTCTTCCATATAGTTTTGATTGTCACTACATATAGCAAGAACTTGATTCGGATCATTCGCAACATCACGAAGTCTACTGTTGTTCGATCTCTGTGAATTATAAAACAATTAGATAATATTTCAAATAAATTTAAATTAAAAATAATTGGATAATATTCATTCATTTACCAGATGACCCATAACTACTCCCGGACGAGTGACGTAGCGCCTTGTGATATTATTATACCAATGAATGTAGTCTTGAGTGACATTCTTATCAAACTGTTCAATAGAAACCCCCACTACAATAAACCTTGCACGATAGTACCATCGTACTACCAAATGTGCAACTTTTTCGGACCAATTTACAGTCCTTAAGTCGATATCATGCAGTAGGGGTTCAGTATTACAGGGCGATGGGATATCCTGCTGAAAACCAAATTGTCTCATTACCCTGTCAGGAAGATGTCACTCACCAATGTGAAAACATATGAGAGGACTCATCGTCCGCTATATGTTGTGACCATTTGTACAGAAATTGGGCAAAGTATGCATAATAATTTTGTATGGCTCCCAAATAACCTGAAACACAGAATATTATATTGGAGAACATTAAAGACAAATACAATAAAAATGTGTATAAAATAATCAATTAGGTTCAGTGTAATGTACCTGATCAGGTTGAAGCAGATCAAACATGTATCAGTACTAGCTGACTATATGTGTGGCTATCCTAGTCACAAAAATTTGCTCTTTACCTAAATTTTTAAATTGATAATTTATATTCTAAATTAACTAGATCAGTGATATAAAAATTAAATTGAATTAGAATAACATACCGAGAACTGTAGGCTTGTTCAGCTAACTGAGCGTCATTAACGTGTTGTAGCTGTGGAGCCATTTTTGGAAATCGCTCCCAAGCCCATAGTTGTAAAAGTATGAGAGGCCCAGCTATCTCACGAACCTCAGATCTTGTTGCTTTGCATAGTTGTCTATACAACATGCTAAACATGCTCCACTCCACGAATATCGCCCCGCATCATAGAGGTTAGCTAATAGTGGCAGGAACATCAAGTAAACAAAATGACTTGATTTGTCGGAAAACAGACTTCCACCCATCATTTGTAGTATATATGCTCGCGCATATCTTATGACGGTTTCCTCGTTTGCATCATCTGCGAGCTCACGAAATTGTGTTCCTAACCATATCAAAATTAACCTCGATCCTTTAATTTTGTTGGCAGGTGGGGTCACACCGAGGTATAGTTGACAAACTTATGACCAGTCATCGTACATCACTCTGGTGATCAGCTCACCGTCAACAGGTAACCCTAAGAACACTTCTATGTCTTGTAGAATGATAGTGCACTCTCCAACAGACATATGAAATGTATGTGTCTCAGGCCTCCATCTCTCGACCAAGGCCGTGAATGCCAGTCCAACTGAATAGATCCCAATCTGGCAACCCCATGGAGTCCAAATGTGTGCAGTAGCGGTAGTATTCGAGGGTGAAGTGGGATAATGCGCTGGAGAACTGCCTCTCGACGCCTGCAAGATTTTTCTCCAGTAGTACGATCTAGCCATACAACAGATGATCGATGAATGGACTGGTCGTACAAAACATCAGGATCAACTGGTCCTGGGTTTAAAACCATGATCTGAAAGAAAAAAAATATTTATTTCTGAATTAAAAAATATTTATTTCTCAATTAGAAGAATAATGTACAAGAGCATTTATAGGCAACATTCAAGCTCTTTTGAGGACGCCATTTATGCACTCTGATAGATTTGTCGTCTTCCACCCATATCTGAACCCTCCATCATGTGCTTGAGTCCATTGCTCTAAACTAATGTTGTAAAAAAAACTCAGACAACTCCGATTTATTCCTTTGATATCTTCAATTGCTTTATTGAACTTCCAAATTTGAAATTGACACCCGACACGATAAACATAATTTTTCAATGTATGTATTAAATATGTACTTTATATTAAAGTTGCTGATGATATGTCGTAAGCAGAAACAATGGTGACATTTTGGTCCTATCCAATCATTTGCTGGATTGTTCATTGCTGCGATTATGCCAGCATGTCGATATGAAATCAAACACACCTCTTTGTGTGTTACAATTTCTCTAAGTGTTTTAGAAACTATCCCCATGAGTCTGTGGACTCCTCATCAACAACGGCAAATGAAAGTGGAAGAAGATGCTTGTTTGAGTCAACTGATGTAGCAATCAACCATTTTCCTCGATATTTTCCATACAAGTGTGTACCATCTATCTGAATTATCGGCCGACATTTATAAAAGCTTCTATACAAGAACCAAATGCCTAAAATATAGAAGTTAGGATAACATGGCGTAAGCGTTTCTTTCACTCTCCACTCTACACGTGTTTCAGGATTGGTCTGTTTAACCATATACAACCACCTGGATAAAAACTTGTAAGACTCATCCCAATCACCGAACACTTTAACCAACGCTTTTCTTTTGCCCTCACATACCTTATGGTAAAGAACATGATATCCAAACTTTGATTTGATGTCGGACTGCAGTTGTGCCACACCGATAGATGGTTTTTCTCTTACGACATCACAGAACTCTAGTGCAATCATTGATGAATCCAATTACACACGACTTTGACTCAGTTCTAAATAAAAACATGTATGCTGCTCATCGTACTTAGTGATCTCGAACAAGCCATGCGATTTTTTCTTTATTGCACGAAGTCTCCACTTGCAACCTTCCTCCCACTTCTTACACCGAATTGTCCAAATCGTCGGTGTCGATTCCACAACCTTATATGGTGCGTGACATTTAATAGCAAAATATTTGTCCACGTGTTGTAGCATTTCTTTGTCTTGACAAATCATCCCTTTATACGATTGAGTATTGTCAACGTCCACAGGGGCTACAATTAGGTCATGTTCTCGAATGCTATCCAGTACATTCATATCCAAATCGTTGAATTATCTGAAAGTAACTCATGTTCACGACCATCGAAATCCAACTCTTTAAATTCATCGTCCGTTTCAGTTCTGAAATCTTAGCCGCCATATCTTCATTATCACATGGCGATGCAACTGACTCCGGATCAGGATCAATACATTTAGTTGGATTTCAAACTGACTAAATGATGTATTCAAGTTTATATCCACTCCTATCCTATTTACATTTACATAAAAATGCACTAAATTCGGTAAGAACTAATTACCTTTGGAGATATCTTGTTCAAATCTTCTCCCAGTCTTGAACAAGCCACCAAAAGAGCAAAATCATGAACTGGACACCACCAATTGATCTTCTCTGCTATTCCATTAGACAAGGATGGTTTGTAGGAACCACTTGAAAGATTTTTTTTTTGAAGGGAATGGTGAATAGTTTTTTGGCAAGTAACATTTCACTGTTGATTTTTTAAAGAGATTTTTTAGACATAGTTTGTGAGTGATTTTTTTGTATGTCTACCAAGAACAATATCTTCTTCTAATAACACTTACCAGAACAAAAATGTGAGGGGAGTTTGATAGTTAATTATTAAATTATTAAATGTTTAACAATTTTAGTTTAATAATTAGTTAAATAATTAGGAGAAGGATAATTAGTTCACTAACTAGAAAGTAGGGCTAGACTCCCATGACACAAATGTAAAGCTAGAAGAGGAAGTTGAACTCGATGAAGTTGATCACAATATCAAAGGCTTGCCTCCTATGACGCAAACACAGAGCCAAATTGGTGATGCTAGTCCATTCACCCCAATGGTGACATGCCGTCATTTGGATCATATAATATCATGATCCTTAGTGGATGGTTATAGTTTAAAATTGATAAATATTTTTAAAACCTACAATATATTTTTTTTCTCCATTATGGACAACAATTTAATTATTTATTTATCTACATATACTATCTAGGACTTTGGTAAAGACCACCTTCGACAATCAACTCTAGCAATGACCTCTGGCATCCAACTTCTATGTTCACCTTACTTACCAACTTTGACCGCTAATTGCAAAGAAGACCATCTCCAGTAACAACTCCGACAAATAGTATAGTCTCTATATTTAAAATAAAATATAGTTGCCCACTAAATTTACTTTGAAGGATTAGTAATATATTATTAGAACTTTTGACATTCATGCAAGTCAAAGTTACGAACTCCTTGATTTTATTCAAAAAAAAAAAAAAAAAAACAATAAAGAGAAAGAAATACATTTTTGGTCGCTAAGTTTTGGGTCTAGTTTCTATATGGTCCATAGGTTTCAAAATGTTACACATTTAGTATTTAAATTTTTATTTTGGATTCAATATAGTCTCTAGAGTTCAAAATGTTACAATTTTACTCTTGATATTTGAGTTCTGTTTCAATTTCGTCTCTATATTTCAAAATTTATATTTTTATCCTTGATTTTTAATTAAATACTCATTATTTGTATTTAGTGTTAAAGTATGTTAATAAATTTAAAATAATTAAATGAGTTATAATTAATTAAATTTCACTATTTTTTTATCACTTTTAAATTTAAAATTTAACTTCATAATTATTTAAATTTTCTAAATTGACCTATTGAAGGACTTCTTATCTTCCCTTTTTCTCTTTTTCTTCCACAAAACGAACAAAATTTAAAATGGACTATTCCTCGTAAAATCAAATTAAAATTAGAACTTCCACGAAAAGATTCAATTGAAGTTAACGAAATAAATCTAAAGCTGATTGACTCATAATATTTGAGTTTTATAGTTAATTAAATTGATTTGATGAATATTTGGTATTTAAACTATCTTTTTATTTGAGGTAATTATTCAAAGCAATTGAGCCATTCAAGATAATTTTTCAAATTGTTAAAAAGTTAGGGTTTAGGTTAAATATTTTAAATGGAGAAAAATGAAGGAGAAATGGAGAAGAAAAGAAATGGTGGAATGAAGAAGAAGAAAGATTGAGGGAGGAAAGAAAGAGAAAGAGAAGGAAAAACGTAAGCCATGAGCAGAGATTATTGAAAATGGGGAGAAGAGAGAATGAAATTAATTAGAAATCTACGATATTTTTCTAAATATTTTCAAAAGTACCGCATTTTCCTAAATATTTTTAAAAAATACAATATAATTTCAATTTTTCCGACTTTCTTTCCAAGATCTTAAGCATGACCACCAGTTTTTTTTTCCCATAGTTTTAAAAAATATATTTTAGAAAAATTGTAACAATTGGCAAAATTAACTAAGTATTTGGCAAACATGTCTTTGGGGTTTACTATTTTGCAAATATAGCAAAATAGTAACGTCTAAATTTTTATTTTTTTGGATATCCATTTTACCCTTTTTAACAAACATATTTTCCCTCTTCCATCAAAGAGTAGACACAATTCCTAGAGTGGAAACCGTTGGGTATGTGCACAATTTCCCGAACCAATCCCCCATTCAACGAAAAATCTCACTGAAAAATATTGCAAATATATCTATATTTATTTAATAATCTTGAGAATTTCTTGATGTTTGTATGAGCTTCAAGATTTCTCTTTAGAGGGAATCAAAGACAACCTTAGGTGGAACAAAGATCCAAAAAGAATTGGCAGCGCTCAGCACAACACCTGGTGGCCGCCCTGGTTCATCGCTGCTTTTCCTCATCACAACCTGAACCCATCATCCGCGACGGTAGTAGGTAACGTCGTCCAAGCGTGTACACTTGACGTGCCAACACTGGCGTAGAGGCTCGTCACCATTCTCTAGGTTAGCTTTAGCAGACTCTTCCCGCCTTCAATACTCGATATTGTTGGAATTAAATCAAATTAGTGGTAATGATGGGGGGAGAAAAGAACGAGAAAAAGAGAGGAAGGACTGAAAGAGTAGTACCGCATAAATCGTCGGGGGGAATGTTGGCAATTAGAAGGTAAAGCCATCAGATGTAATCTTCACATTTTTAACTGATACATGACAATCATAATCTGATGTCAATATAAAAAAACTATACATTAATTGATGTGAAATAAAAGATAATAAGAAGGCAATCAAATGAGCATATCAAAAACTATTAACTGAATGACTATAGATGTCCATGGGGCGGGGTGGGACCCGGGATGCCATTCTCGTTCCTATCCCAGCTCCCCATTTCATTCTCCATCCTCATGAAAATTTTACACGGAGATCGAGGTGGGGGTAGATCACAAATATGAGAAAATTTTAATTAAACAGTTAACTCTATCACTAAATTATTTATTATGGTTAGTTTTACATGAAAATTTGACTTTAAAGATAAATTACTCAAATTTTGATAAAAAAAAACTAATAAACTTTTTTAATAGAAAGAAGTAAATATAATAAAAATTATTTTTATATATAATCAAATTTAAATATTCAATTTAAACATATTAATAATCTTAATCAATATACAATCAAACTTGAAATTTAAAATTAATATTTTTATAATAATAATAACAACATAATATTAAATAATTATACTAAATAAATAAATAGAGTCTAACTAGAACAGAGATGAGGCGGGGCAGGCATGGGGAATGTTCCCCTCCTAGTTCCCGTTTAGAGAAAAAAATTGGATATCTCTATACGTGACAAAGAATACAAGGTAATCAAATGACAATTAGAAAACAACAAATGACAATTAGAAACTACTAACCAATTGACAAAAAGAAGAAGCTAATTAAATGATAATCAGAAACTACTACTACAAAAATAATAATAATAATAATAATAATCAAACGACAAAGAGAAGGTTGTCTGAAACTACAAGTAATTGAAAAAAAAAAAAGAAGGTAATCAAATGACGAACAAATAGCAATATTAGAACCTACTAACTGAATGATAGAAAATAGAAAGTAATCAGATGATAATCAAAAGGTAATATCAGAAACTACTAACTATGTGACAAATAATAAAAGGTAATCAGATAGTAATCAAAAGGCAACAAGATGACAATTAGAAACTATTAACTAATTGACAAAAAATAGAAAGTAGTTATATGATAATCAGATAGCAATATGAGAAACTATACTAATCAAATGACAAAAAATAAAAGGTAATCAGATGACAATATAAAAAACTACTGACTAAGTAACAAAAAAATAGAAGGTAATCATATGACAATTAGAAGACAATCAGATGACAATATCAGAAACCATTAATTAATTGATAAAAAATAAAAGGTAATTATACAACACTTAGATGATAATATTAGAAACTACAAACTATATGATAAAAATAAAAAGTAACCAGATGAAAATTAAAAGATGATCATATGACCATAAGAAACTAATAATTAATTGACAAGAAATAAATAACAATCAGAAAGTAATAAGATGGATTGGGATTAGAGATGTCCAAAAAAATTTCGAGGTTGAGCCCCGCGAGGACCCATCCCGAACGGAGCGAGGAATCCCTGAATACATAGGGAATGGGGGAGAGAGTAGGAAATTTTTTCTTCCCATTATTCTCCGTCCCCGACCCCATACCGACTTTTTATATAAATTATAAATTTTTAATATATATATATATATATATATATTAATATTGTAGATTTTATTAAGATAATTAGGTATGTTTTAATTATTTAATTTCAATATTTTTATTACTTTAATTCTTTAGATGTTGTAATATTGATAATTAGGTATGTTTTAATTATTTAATTTCAATATTTTTATTACTTTAATTCTTTAGATGTTGTAATATTTAATATAGGATGCTCTAAATGTTGAATTTTAATTTTTACAAATTATGAGAATTTAACATTTTAATTATATTTTTTAAATTGCATGTGTCTTAATTAGTAAAATTGATACTATTTCATTTAAATGAAAATTCCATTGAAAATGTTTAAAGAATTATAACAAATATATATTTAATTGAAATTAAAAAATGTTAAAAAAAATAAAGGGGGAGAATTTTCTCTTGTGGGGAACCGATTCCCGCAGAATCCCCGCGGGGAATCTCCATCTCCTTTCCCACGAGAAAATTCATGGGAACGGAGAATGGAATAGGGGGACGGGAACGGGGATGGGAAAGGCTTCCCTGTCCCCACCCCGTCCCGTGACATCTCTACTTGGGATGTAAACATATGAACAAAAATGATTACTATACCTTGTTTCAATCTCAACTTTTAATATAACCTCCTTTTTTTCCTTTCTATTAAATTACACGAAATCATATTGTTGAAGTAAATCCAATGTTAGGACAATTCACAAAAAAAAAAAAAAAAAAACTAAAATTGAGGATTATTATATTGATTGAAAGAAGGGACGTTAAAGCTCATCACTTTAGAATGAAATGAACAATCAAACACTCGTTAATCCATCCATTTATTTGATCTTCATTTAAAATCTCTCTATCTTTCAATTTTTTTTTCTTTTATCTTGTTTTATTTCCAAAAATAAGCTTATGCTTTGTGAAGCAATCATCATTACAGCAAACTCTAATGTTTCGTGAAGATGCAGGAAAGTGACTCAAAAGTCGTTGGGTATTTTTTACTTTTGATTTTCAACCCACTAGTGAAATTGGGCTGGGATTACGTATTTTGACATTTATGCAAAATATATAGATTTGGGTTATAGACATAATTTTAGTAATTTATTTTTAGGATTATTTAGATCTTGTTTGATAAACATTTTGTTCTTTGTTTTTGTTTTTAAAAATTAAGCTTACGGACATACTTCTACCTCCAAATTTCTTTATTTATTATCTACTTTTTCACCAATTAACTATAAAAGGTAGCTTTTAAAAAGTTGTTTTTGTTTTTGTAATTTGGTTAAGAATTCAATAATTATATCTAAGAAAGAGACAAATCATCCGAAAAAATGTGGATAAAATAGATTTAGTTTTAAAAAATATAAGCAAAAAACTAAATGGTTATCAAATAATACCTTATATATTAATCACTTTTCAAAACTTTTTTTTTCCCTTAAATGTCCAATTTTTTTTTGGATACTTTCAAATATAAGATTTACTGATTTTTTTTTTTTTTTGGACAAAATAGCCCTTGAGGTGGCCGCCTAATGTTTACGTGCCTATTTATTAGAAAAATCTTTTCCATATTTACGATGTCCCTTAATGCCGGAGAGAGAATTAATATTTATTATAGAATATTTATTAGTTGAGATTTTCTTTCTATTCGCAATTAATATGATTTTATTTTATATTTAATGTATTAAGCATTTTTTTATGGCACTGTGAGCTTGTTGGTTTCACAACAACTAATTTTTCTTTCTTCTAGTAGATTGATGGTTATTTTTAAATATACCTTAGAACATTGTGTTAGATGTTTAAAAATATTATAATCAATATATGAAATATACTAAGATTTGTTATAAAATGAAATATACTATAAAACATAAGTTGTTTGACACTACTCTATTTGTAAGTATATTTGAAATATACTCAGATAGATGGTTGTTCCTTCGAAAGTTTAGATATAACCGTATATCTATATTATAATACATCGTTTAATTCAGATAGGTGATTAATATAATTAAGAAGTCCATTTAGACGTTTTTGTAAATAATGGAAAAGTTAGATATAAATATAATATAGGGTCCTTAATAGGGTTTTATGTGTTGTTATCCCTTATTTTTACATTACTACAACCAACCAATAGGGTAAATATCAATTTATACCCCTAAATTTTGGATTGTATTAATTAAAATCTTAACTAATAGTTTAAACCATAAACTTCCGTAAACTGTATTACTCTTCTATATTTCGTTTGACCAATTTATATATATTGTGAACTTATAAATTTGAGTTAATTAAACTGTTAAATTTTCATAAATTAGTCAATTTAGACCCTTCTTCATTACAATTTCATAAAAGTATAATGTTTCCGTCATCTTTTCTTTTTGGGCTAGTTGCAAAATGGGCAAAATAAGTTGTTTATATTAGGCCCATAGCCCAAACCTTTTAGTTTTACAATAATAGCAAAAAAACAAGTCCAACCCAAAATGTAAAAAATGTATGAATACACTCATACATTCGATGCACCTCACACACTTGATAACCCTTGATAACACACACTTGATACACTTACACACGATACGATACCCCTTATATATTAAGGATGTACACTTGAACATACAAAAGCAAAATCAAACCTTAAACATACAAGGGAATATCACTTAATCATCACTTAATCACCAAACTATAACTAAGGAAATTGGGACTCAATTTGAGATGCTCAACAAAATCTTTAAAATATCAGCAATCTAAAGAACCCAAGCATATAACCATTGAGCACAGAGTACTAATACATATTGCAGAACAAAAAATCAAGAAACTTTTTTATTATATAAGTGACTCCAAAATGAGATTTTTGCAATAAGTGCATCGTTCATCGCCGTTAATGTGAGAATAATTTGAAGGCAAACCCTAAGATATCAAAAAAAAAAAAAAAAAAAAAAATTGAAGAGACGAGTATCACCGAAAATCAAGAAGAAAAAACTCAAAAAGATGAAGAACCTAGATTGATTGATGGAGAAAAATCTTGCAAGGAGATGAAGAAAAATGACAAAATTTCCTAATCAACTCAATACAAGTAATATTTCCTAAAAAACTTAACACAATTACCTTTGAAAAATTATCCATACATTAGTTCTCAAACACGTGTAGACTTCTTCAATGTTGATTTTACAAAATAGACGATTAGAGTAAATGCGTGGATGATTCTCAAAGAAAATCCTATCTAAGAGTCTAAATCGATTTATTTACGAATGTTTTAGGGTTTACTTGATACAATTATAAGTTCCACACGAGATAATTTCGAATGAAACACAATAGAGGGAGTAAATTGACATAATTACAAAAAGTTTAGAGTTTAAATGGATACAACGAGAGTATATGTTGATATTTTTCCAAATAAAAGAGTTGTGCAGAGACTAATGGAGATTGACATGAAGTAGGGTCTTTATAGAGACTATAATTTAATAAGTTACAGAATATGGTGGGATTTAAGTATTAGAAGTAAGCATTGACATGGCCGGAATTAGCATTTATTGTTGGCATTATTGACATTTGCATTACTTGTTAAGGGGAATTGACTTGGTGTTGGCATTGACATTAGCTGTTGGAATTTGCATTAGCATTGACATTCGTTAGAACTTGGACTTGGTGTTAGGGGTTGATATTGACATTAGTAGTGTGGAATTAGCATTTGCATTGGTTGGAATTAGTATTAGCATCAACATAGGTGTCGCACTAACATTAACATTATTTGTGAATTTGAGAAGGGATGTTACTTTTTATACTACTTTAAACTATGCCATTGTGAATTAAATTTGTTTTAAGTATAGTTTCAACCGACATAAAATTTGTTCTATCAATTTCAAAGCACATATTTGATCTACAGAAAAGAATTAGATTGGTTGTGTACATATTCGAATTATAGTACAATTTTTTTTATTAGTATAAATAAATAATAGGTTTTTTCTTTTAAGTACAATAACATGGGTGGTAGGAAAATTCGTATACCAAAGAAACAATATAACTAAAATATTCATGCAAATAAAATATAATAAAACTTCATAATAGAAACAATAGAAAAATATAACTAAAGTATTCAATCTCCATAACTTTTAAAAATTAAAATTAATATATATATCAACAACATACATAGAGTTCAACTTGTTTTAAAGAAATCAGTGTACCAGAAAAATTCCACTATATATAGGCAAGGGAAAGGCACTTTAAAATGTCTCAAAACACATTCCCATATATTTCCATTTCATCCAACCTCCATATGGCTACTTCCTTGTATCCATTGCCAAATCTTGGTCGTCTTCTTCTTTTTTTATTCCATTTTTCCCTCTCGGTTAACTCCATTTCTTTCAAACTATATCATTCAATGTCCGACATTGAAAACTTCATCCTTTACCGTGAAGGCATAGTTCATTCTCCAGAAGATATTCCACTCAACAACAATCCCGATTCCAACATTTTTGCTGTTTACCAAGCCATTTACAAGTATCCTATCCCAATTTGGGACTCAACAACAACACCAAAACTCACAAGTTTCTCAACCCATTTCACCTTCCAATTTGATTCCCTTCATGCAAAAACATATGGTGGTGGCTTTGCATTTTTCTTAGCCCCAATTGGTTGGCCAATCCCTCCAAATTCAGGCTCTGGCTTTCTTGGTCTTTACAAGGCTAATACTCAATCCCCTCCAATTGTTCATATTCAGTTCCAAATTGGCTTAAATGCTGCTTATCCCCCATATGAACATGTGGGTATTAATATTAACTCTCTTTCTTCTTCTAATTCTACTCCTTGGGATGCTACTTTACATAGTGGAGATTTTGCTGATGTTTGGATTTCTTATAATTCTAAAACCAAAGATTTGAGTGTGTCATGGGAATATCAAAGTACAGCTTCATCACTTGAAAATAGTTTCTTGAGTTATAAGGTTGATTTAAGTGAAGCTCTTCCTCCAAGGGTTATGCTTGGATTTACAGCTACTACTGGCCTTTATTCATTGAAACCTTTGATTTCTTTTTGGGAATTTGATACTACTTTGAGTATACAGAAAACAAATAAGAGAATTAGTGATGGGAGCAGGAGGAATAAAGTTAATGTAATTGTTGTTGCTGTTGCTGTTCCTGTTGGAGTTGTTCTGATTAGTTTGGGATTATTTGGACTTGGGAGATGGATGGTGAAGAAATTAGGGAAGCCAAAAAGTATTGAGAATGGAGGTGAAGGTGCCATAGCTGTTGGAACAACAAGTTGAATTGATTAAGGATCTGTTTGATAACAATTTCATTTATTGCTTCTTGTTTTCCTTTTTTAGTTTTTTTTAAGAACTAGAAAATAGGAATATATTTGCTAGTTATTCTCATTGATTGTTTCATGATAAAATTGAAATAGAAATAATTGAAGAAAACAAAATTATTTGAATGGTGGACTTTTTCTTTCGAGAGAGAATAAAGTATGGACAATAATACTCAATCTTCTATTGATTTCTTTCTCAACATTGTCTTGGAAAAGATTACACTACCACTATATATAGTCTCACAAAGTGTCTCTCTGAATTCTTTCAATAAACCACTAATAAAAACAAATGAAAGAGATTACAATAATTAAGACAGAATTTCAAAAGTTGTAGTAATTCTTGACCCTTCATTACTCAAACTGTCATAACTTTCCATAGAAAACATCACGACTTGAGACTTGAACCATCAGAAAGTGGAGCATCAAAATCCATAGGTTACATATTTAATTTGGATATCGTTTGACCTTCCAAATGCTTGCTAAAAACCGCCCAAATACCTGACAATTTGAGTTTAATGCTCAACAATAAAAACTTATTTGATTATTGTTTCTCATTTCTTGTATTTTTTTTTCTTAATTTTCCCTTGTTTTATAGTTTAAATATAATTTAGTTAATAATAATAAAAAAATACATTTATAACACATGCATTAATTTTTTTTAAGTACAATAACTGCGACGATGAGGATTGAACCCTTGACTTCTAAGAAGGAAGACTGTGCCAAATTACCATTGAGCTAAGCTCACAAGCTCATAGTATGTTTAGAAGTTATTCTAAAATGATTAAAAATTACTTTTTTCATTTTAAAAAACAACTCCAAAGATGCTTTTAATCATTCAAAATCAATTTTAACAGTATAAAATTAAAAGTATATAAAAGAATAAAATTAAACAGTAAATTGATTTTAAGTGATTAATGATGTCTTTCGGAGTGATTTTAACCATTTCGAAATCACTCTCAAACATACACTTGATACAATTATCAAAGTTTTATATAAATTAAATACTCTAGCAAGCTGATTGCACCTCAATTAGATTCGATACACACTATATACAATAAGAATGTTTAAACTAGAAAAATAAGCCAGGTGGCATAATAAGGCTTATGAATTGAAATAACTAAGAACCTCAAGATATTGTGAAGTCGTCAATAGGTAGTTGAAGCACTCTTCTAATAAGCGTTGTCCCGAAGACAATTATTCACTCTGCATGGGTTGCAAGCAAACTATAGTGATCGCCTCAACATAATACAATGGCTAGTATTATAACCTTGTACTACTTGGATCTAGTAGAATTCTTGGATACTTACTCTCAACTCAATTCAAGATCAAAAGAAAGAAAGAAATGAGAGAACTCTTCAATTTGGAATGAGGTGCTATAAATGAAGAAATAAGTTGCTAGCTATTTATAGGCTAGCAACTTAGTAACTCTTAAATAAAATCAAATAAATACAACAAATTGAAACATTTGTGAAATTTAACTCAATTGAGTTGTTACTTGACCAAAATAAAATATAATTAATTCAAATTGAAGAAACTACAAATTTAACTTTCATATATGTTATATTTGTACATAAAACATCATCTAATTTTAAAGTTTCAATCCAATTTTAAAGTTTCTAATCATGAATTTCATATACATAATTAAATCCATTTTTTTGTTTCAATATTCACAATATTTTACTTTATATCATTACATTATAAATATCCAACAATCCCCCATGTGAAGAAAGTGAAAGCAAATCAAACAAAAATCGTTAAGAGCAACATACCAGGTCATGCATTAAGAGAGGTGTCTTATAGACTTAAACCATCCTTAGTGAATATCTGAAACATGCAATGAATTTAGTCTTTAGAGGTTTTTTTGCACACTTTTTACTTAAAAAAAGGGTTATTGCATGTGTTTTCTCCTAAATTTAGTCTTAATTAGCTAAAATGAGCTTAAGAAGGTTTGAATGAGTTTAAAAGATGTTATTTATTGATTTAGAGGTGATTTTGTGAATTTTGGCAGGTGATTTTTGTCAAATTGAAGATTTTTGTCTAATGCAACTGCATCGCCATATTCACTGCGACCGCATCAGTGAGCCCTAATTTTTTAGAATTTAACTCAGTCAAATATTGTTGCAATTTTCACATTCCAAGCGATTTTCCAACCCCTGATTTCACCTGGTAAATCTTCAGAGCATGGATTTCGGCCCTCCACAACTGATTCGGGACCTATAAAAGAAGGAGAAGCCCTTCATTTCTTCAAACAACTCCCCATCTCCTAATCCATCACGATTTCTCCATAGTTTTTGTCATTTGTCAGTTCCCTTGGAAATTTTCTCAACTTATCAAGTCAGTAGCCTCAAGAATGAAAATTTCTCTGAGGCGTAACTATTTCAGGTCATCTCATCTCGTTAAAGCATGTGATGAGAAACGATTTTTCCTTTAAAAAGAGAATCAACCTAGGGAAAGACTAGAAATTTGAGGACTTGTCTCAAGATCCCTTGAGTTGTAATTTCTAGCATTTTTCATTCATTCATTTCTTGTAGTTCTTTTATTTTCTTTTCACCAATCGAACCCTATATTGTAGCTATGATTTATGATTCAATAAAGTCTATTATTTCATCATTCATCATGAGCTAAATCTTCCTATGGATTCAACAATGTGGATGCCCTGGGGCTATTATGGCTTGAGTTGCACTTCATACCACTTTGTTTTACGCATTCTCTTTATTGAATTTAAAGATAAAATCGGTAAGTTAAACTGGTCACTTAATTTAACGATCTAGTGGAGATCTAATATTGAGAGAGTTAGGTTATAAACGGATGTCGCAAAGGGATATGGGACTTCAAGCCTAGATATAAGACTGTCACGTCGCCTTAGAAATAAGAGGCACCATAGGATAAAGAAACTAAGCTTGAACTAATCTAAGATTCAACTAACGATGGAAACATTAGGAATTAGCTGCTTAGACCTCCTAAAGAAACTTGACATAAGATCAAATAGGAGTAGATTTTTGTTCATGTGTAACTCACTTTCTTGGTATGATGTGGCCTCATCACTTAGAGCATAGCACCCGAAAGGTTGAAATATTGTTTGCCCTGCTCAATCATCATTGTGTACTATTTTTAAGCTTTTCCTTCACCTGGTACAATATGAACTTTTCATTGGTTACCTTGGTTTCATTGATCCATAGTCATAATCAATTTAAGAATTGACGTAGTCCTGTGGGATTCACACTTGGAATACTTTATGTTTATTACTTTACCAATAGTGCATGCTTGAACTGAGACATCATCTATCCAAAACTTTTTGCCACTCGTACTTCTGGTTGATCAATATCCATTGAATTTATCAGAGAAACAATAAGACCAAACTCTATAACTGTCCTTTTGATTGGTGAATTGAGATAAATACCGCACACAACTCATCTTGTATCTTTGAGTAATATACTATTGGGTCCATTTTCATCTTGGACAAAATCCTGAATTCATGAGAGCTTTTGAGAACATAATTCATTTAAAAAGTTCTCATAGAAGCGACCCCACTTCTACTTCACACAGGTAATATTGATTAAGAGTATTCTCTCATTACTTGTCTTGTAAAGCAAGATATCAATATGACCTTAACATCAACAGATCACACTCTACAACATCATAGAATTGGAGAGAAACTATAAGTTTTTTAGCGTGTCAACTATGATTTATTCAACTAGTTTGCCTATTGAACCTAGATCTTGGGATCTCAAGTCAACTAGGTTAGTTTACCACCAAATAACTCATTTCATAGGCATTAGCTCAATTTTCCTCGATGTATATTTGTGACTTGCTCTCTTTATAATCCTTTTGTTAAAAGAATTGCAATATTTTATTTTAACTTCACATGATCAATGGTCATTATTCCATTAGAGAGTGATTACTTTATCAAATTATGCATGCATCTAGTATGTCGTGACTTGCCACTATAAATATTATTCTTAGCTCTCATTAAAGTTGCTAAATTGTACAATAAATACATGTTGCACTTTTAGGCTTTGGCCACAATTGAAGCCATTATGCTTCTTCTCCTACTTTATCAAGAGCTATAAACTTTTATTCCATAGTAAAACGTGTTATACATGTCTGTTTGAAGTTTTCCATGATATAGATACTCCACTAAGGTAGAAATATACCCACAGGTTGATTTAGTCTCATGCTATCAGAGATCAATTAGCATCACTAAATCCTTCTAGTACATGTGCTATACCTTGTATAATGTAATCCATAGTCTAGAATGTACTTCAAATACCTTAAAACTTTGACTAAAACATTCCAATGACTATGCCTAGGATTTTTTGATGTATTTTGCAAACCTCCTATTGAATAGACAATATTAAGTCTTGTATAATTTATTGTGTAAATTAAGCTACCAGTAACTCTAGAGTATTCTAGAGAACACCCACATTCATCATTATTTTTATTCAACTTACAATTTCGATCGTTAGGAGAAATTTAAGTCGTTTGTTTTGCATTATGACAGTTTTAAACATCTCTATGTTATGGAGGGAATTTGTTGTTAACGGCCTTATTACATACAAATTATTTTTCAATTTAGCTGAACATATTTCACCACCATCTTTCATAAGAGACACTTTGTTAACTGAAAAGTTCAGGGTGCATTTACATTCAAGCCACAAATTTACAAAAATCAAGTTCTGGTTTAATCGGGAACAATGTATACATCATTCAAAATGATAAACCTATTTTGTAAAGTCAACTGGAGGCCTCACACTGCCACAACTGAGGCGACGTGTCCGGTGCCAACTCGCATCGTCATGTCACTAGCCTCAAGCTGCCGCCAGGATCTAATCCCCTGAAATGAAGAACAAATATGGTTAGTGGCCCCAAAGTCTATAATCCAGGTAGAATCATCATTCTCTACTAAACAAGTCTTCAAAACCAGTAAATCATATTTACCTTGTTTGGCTTTCTTCTTGTCCTTTAAATAACGTGGGCAATTTCACTTCTAGTGCCCATCTTGGTTGCAGTGGAAATAATTTTCCTTGTCAATTGGTGCTGGTCACCTACCCCACGGAGCGGCAGATTATGGGTTAGTAGGTGCCTTCCCCTTCCCTTTACTACCCTTCTTCTTCTTCCACTTGCTGGTATTGGAAGAAGAAGGTGCAAACTTAGTTCCTGAGGTCGAATCTTTATGGAACTTTCTAGATGATGAAGGAACATTTGTCTCACCAACCTTCTTTTCCTTGCTTTTCAGCAAGGATTGGAATGTTTACAACTTTCTTCAACGAGTTGTTCGAACATTCCCTTCAGGGACTCCATGATTTCACATGTAGTGACTATGGGCTCATGCTTCTTGGCCAAGACGTCGTTCAGGCTGGCCAAGATATATGCTCGGGCCTTCTCGTTCACCCATGTTCATTTCTCGTAAGCCTCTCGAACATTTCGAGCAACGTTTTGAGGTGGAATAGGAGGACACTCTTCCATAAGGATGAAGCAGAAGTCATCGATGATTAGTATTGTGTTTATCGTGTTTTTCCAACTACGTAGTTATCGAGCTAAAGTAGCGGTTGCCATTTTTAAAAGTTGCTGAAAACAAGAACAAACGTAATGAGTCTACTTGCATTACCACTTTTAACACCACTTTTAGGTTTTAGCAAAAATAGTTCTATTGTACCCTAAGTGACATCTATTTTGCAATGATGCCCCAACAAGGCAGGGCAAAAGTCACCGGTGGGGTGATCAACTACCCTTTCACTGGGATGAGACATCCTCAACCATTAGACATAAACAACTTCTTATAATTACTCTAACAGTCACCAGTTCGGTCTAGAATTTGTTAACAACCTTAACAATTCCGCGTAAGTATAACCCCTTATTTTAGGCCCTAGAGTCCCACCCTAATGCGCCTACTGTAGAGAAAAAGCAGATTAGGACAAGAGAATAAAGCAACTCTATCCTTTTCAGGAGATTAGATAAAGAGTTGTGCAAATACAACCATCCTTTAGAGGGATACTCTCAGGGTGCCTCGAGGTGATGCACGAAAACGTTATCCAACCTAATGAGATAGACCGTGCGATATGTTGTCATACGTCTCTCTCTCATTTACTATAAACATTCTCTCCATTCACCTTGGTATTAACCTACCCAAACATCATTCTTTAAGGGGACACTGCCAGGGTGCCTCGAGGCCAAGAAGAGATCTCATGATGTGAACTTTTAAGGAGAAACATGTAGAGGTTTAAGTGAAGTATCAATACCCCAAGTACCTCCCACTGAATGTTCTACCTAGGGGTTCATTAACTTAGTCAATCCGACTACTGATTTTAACTAAGTGGGTGTTTAATTTGCTAAAAAATAACACTTTCTTTTGATAATTAAACAAGTTTGAATCAAGTCTTATTAAACACTTTAACAGACTATCATCAAAGTTACATGCATGCAACAAATCTATCTATTCATCTTTCCAGATAGGTTCCCAGATAGGGGTATTCCATTTCCGTCAGCTTAAATACCCCAGCCTAGCCAGAACCCATCTTAGAAAAAAGATCTCTTATAGATAGATTTAGTACATATTTAATCTTTTATTAGTCAATTTAATCCTAATAAACCAAATTAAAATATTAAACCTAGGTTTCTAATCTCATTAGAACTGTGACCTTAGGTCCATCTCAATCAAATTTTAAAACTCTTTTAAAACATGATTAAAGCCTAAGAGTGCATGCACGTCTTTCTTATTGATTTTAGTTCTAATTTCATTAATTATAACTCTTTTAAAAAAATGAAACAACTAAAAACAACCACATTGCTAAGCTAGACTAGGTATTTATAACTTTTATAAGTTAACCTAAGTGTCATACTTCATGCAATGTTCATGCATTACTATATATATAACTCTTACGTAACTTGTAATGAACTAAGTATACATGCTCTCATACACCTTTATACTATAACACTTATAATATAAAGATGATGCATGACTATGCTTAAATGCATGCATATATTTTATCTCTTATATTATATGATGCATGAGCATGCTTTAAATACATGCACATATTATACAAGGCACTCGATCCATGGGGGGTTTTAAAACTACATGACATATTTTATGTATTTTTAATTAAATGCATAACCCTTATACTATAACACTTATAATGTACTTGTGATGTATGTATAATTATATGCTTTAATGAACGTACCTGTGATGTATGTTTAATTAAATGCATTGTAGAAACATAAAACCCACCAAGACTATAAATGTAATTCAATACATCAATGGAATTTGGAATATAAGAATAACCTGACTCTGATACCAATTGAAGGATCTCTAAATGTAGAGAACCAATGAGCGGAAGCAGATCATTTCAAATTCCAGTGCAAAAGAACAAGAGCCTTTACAATCAAATAGAACAGTTATGCATAAAAGATAAAATTACAGGATTCTACAAGGTTAAAAACAAAGGATCGAGTAAACATACCTTTGAAGAACCCTTTTTTCTAGTATTTCCTCGATCAATCAGCACAGCATTCATCGTCTAACAACATGAATGCAATGAGCCTCTGGAAAACCCTCGATCACAATCGAGTAAAACTCGATCCTCGACCTTCGAATAGAAACTTGACACCGCCACTCAGTTATCTTGGTATTCTCGGTGTGAGAATCCAGGAGGTGTGGGCTATGTATGGATTTGGGTAGAGGCATGAAGAAACTGGACGATCGTGTAAGTGGGAGAAGGAATAAGCCTATCGTATAGACTTGTGTACTCGATCGTTTAGCAAGCGAGCAATTATCGTATAGAATCCTCGATCGATCATTTACTCTCTCAACCAAGCTATCGTATATCTTGAGCCTTTTTACCCGTGGAATGAAAAATGAAAACGATTTTCATTTTATCCATTAGTTAGCTATAAACTGATTAAAACCTCCCACTAAGGTGGTTATTTGGAGAAAATCGAAATCATCTTATAATTAATTTATTATAAATAAATATAATAACTAATTTATCATATTATATTTATAACCTATAATTTTACTATCACATCATATGCAATATATAAACCATAGTTCTTTTTCTCCTTTATGGCATTTAATATAAATCATATTTATATTAATTCCTTAAATCAAATAATAACGTATCAAATATATTAAATCAATTAAATCATATATAATCGAATTAATTTAATTATATCATATATAATCAAATTCCCTCTTATTAATTTGAACACTTCAAACTAACCCCAAACCTGATTCTCAATATGAATTCACTGAGCTACCAAGGGGACCTTATGAACCTATAGCTTGAAGCTCCAACGATATGTGAACAACTAACTAAACTCTTTCTCACGATATCCACTTCGGACACTCCACTAAAGACCAACAGCTGCAGTCTTCGCACTACAGATATATTTCTTTGTCCATCGGATGTAACCAATCAACTGTACGATAACCCTTCACAAATTGCTCGTAAGTACAGTTGGGCCAATTTACTGTTTTGCCCCTTTACATCTAACTCTTTAAGTACCACTGATCTTTCTAATGAACAATACATCATAGTCCCATTATGAGTAAACCCTTCTTGGACCAAAAGAAGGTGTGGCGCCACATTGTTCAAGCCCTGGAATCAGTCCTTAAGAGAGCAATTTATCTACTTACCCCTGCTTCGGGGAAGAAGTGAATTCCGTCTTGTGTAGCTGAGTTCCTAGCTCCCCAATCAGACGAATCCCCAAAGTGGTAGGTTTGAGTCGGCGATCTGACCACTCGCACCTATGTAAATCAAAGGACCGCCCCCATAGGTACGAGTTCACAACTCATTCAGGATTAAGGTCATGTTACCTATGGTCATCCTAGTGAAATGAAAGTCCCTGTCATGAACGACGTTATATAACGAGACTACATGGTCCGGTCTTATACAAACTCTATTGTATAGAGTATCCCCGCTCGCACGTCTAATACATGAATGATCAGGATTAAACCATTTGTAGCACTTTACAACATTTGTAACACCTACAAAGTGGGCCACACTCGTAGTGTCACAAGGATAAGGTTTCCCTCCTTTATCCATATACTATAGACCATTTAGGTTATCACTTAAAGCACGATCCACTTGTATTTTTCCACATACATGCTTAAGTTACAACGATAACCAAGAATCTTAGTTTATTTGGTTTGTGGTTAATGCAACTAAAATATCTCATATTTCATAGACTGAAATGAATAAAATATCTCATATTATAAATCACCAAATTTTTATTCATACAAGTGTTTACAAACTATAAGACCCTACGAGATTTAGGGCATTAACCCCAACAAGTTAATAGAAGCTTTGCCGCTACAAGAAGAAGATAGGAGGAAAGGATCCATTGCCATCGTTGATCAAGAGAAGAGGAATTGTTGGAGATTGAATTTGGTGGCTTGCCTTCCTTCTATTTATTTGTTACTATCGCTAGACATTTCATTCGATTGAGTTGAGATTGTTATAAAAAAACTTGCTATCTTTAAATTCAATCTTATAGTTGCTCATTCCACCTTTGTTTCTCTATTTACACTCAAATTCGTATGTGGTTGCCACTTGCCTAACTTGATATATACTTGAATTCCATGCTTTAATCATCTTTATCACTTGATTAAAGTTATTAAGTAGTTAAACCACTCGAGAGAGTAGCTTAAGTATAGAACACATTGAGTCGTAACGCACAGTAGGTTTAGAAATAAAAGTACTAGCGTTTCTACCAATTTCTGTGACTAACGCATGCATCCTAGAGATAGGAATACCTATGGCATTGTATTGAGAGATGTTGAACAATATGATTGAAGGAACATAAACCCTAAAGCATACACATACATTTAGTTTGTAAGCACGCAACCACATTATCTTCATTTCATTCTCACCACATTCACACACACTTGTTTATCTTACTTAGAATCAATGCATATCTCAAACACTTAACGCCATTCAATCATAAATCCCTCTTTTCCCCTTGAACTCCTATGTCTTGTATGCATGCATTGAAGTTAGTGTAAATACTCTTCACTCACATTAATCTAAGAACTCTCTACAACTGAGGAAAACGCAAGGACTGCATAACACTATCCTGAAATACCCGTGTTCGACCCTGGACTTACCAGAAAACCTAAGTTAGATTTATACTTGGATTTGATTTGGGAAAGCTTGTATGCATCACAAGGTGTGCTTACATCCACTATGATGCATCGCCTATTTTTCTTAAAGAGATATTAATCCATCACTCATCTTCATGGGTATAGGCTCCATGGGTATAGGCGTGAGCTATTTGTTTTGGATTAACTGAGGGAGTAACTTAGTATAGGTTATGGGTATGGGGTCGTAACTCCTCTGATTACTTTTGAATACTTTTTGAGCATTTGATGAGTGGGTGTTTTACACATTTAATGAGTGACTTGATTGTCCATGTATCGCTCGGGGTCCATGCCCTGACACATATGAGTTACTTAAAGAACTTTGAGACGTTATTTGTCATTGGGTACTGTACGGTCTTTGCATTGTTTAAAAGTGGCTTTTGGCTATTACTGATCTCATGGATTTATCTTTCCTTCTTTTTTGGGATGATACTTTTCTTTTGGCTCGACTCGTCTAAGGTGTCCACTATTCTTCCATACTTCACCCCGTATTCAATCCTATCTCTTATAGAGATGATACCTGAGAAATTTGTTGAAGGCATTTCCAATCATATGATTGTAGTAAGGACATCGAAGAGTATTGATGAACATGGTGGTCATCTTTTTATCCATAAGTGGAGGTTGAATTTGTGCTGTCATTTCTTTCCATCTTTGTGCATACTTCTTAAAGCCTTATGTACTCTTTTTTTCTAAACTCTGGAGATCTAAGCGATCTGAAGCCATGGCCAGATTGTGCTTGTACTGTCTAGGGAATAAGTCTGCCAAATCCTTCCATCTTTGGACATGTACTCCATTTAATTGCATAAACTAGCGAGAAGCCGACCCTGTCAAGTTATCTTGGAAGAAATGAATCAACAATTCTCATTATGTATGTGTACTATCATCTTCCTACAGTACATGATTAAATGATTCGTCGGACACGACGTTCCATCATATTTTTCAAATTCAGATGTTTTGAATTTTGGAGGGATAACATCATAAATCAAACATAATTGTGTTGAATCTATGCTCCAAAATGTATCGACTCCTTGAGTGGCTCGTAACCTTTCCTCCAAGACATCTAGCTTCCCTTTTGATGCACCATTTTTAGCCTTTTCTGCTGCATTTTCTAAACTGCCAAATTGTTGAACACAAATCGGATCATTCTTATGATATACTTGTTGTATAGAGAGATGGGTTTGCTTAGGAATTGGGAATGTGGGGTTTTGAGTTGTTTGTTCTCCTAACAATCCCACTGGGTAGGCATACATATACATGGTTCGTTGCATTTGGGCTGTCGCAATGCCCTGATGCTGAGGTATTTACAGAGTGAATCGCGAGGATATAGTGGGGTATCTTCTGATCCCTGAACTCCGTTACCTAGCGGTGAAGTTTTGGCCACACTTGCCTTTTTATGCAGTAAGTAGCTCTAAATTTTTTCCCATCTACTCTTTCAATGCGTCAACTGAAGGGATCAAATCTTTAGTGGAAGTGTGTGAATGCCTTACATCTCGAAAATCGATTTTTGAATAAACAAAAATAGTGTTCTCAAACAAAACTCATGAAGGATAAACATGTCAAAAGTATGTGGGATAAACATGTCAAAAGTATGCTTTAATGAAGAAGGGAAATTAAAAGAGAACAATTTCTTACCTTTGAATATTCTCAAGCTTCTAGAAAGATCCTCTCGGTTTTGCAACGAACATCTTTAAAATCGATCTTAAACATGAACATCTCTTCGATCGATCTTGAACACTACTACGAGAATAACCTTGTTATTCTTAGGATTCCAATAGATAGGTGGTATCCAACTATTAGAAGAGAAAGAGGTAAAAGATTTCTTTGGTGAGAGTAGAGAGGATTTTCTTTTAGTGGCTAGGTTAAAATTCACCAAATGAATTCTTGCCTAAAAAGGGCCATAAGTTAGAATTTATATGGAGAAGGGTTAACCTTTTCTCGAAATCTTTCCTTATTTATCTTTGTGCTTAATTAATCTTTCCTTATATGGAGAAGGGACCAATAATAGCAAGATAGTCATTCACAAATATTCTTAATACCAACTAGGTAAAATTATCGTTTTACCCTTATGTTACCTCTAACTTTTTAAGTACCAGTGCTCCTCTAATGAACAACCTGTTTACGATCTAACCAATGAACAGAAATCCTTCTCAGAACAATGGAAGGGCAGGGCTCTTTGTTCAACTCCCGGAGATATCACTTAAGGGAACACTCATCTAATTACCTTGAAGTCGGGAATAAGTGAATTTCATATTGTATTATTATGTTCCCAGCTCCCACTTGGTCTTATCCCCAAAATGGTAGTCTTATTGAGTCGACAAACTGGCCACTCTCACCCATACAAATTAAAGGACATTTCCTCATGAATAGTAGTTCATAATACACTTAGGATTAAGACTAAGTTGTATTGGTCATCCAATTGAAGTAGGAACCTAACTAGTTAACGGTGCTACATCTAGGTATATTTCGAGGTTTGGTCTTATGCAAACTCATTGCATAGGATACCCACACTCGTGTATCACCTATCAGCTACACGAATGCATTGGATCATTGGGTTTGTATCAAATACAAAGTGGATCGTATCCATAGTGTTACCAAGATAAGGTACCCAACTTTATCCCGATACTATAGACCCTTTAGGCTGCATCTTGAACATTGATCCCTATATGTCTCCACATACAGTTCAAGACTCATAAGGCAGTCTTGGATGTTAGTCTATTGGATTTAGGATTATTAAGACAAAATAGAATACAACACGATTAATAACATTTATTGAATTAACATCGATAACTTTTCATTGATGATGATCAATTAATAATATTTACTATCTACGAATTTTAGGGCACACAACCCAACAAACTCCTAGTTAAACTAAAACTCTAGTTAGTGAATTGTACATAATATCATAATCCAAAACAACAGGAATATGGTAAATAAATACAATAAATTAGGGCATCCATATACCCATTACACATCTTCCACTTGCCCTAGATTATACAAGTCTCGTAGACCTCGATTCTCTAGATGACCCTCGAACACTTTAGCTTAGTGAGCTTTCGTAAATAGATCAACAATGTTGTGCTCCGAGGCAATCGATCACATCTCCTCATTGTATAATCTTCATATAGGTGATACTTCCTCTCAAGATATTTTTCTCGTTTGTGACTGCGAGGTTATTTAGAGTTGACTACTGCCCCACTGTTGTCACATTATAAAGTGATGGACAAGTCCATATTTGGAACCACTTCCAAATTGCTTAAGAATTTCTTGAGCAAAATTTCTTTCTTTGCTACTTCACAAGCAGCTACATATTCAGCCTCCATAGTGGAATCTGCAATGCATCCTTGCTTGACACTACACCATACTATAACTCTCCCATTTAGTGTAAACACTGATCCTGACATGGATTTCGAAGAATCCTTGTCAATTTGGAAATCAGAGTTGGTGTATCCTAAAAGGATTAAATTGTTAGCTCCATATGCCAACTTGTAGTTCCTCATTCTCCTAAGATATTTGAGGATTTTCTTAACTACAGTCCAGTGATCTAACTCTGGATTGGACTAGTATCTATTGACTATTTCCACTATATAACAAATGTGTGGCCTAGTGTAGAGCATAATATTCATTAAGTTGCCCACAGTTGAGGCATGGAGAATATGTCTCATATCCTTAACTTTTTGAGGTGTCTTAGGACACTTTTCTTGAGATAAGTGAACCCCGTGCCTGAAAGGTAACAAACCATTCTTAGAGTTCTGCATCAAATATCGAGTTAACATTTTGTCAAAATAAGTTGCTTGAGTCAAAGTCAACATTCTATTCTTGCGATCCCTAATGACTTGGGTCTTAAGTACACGTTGTGCCTCTCTCAAATCTTTCATTTGAAATTGGGCTACCAACCATTCCTTAATGGCAATAAGGTACCCTACATCATTCCTAATGAGTAGGATATCATCCACATAAAGTACTAAGAAATCTACTTTATCGTTGATGATTTTCTTATAGATACAAGGTTCATCAATGTTTTGATCAAAACCAAAATATTTGGTCACTGTATCAAATCTAATGTTCCAAGATTTGGATACTTGTTTCAACCCACAAATGGACCGATTCAGCTTGCATACTTTTTGCTCCTAACCTTGGATTATAAACCCCTTGGGTTGAGACATAAAAATGTTTTCTTCAAGATTTTCATTCAAAAAAGAAATCTTGACATCTTAGCCATAATATATGACTATGGTCACTCTCTTCCTTTTGGGTATAACACTTTGCTAGAAGTCTAGCTTTGAAGGTCTGTACCTTTTCAGCTACATCTCTATTTCTTTTGTGTATCCATTTACACCCAATGGGTTTAACCATTTTAAGTAGATCTACAAGCTCCCATACTGACATGGAGTACATAGACTCCATTTCAAGGCCCATGGCTTTGACCCATTAGTCCTTGTCTACGTCATTCATTGTCTATTTATAGGACAATGGATCCTCAACGGCATCACTTGTATGATAACTTGAGTTTCAATTGAACCCAAATAACGATTAAGTTGTATCACAACCCTCTCATTGCGTCAAGGTACTCTTAACGATTGAAAAGGATGAGGCTGACCTTAATGTTGGCTTTTTCATTAACTTTTGATGAAGGACCAGTTGTATCAACAACCCTTGTTGATTCTTCAGTAGCTTCATTTAATACTATTTTTCGACGTGATTTATCATCTGTCATGTGGACTTCCTTAAAAAATATAATGTTTATCGAACCAAACACCATATTTTTCTTGAGGGTCATAGAACAGACCACCTCTCTTTTCCTGATAGCGGAAATCTCGGTGTCGCTCCTAAACTCCTTGCTATACAAATAAAATTTATAAATCACCGAACAAACCTTTTATACCAATTAGTAGTACAAGTAGCAAGTCTGTGGTCGAATCACACAGAGCCTAATATGGATACCTAAAAAAAATTGGAATTTGTATAAAATAACCGGGAGGTGAGAGAAGGAGGGGGAGGGGGGAGGGGTTGTGAAAATTGTTAAAAACTAATTCTGAAAACAAAAAGAAGTGCAATGTAACAATTGTGAAATTTTTCTATCAAACAAACACTTAGCTTGGGCAATTGTAATTTAATACATTCCTCAATAATTCTATCATAGACTACTCAAAATTTGTGTGAGATTATTTGAACTAAAAAAAATTAGCCTACTCGATTAGAATTCTAACCTGTAGTCCATAAAATCAAGTTAATTAAAAGAAGAGCGGGGATCCTCAACCAATCAATTAACTAACAGGCTTTAAGCTTTAGGGAAAAAACTAAGCCAATTAATTGGTTTCCATCCTTTGATCGATTAATTGAGTGAAAATTGTCTAAGTTAGAAAGTAAATGCTTGTTAATTGGAATCTCTAATTAACACAACAAACTGATTTAACTTTTGCTTCTAAGTGATGGTTACCTAACGATTACAAATTAGGGCCAATCAAAGCAGCCAATTAAATGTGCAGCTAATTTGTCAGATTATCCCATACACGAAAACTGAAAATATACTCAAGACAAATTCCATAAAGTTAGAATAATACTCATGGAATTACATAACGAATCTCAAGAATTACATTACATTGGAATTAAATTAAACTAACTAACCCAAGCTAATTTCTTACCCTTTAGCCACGGAACATGTCGAAATCAACATGACTGGAAAATGGGAAGAACTTATTATAAGAAACTAAAAGAAAAAGCACAAAAACAGAACTAGAAGAGAGCTAGCGGTACTCAAAGTCTGAAGAAGAAGGGAATTTTTACGTGTGTTTTGTCCCAAGCCCGAGGGGTCTATTTATAGAAATCGAGGCAGCGTCGCTCGATGCTACAAAGAGCGTCGCGATGCTTCCCTGCACGCTTCAGCTATTGTTCCGCTTCAAGTCGTAGCGTCGCAGCATTGCATTGTAGTCTTGGAAGTCTACTTCGCGTCGTAGTGTCGTGACTCTGTGGATGGCATCGCGATGCTGCGTTGCCTCTCCCCAAAATGACAGCTACAATCTTTCAGCGTCATGCAATGCTCAAATCGGGTGTTGCGGTGCTGAGGACGTTGTTTCCGCGACTTCCTTCTTTAATTTGTTCAATTTGGTGCTATCTTGGGCATCTTATTGTAATTTTTACCCGAACACTTAACACGATTGCTTGTGCACTTGATTTCTACAAAATAATCAATTAAAACACATTAAGTAGCTTATCGACCATGAATTAAGCAAGAAAAGATAGTCTACAGTTTAATTTTAGTCAGTAGGTACATGGGTAACCCTGGAAAAAATTACTGGGAAACTACCAAATGGGTATTTCAATACCTAGTGGGATCAATGGACATAGGACTATTATACATAGCTTTTAATGAGCCTAAACTACTTCTAAAAGGGCATGTTAATGTAGATTTTGCAGGAGATAATGACAAAAGGAGATCCCTAACAGGTTACTCCTTTATGTTAGGATGGAACATCATAAGCTGGAAGTCTACCCTACAATCAGTAGTTGCCCTGTCCACTACTGAGGCTGAATTCATAGCAGTAACAGAAACAATCAAAGAAGCAATTTGGCTTCAAGGCTTAATTAAAGAGCTAGGCCACTCACAAGAATCATTAGAACTACTATGCGATAATTAGAGTGCAATTCACTTAACCAAAAATCAACAATATCATGATAGAACAAAGCATATTGATGTAAAACTTTTATTTGTCAGAGACATTATCATGAAATGAACAATTATTATACAGAAGTTTAAAACAGAGGACAACGTAGCAAATTTCTTAACTAAAGCCCTTCAAAGACCTAAGTTCGACCACTGTTTAAAACTACTCAAAGTAGTAGATTTAACTAAGGGAAAATAAGACCTTCAAGGAGTTTTTTGCTTCAAGAGGGAGATTTGTTGAGGTGAACCCAAAAGCTCCAAATCTTGTCTCTAAGCTCAGCTTCAGCTCTTGTCAAAGACAAACCATACAAGACTTACAGTTAGAAAATGCTAAAGAGTTATAACAAACTAAACTTCTTGGCTGAGCACTTTTGTTATTTCTATTTTCTGTAATATACTGGTATAAATAGAATAAAACCTCTATGATAAATAAGAATGCAACATAAAATACACCTTAGAAGATAAAAGGTTTAAGAGGGAATTCGAGTGTATATACTTGATAGTGGGCAGAAATGCACGTTATCATAGTGTTAAGTTCTTAAACAATGTTGGATTGCGTTAATGAAATATGTTAAATTACGTCAATTAAGCATAAATTCTATAATATTACGGTCGCATGCGTCCAACGCATTAGAGCAGTTGACCTTTATATTTTTGTGCAGAATATGCGTTAACGCATTGCAGAGAGTGCGATCACAAGAATCCACTGGTCGAGCGCAATTTCACCACAAGACTTTGCGTTGATCGTGCTCACAAATATTTGCCTAAGAAGAATCACCGCAACATGGTGGGCGCATCCAGGTGAAAAGATAATTAAGAGCGATGGAACAGAAAGCTGATGACAGTCAGATCCTAATTAAGTTGACAGTTGATAATGGTCATGAAGTACATTCAGCTTTATCGGTGACAATTATTCGGCGCATCAATCAGGAATTAAAGTTGTCCCATCTATACAACCAGGAGAGAGAAGCCGCATTTCACCATGGATGCTCTATAAATACCAAGTGCATTCTTCAGGGAAGGGGTGAAGTAGTCGATTAAGTCATCACTTACAAGCTCACGCCTCTGTCCATAGTTTTCTTTTATTTTAAGGCGGACGCGAGGAAGAAGGAATGTCGGTAGATCGTCCCGGTAAGCTTGGGAAAGCACCGAAAGCTCGAAGACAGAGAGAGGCCCGACGCCTGTGGAAGCAGGAACATTTGTAGATCAAAATAGAGAATTAGTGTAAAAGCCTCGGTCAGCAAGGAATTGCTACGAGGCTCTCTACCTTTATTTTCCATTATCAGTTTGTACTCAACTCAATCATAAGTATGGAATGTCCTTCTCTATATTTGTTCATTCTCTGTTATTTAAGTATGAGTAGCTAAATTAGTTGAATGGGTTGAGAAGAAGTTAGCTAGCATAACGAAGGAATCTTCATCTTTGCGATTATCTTGTTTATGTATGCTTCATCTGTCTATTAGAGATACTCAGGAGGGTAGTCTAAAGATAGGATCTAGACTTGGGAAGGTCAGGTCAGAATTTAGGTTTGGAAGAACCAGATTAAAACGCATAAACGAGAGATAGACGCTTAGGAATGAGCACTATTTGTTATTAAAGCATCGCATGTATCTTAGCAATAAGGTATGATTGTATGCGGTCACCTTGCCTTCATGAATTTGCATCAACACATAGGACAAGAGTAGAGACTTAGGGATAAGCTCTATGGACATTTTGCATTCAACACATGCGTACTAGACTTAGGAGCATCGCATTTACATTGGAAAATGACTTGCTATGCATGGTTGTAATATGATCGCAAATTGACGCATTCCCGAGTAACTCTAGCTAAAAGACCTTCTCCACCCGTTCATCACATACTCATTGCATCTATCAAGGCAACTATCTTTCTCAAATCCGCTGCCTTTATTTACTTCTTTTTCATCAACGCAACAACATATCCAAAACTTTATTTATTTACCTAGTTACCGCAAGTTTTCATAAAAATCACCAATGCAACTGTTTTCACAAGTCCCCGTGTTCGACCCTGGACTTACCAGGAAACTTAGAGGAATTTTCACTTGAATTCCGCTGGGGAAACCTGAGTACACAATGCAAACCCATCAACACATATCATTCATATTCCATTCAATAAAAATAACACATCAATACTCATCTTTATAGAATCTGAAACTTGTAATTTTGAAGGATGAATAAAGGGCTTGAAGATCGTTTCCAGAGTGGATGTAGGTGAAGAATCACCGAACCACTATATCCCTATGCGTTTGTCTTCTTCTTCTCTTTTCATTTATGAGATTACATGTTGTTTTTCCCATGAGTTCAAACCCATAACCCTAAAAGAAAGAAACGAAGAACAGAGAGCAAGAAAAAGTAGAGAGATCTGAAAAGAAGTATATCAGAAAGCTAGCATAGAGAAAAACATATGGGAGCTCGTTTCCACAAGTTGAATTGTATGAAGTATGAGTGAAGTGGGTTGTATTTTTAGTTTGCTATATCTAATGGACATATGTAGAATTATTCCTATAAATTTTGTGTATGTGGCTACATGGGAATGTTGAAAACATTTGTATGTAAAAGTTTTGTTCATAGCCATTATAGGTTATATACTTAAAAGCAATGTGTGACGTGAGATATAATTTTAGTCTTATGATTTTGGAACGTATAACACATATGGATTGGTCTTGTGATTTTGGAATTATCATATATTTGTGCGGGGTTGGAGTATGCATAATCGTAAATTTTGGAATCTTTCATATATATGAAAGATGATAGAAGAATGGAATTGCTAATTGGATATGTTGGGCTGATATATAGACCTTAAATGTGCAACTCTTTATTTAAGAACAATGTAATACCTAAAATGAGAAATGAAAAAATCATAGTTTAATTTGAAAAAAAAAAACATAGATTACTTTGAAAACGTGTCAAGAATTAAATAACTTGTCCATTATTTCATGGTAAGATAAAATTATATTTGACAAATAAAAAATGTCAAGAGTAATCACATATGATACATAATAAATGTCAAGAATTAATCAACTTGACATGCCATTAGTGTCAAGTGTATTATCTTTCTTGACACAAGAATTAAAATGTCTTGACGCTATTTTGAAATCAAGTTATCACGTTAGACTTAACAGTCGATTACACGACGCTTTTGAAAGCGTAGGTATATTCTCCCTTGACATTGGCAAAACATCAAGTAATGCAGATTTTGTAATTAGTGATTTGGTAGGCATTTTTCATATTTCAAACCCACAAATGAGAGTTAGTGTTAGATGATATATAATTAAATCTAGGGTAATTGCAATTGGTAGCATTTTTAAGAATAATAATCAAGTGTATAACATCATTTTTTTTAAAAAATTGCAAATATAGACAAGTTTATTAGCGATAGACTTTTATCATTGATAGACTCTTACCAGTGATATGGTCTATAACTGATAGACTCCTACAAATAATATGGTATATCACTGATAGACTATTTAAATTTGGCTATATTTGCAATTTTTTTTACATTATGTTATATCTGCTAAACTTTGGGTCTAAACATATTTGCAACTGTCCCTTAAATCTATCTCTAACCTATTAGCTTAAACTTTTGATCAATCGGTAATTTAAGATATTGCAATTACCCTTGCCTTTTGGCTTCATGATCACAATTTTTTAACCACAATTAAATGAAAGAGAAACGTGCAAGTGTGCCATCCATACTTGACAAAAATAGCTTTTAACAAGTATTTTCAATAATTTTTGTCAAAATTATTTAAATAAAAAAGAGTTTTTTTTAAACACTTTTTTTCTCAAGTCAATCTAGACGAACCCTAAATTTATAAGGGGCAATAGCAACTTTAATAAAAAAATAAATTGAAAATTGGCCGTTCAATCTAGACAGGCCCTAGGTTTTTCTTTTGTTGCAAACATGACAAAAAAATTTTGCCTGAAAATTTGATTTCTATGTGATATTATGTGATTATAATTTGATTATAAAAAAGTTGAAATCATGACGTTGGTTTCTTAAAATGTATTTACCATACAATATAATTTCCGTATTTATAAATCATAAATAAATTGGAAATTTTCAATAGGCAGAATATGCAAGTGTGCCCTCCATACTTAAGATTTATATGACCAAATATTGAATTCTGAAATTTCATTGATAAGTATTCCAAGAATGTCTTTATAACAAATCAACATTCTTTTTATTTTCCAAATTTTTCTCCCTCATTTTTATCATTTTCCATTTTTTTTTTTCCCTTTCTTCCACAGCCTAGCATGTTCGTCTCCATCGATTACATTTGCAAAGTTCTTATAATTTGGAAAGATTAAAATTCGAGAAATGTATTGTTGTCTCATTATCCGAAATCTCAACGCCGAATCGCTGTCATACTTCAATCGCTCAAACGACGAGCAAATTTTCTATTCATAGACGGCCTTTTCAGTAATCTCGTCTTGAAACTAGTAACTTAGAATCACTTTGATTCTGTCCCGACCGACTGTCTCTTGATCCAAAAGCTTAAGTTCATAGGTGAAAGGTGAATTTAATTAAAAAAACAATATTATTGGACTTGAACATATGACTTTCCGGACCACATCATCAAATTACACTTGGCATAAATTTTACATCACTAAAGAAAACTTAACATTAATAAAGAAAAGAAAACAAAATGAAACAGAAAAAACATCGCAGAAATACAGACATAGGCAACGCCATGGCATTAATTCTTATTTCTTCAACGACCTATATCAAGGCTTACCGTAATGGAAGGCTGTTTAGATGTCATCGATGTAAAAGGAGCATGATAGGAAGGAATAGGCATTTTAGTAGGAAGATTTGGCATCCTTGTCTCAAAATTAAGTACTCGAATTGCTTGTTTTATTGAAGGTCTAAGATTAGGATCTGGATAAGTACTCCATAATCCAACGAGCATCAAACATTCTATTTGTTTTTTGTCATAATTAGATTGCAATTTCTCATCTATGGCCACAAGCAATTGTCCACTTCCATAGAGATCCCAAACGCACTCCACCAAACCCTTGTGAGATTCCTCTTCCATGACGGTTCTTGACATTCTCCCCGTAGCAATTTCTAAAGCAACCACTCCAAAGCTAAAAATATCAGATTCTTTACTAGCTTTGCCAGTGTTTATGTACTCAGGCGCTAAGTAACCTAAAGTTCCTACCAACCCAGTTGTTTGAGTGCCTAAATCATAGTCAATTAAACGAGCTAGCCCAAAATCCCCAAGCTTGGTGTTGAAACTTGAATCTAACATAACATTACTAGATTTAATATCTTTATGAACCACACATTGCTCCCATTCTTCGTGAAGGTACAACAATGCAGAGGCTAAACCTAAAGCAATATTGTATCTCACAGGCCAAGCAAGGCAGCTTCTTCTACCAAAAAGATGAAAATCAAGGCTACCATTTGACATGTATTCATAGACTAACAAGAACTCGCCCTTGTCGTGGCACCAACCGATGAGTTGTACAAGATTGCGATGACGGAGTCTACTAATGATCTTAACCTCAGTTATGTATTCCTTTCTTCCTTGTTTCGAACTTCCTGAAATTTTCTTCACGGCTATTGTCAAATCCATGTCTGGAAGGTACCCTCTGTACACTGCACCGAATCCACCTTGACCAAGCTTCCTTTTGTTTGAGAAGTTGTTGGTAGCCATGGCAAGAAGCTTCCGGGAAAACCTTCTGGGTCCTGCTCCTCTTTCGAAATCGTCGTTAATGGATGTCAAGTTTACTTCCTCAACATTTTCTTGCTCTTCTTTTCTTTTTCTCTTTCAATCTCCTAAATACTATAGTAATTGAAATTGCTGCCATGGTAATCATCAAAACGCCAAGTGGAATAATTACAACCACAACTATATTAACTTTGCTCCCATTATTATCATTTTCAGCTTTTGGCTTTGATAATATATCCAAGCTCGAGCTGAATTCCCATGATAATAGGCTAAGTTGCTCTGAAAATGAACCACTAGAAGCTGAAATCCTACGGTCGCCCATTGAGGAAGAATCTTCATGAGATCAATCTGGTAACTCAAAGTTGTATTTTCAAGAGAAGTTGCTGTCTTTTCATTATTCCATGAAACACTCAAGTATTTAGTGATTGAATCATAGGAAATAAACACATCAACAGTGTCCAAACTATGTAAGCTGACGTTCCACCTTGTGAAATTAGAGGAAGCAATGGAGTTAATATTGATACCCACATGTTCAAAAGTAGGATCCCATCCACTAGAGAGAGTATCGAAAAGGCCAAGATACCCAGCAGCTGAGTTTGGAGGGATACGAAACCCAGCTGAAGCCAAAAAAAAGGCAATCCGATTTCCAAAAGCAAAAGCCTGTCGAGTATCAATGGTGAAGGTGAAGTGGGTATTGAAATCGGTGATCTTTCCTGTTTCAGAGTCCCAAATTGGCACAGCATCTTTGTAAACAGCCCAACCAACACTACAGGTAGACTGAGGATCAATAAACATAACTGCTCCATAAGAAGAAATTGCATCTCCTTGGAAAAGTAAACGGTTTTCATTCGGCTGGAATGGATCAATTTTGAGAAAAACTGAGATAACAGAGAGAGGAAGATAGAGAAGAATAAAGAGATGACTTAGCATTGTAAAGTCATACAAGCAAGGACTCGTGTGGCTGCACGAACCAAAAACAAAGGAGTAGTGGGACATTGATAAGCACTTAACGAAAAAACTATGAACTTCGTAGTAACAACAAGAAAAGAAAAGAAAAATCTGATATTTATTGTTCTTTATATAATTGTTCCAAATATATTTAACTATCAAACTCCACTTTCATGATTGAATATGTCAAATGAATTTGACAAGTTTATTTATTTAATGGTTATAAGTTATATATATATATATATATATATATATATATATATATATATTGTTAGGAAAATCATTTTGTGATCCACTTTAAAATTCTATTATATACGTGTTAACTTAATTTATATTTTTTTTTCCAAGTCAACCATTTTAAAACCGTTTAATATGTAATATAACAATAAAAATAAAATATATTTTTAATAATAATATCTTTATTTGTTGTTTCTTTCGTTATTAAATTCTTCGTATATTGTCAAAACGAGTATAACACAATTAACATACGAATGTGCTAGTAATCATACTTGTTGTAGTTTGAATCCCTCTACTCTTCATTATACTAAAAAAGATCTCTATGGATTAGATTTGGTATTAGAAAGTAAGTGCATGCAAAGGGAAGAAAACTTTACACCATTCACAATGTTGAGATGCTTCATCGTCGGGTTTTTTGGCTTGGAGTCCTATTTAGGTCCAATTATCTCCATAATCTTTTATCTTGATTTTTCCCAAGTTCTCTAAATTACTCTAGTCCTTATATATGCTCCATTAGTCACTAGTAAGCTATGTTACAAGCTTATAAAATCTATCAAATTCACATAGGTTATCAAATCATACATTCTTTTATTGATGACTGCTTTGATTTTACTTTTGTATATTTGCTGAAAAACAAAAGTGATACGTTTGATGCCTTCAAATTGTTTGTATTAAATTAGAGAATAAGTTTAATAGAAAGGTTAAAAGACTTCGAAGTGATAGGGGAATTGAGTATGACTCGGACAGTTTTAATGAGTTCTTTAACTCACATGGAATAATATACAAAAAGACTGCACCTTACTCTACTAAAATGAACGGAAAAGCTGAAAGAAAAAATAAAACTTTAATCATCCTTACCGTGTGTTATGTCTTAAATAGAATCCCATCTAAAAACACAACTTCATCCTACGAAATCCTCAAGAATAAAAAACCAAACCTATCATATTTTAGAACATGAGGTTGTCTAGCCTATGTAAGGATTTCAGACCCTAAAAGTAGAAAGCTATAGTAGAGCCTATGAGTATTTTTTTAGGTTATGCCATAAATAGTAAAGTCTATAGGTTCTATTATCTGATAAATCAAGTGATCATTGAGTCAAATGATGCCGACATCTTTGAGGATAGATGCCCTTTTAAATCGAAAAATAGTGGGGGCTCGGGATCTAGTAGTCTAACACTAGTTAGAAATCCTACCTTTGTAGAAGAAACCAACACAGGACCTAGAAAAAGCAAAAGAGCTAGAACCGTCAAGGATTTCGGGGATGACTTCCAGACATATAATGTAGAAGAATATCTCAAAGATCTAAAAGCTGCCTTGTCCTCAGTAGATGCCAACTTATGGCAAGAAGCCATAAATGATGACATGGACTCTCTTGAGTCAAATAGAACTTGACACTTAGCAGTGATGGAACATACACATGCACAACAGAAGAAAACCGAATCTAAAGTACTCTAATTACGTGAATTACAAAGATAAGCATGCAATAGAAACAAATAAAAGGGGAAAAGAATACAACCTTTGTAAACTTTGAATCTTCTCCAAATTAGCTCCAATCTCCTCACAAACGGTTCGTAGACCACTATGAGAATCTTCCCGACTATTCTCCAGCTTTAGAACGGGATGGTGGGATCCGGTGAGTGACTAATTTGGAGAGGAAAAAGCTAAAACTTTAAGAGAAAAAGGGGATGAGATTATCACATAATCTCATCAATTTTCACTAAGGCCAAAAGTTTTTTAAATTCAATAAACACTCACTTTTAAAGACCATTACATGCAAAACATCTAACTTTGAGTTTGATGAGAATTTGACACGAAAAAAATCTACCAACTCAAAGTGGGATTTAGTGAGGCAAGTATCTTCAAATGAAGACAACATTTAGCAATTCAATAGTTGGAATTTCTCACTAACAAATGTTGGATCTTTCCACTAACTTGGTCAAAGTTTGACTCTCGAAGTCCAAAGTCAACAAATTTGACTTTTTGACTTTCAAAAATCAAAAGTCAACAATTAACTTCCATTGCATTTTTTACCTAATCAACAATTTGACTTTTAATGCAATTTTGAAAAATTTCATTTAATTTCAAAATTAATTCTAATAATCAATTTTAAAATTAAATTAATATTAAATAATTAATTAAACAATTTAATTAATTTAATTTAATATTAAATCCAACACTAATCCCAATTTATATGAATCCCTATTCATAATCTTGATATTTAAATCTTATTTAAATATCTTCTATTTTCTCTCTTTTTATGTTTATTTCACAACAAACATTAGGTTAAATATATCGTATATATTTACCGCTTTGCTCCCAAAATAGAATTTGAACACTTCAGATTCGTTTGTCATACTATTCTTAGGTTTAGTCTGATATGCAAGGGGACCTCATGGACCTATAGAACATGAACTCCAATGATTCAAATTAATCGGTTAAACTCTTTAACCTAATTAACCACCATTTGTTAACTACCGGGTCACTCCACTAAAGCCTAGTAGTTGCACTTCCCTCACTGTAGATATATTATGTCCACTTGATATAATCTGAAGGAACTCTTTGTGGAGAGAACCTTGAGTGGAAGCAGATTGATCAAATTCCATTTTTCATTGAATATAAATTTCACAGTAAACAAGAAACAAGATATGCATTTAATTATAAATTACAGCATGCTAAAGAAAATGTTTCAGAAACTTTCTTCACGAATTTCCCTCGAACAGTTCACGAACCTTTTGAAGACTTTCTCTAAGAAAAAAACCTCGAACAAGTTAGAATACTACCACGAATGTTTTCTCGGTATTCTCAGGGTGAGAACCCAGGAGTGGTGGGCTTTGGTTATTTTGGATTTGAGGAAATTTTGTGGAGAGGAAGGATTGAGAATGTTCTCAAAAACTCAAAACAAACACATAAAACTCTTTTGTTTTTTTTTCTCTATCTCAAAGTTGTTCAAAAAATAACCACCTACCACTTACGTGGGTGGAGAGAAAAGAAGAGGAAGGGAGTTGTAACTCCCTCCTTATTATTAAAATAATAATTAATATAAATAATAAATATATTAAATTATATGTTATATTAAATATAACACATAACCTATAGTTTTAATATTGTATCGCATACAATATAAACTATAGTTTCTTTCTCTTTTATATGACATTTAATATAAACCATATTTATATTAAATTTAATAACTATGAATCCAATTCATAGAAACTATATTTGAATCTTATTCAAATATTTATTTCCTCTCATTAAGCTATAATGTATCAAATATATTATCATAATTATATCACATATAGTTGAATCAACTTAATTATATCATATATAATTAAATCCCTCTATTAATTTGAACAATTCAAATTAATCAAAAAATTGATTCTCATTTAATCCTATTGAACTACCAAGGGGACCTCATAGACTTGTAGCCTGAAGTTCCAATGGTACATGAATAATTAATTAAACTCTTTAATTAAGCTATTCTAATTATTCACCATCCGTTAACTATCAGACACTCCACTAAAGCCCGATAACTGCACTATTCATACAGATATATTTTTGTGTCCACTAGATATAATCAATCAACAATACGATGACCCTTCACAAATTGCTCGTAAGTACAGCTAGGTCAAATTACCATTTTGCCCCTATAGTTACATCTAAACCCCTCTCGGGCCAAAAGAAGGTGTGGTGTTACATTGTTCAAGACCAGAATCAGCTTTTAAGGGAGAAATTTATCTACTTACCCTTACCTCGGGGAATGAGTGCATTCCATCTTGTGTAGCTATGTTCCCAGCTCCTTAATTGGACGAATCCTGAAAATTATAGGCTTATTGAGTTGGCGATCTGGCCACTCTCACCCATACAAATCAAAGGACCGCTCTCATAGACATGAGTTCACAATTCATTCAGGATTCAGGTCATGCTACCTATGGTCATCCTGGTGAAATGTAAGTCTATTGTGAACGACGTTATATAATGAGACTAAACATTTCGTGGTCTGGTCTTATACAAACTCCTTTGTATAAAATATCCTCGCTCGCATGTCTATACATGAATGATCAGGATCAAATCATTTGTAGCATTTTAAAACAATTGTAATACCTACAAAGTAGGTTCTATTCGTAGTGTCACCAGGATAAGATACCCAACCTTATCCATTTACTACAGACCATTTAGGTTATCACTTAAACATGATCCACCAGTATATCTCTGAAGGAATGATATATCAAGCAACAGAAGACTTCAGAATTAATAAGCACATAAACTACATTTAGTTTGAGTTTTAAGCATATTATTCTTATGATACTCATAAAAGGGTTTGAAACACATATTACCTTTAAAAATTTTCTTCACAAATTCAACTGAAATCCACCAAATAGGGCTTGAAACTTTAAAAGGACTACCACCAAGATCTTCTCTACTATGCTCAAGCTGGAACGTGTGGTGAAAATATTTAAATCAAGTTGAATTGATGAATAACAAGTGAGGGATGTGTAGGGCTTTGGTTTTCACTTCATGATCCACCAGTATATCTCTGAAGGAATGATATATCAAGCAACAGAAGACTTCAGAATTAATAAGCACATAAACTACATTTAGTTTGAGTTTTAAGCATATTATTCTTATGATACTCATAAAAGGGTTTGAAACACATATTACCTTTAAAAATTTTCTTCACAAATTCAACTGAAATCCACCAAATAGGGCTTGAAACTTTAAAAGGACTACCACCAAGATCTTCTCTACTATGCTCAAGCTGGAACGTGTGGTGAAAATATTTAAATCAAGTTGAATTGATGAATAACAAGTGAGGGATGTGTAGGGCTTTGGTTTTCACTTTAGTAAGTAAAACTCTGATTGCTTGATGATCTTCATGCATGGAGCTACTATATATAGGTAGAAATCATGAAATACAATAGGCTGCATGGAGGGCACCACCTGCTTTGATCATATCAATTTACAATTGGATTTTGGTGATAATCCATCAAAATGTGGTAAGTGGATTTTTCCTAAAAATAGAATTTTCAAAAATCATTTTTATTTTTATTTTTAAATTAGTTTTATAAAATTATTAAAAAAATAATTAATTTAAATAAAACTAATTTTAATTTATTTTTAATTAAAATTTAATATCTAAATATTAAATTAATAAAATATCAATATCACAAATAAATCAATTTTATATTTAAATCATAATTTAAATATTAATTGATTTTCCAATTTTGTTTAATTTCAATTAAATTAAACGTTTTTAATTGTATCATATACAATCAATCGAAACCCCCTAAAATTTGAATTTGAACATTTCAAATTCATAAGCCTAATTTCATACATCAATACTTAATTTGTTATTCCAATTTAATGAGCTAATAGAGGGACCTAATGGATCTACAAATCATGAGCTCCAACGATATGTAATTAATTCATTAAAACTCTTTAATCGAATTGATTACTATTTGTTAACTATCAAGACATATCACTATAGCTTAATAGTTGCACTCTCTTCACTGTAGATACATTTTTGTCCATATAAACCATAATCAGTAAGTGGATCCTTCACAGGTTGTTCGTAATTACAGCTGGGTCAAAAATATCATTTTACCCCTATAAATACATCTCATTCCTTAAGTTCACACTGACTCTCTAATGAACAATTTGATTCATAATACTACTTATGCATCATGACTTTTTCTATCATGAGAAGGCGGGACCCCGATTGTTCAAGACTTGAAATCGACACTTAAAAGAACAACCTATCTGCTAACTCTAAAATGGGTAGGAGTGAATTCCATCTTGCAGGGCTATGTCTCTAGCTATCCATCCGGTCTTATCCCCAAAATGGAAGGCTTATTGAGCAGTGCTATTGGACTACTCTCACCTATGCAGATCAAAGAATAATCCCGAATAAACAAGAGTTCATAGCTAGATCAGGATTAAGATTGAGTTATCGTAGGTTACTTAAGTATGAAATAGTCAATTTTAACAGTAAACGATCGTTATAAAAAAAAAGTGACTATTTCGTGGTCCAGTCTATATGCCGGATGCCCCTTCTCACATGTCTCTACATGAATGATCTATGGATTATGTCATTTGTATTAACTATACAAAATGGGCCGCATCCAATAGTATTACCTGGATGAGATACCCAATTTTATCCATATACTTATAGACCATTTAGGCTATATACTATTATTGATCCTGTTTATGTCACCACATAAGAATAAAGTATTTATACTAGAGCCATGGATATGTTTATTGGATTTTCATAATAGAATGCAAAATCAATAACTTTATTGAATAAGACACTTAATAATATTTTATTCATAAATAGAATGTTTAACACAAGATTTACGAACTGCGAGTTCTAGGACATTCTCAACAATGTCTCATTTGGACTAAAACTCCAGTGAGAATAAATATATATAATACAATGTTGAGAAAAATAAAGGGAAAATACAATAAACTAGGGCATCTCTAATACCATATAAATTCTCCCACTTGCCCTAGATTATGTTGCTCGGAGTCTTAGTCTAACCAGGTGGCCCTCAAACACTTTAGCCGGGAGGGCCTTCGTAAATGGATCGACAAGGTTGTCTTCAGAGGCTATCTTCGTGATGATCACGTCTCCTCAGTGTACTATCTCTCTGATAAGATGGTACTTTCTTTCAATATGTTTTCCATGTTTGTGACTCCTTGGTTCTTTTGAGTTGGCAACAACACCACTATTGTCACGATACAGTATGATAAGTAGGTGCATATCTGGAACTACTTCCAAGTCAGCCAAGAATTTGCATAGCCATACTGATTCTTTAGCGGCTTCACATGCGACTACGTATTCTGCTTCCATTGTGGAGTCAGTGATATAACTTTTCTTAATGCTTCTCCAAACTATAGTTCCTCCATTGAGAGTGAAAACTTCTTTTGAGTTGGAAACAACACCACTATTGTCATAATATAGTGTGATAGGTGCAAAATATATGTCAGGACGTGTACATAACATTGCGTACATCAAACTCCCAATTGCAGATGCATATGGAATTCTTGTCATTGCCTCAACATCTTGAGGTGTCTTAGGACGCTGTCCTTCGAAAAATGAATTCCATGTCTAAAAGGTAACATACCTTTTTTTTTAGAATTTTTCATATTATATCTTAACAACATCTTGTCAATATAAGATACCTGAGATAGTGCTAGGGTTCTATTCTTTCGATTCCGAAAAATCTGTATTCCTAGAATGTATTGAGCATCACCCAAATCTTTCATTTGGAACTGTATTGCTAACCATCTCTTTACGTCAGCAAGGAAGCTTGCCTCATTCCCAATGATCAAGATATCATCAACATAAAGAACTAAGAATTTTACAGTTTTGTTGACTATCTTCTTGTATACACAAAGTTCGTCAACATTCTATTCAAAGCCATAAGATTTGACCACAGTATCAACTCTTATATTCCAGGATCTTGAAGCTTGTTTTAACCCATAAATGGATCGTTTAAGCTTACAAACTTTCTGTTCCTATCCTTGTTCAATGAACCCTTCTAGTTGAGACATAAAAGTATTTTCATCAAGATGGTTGTTCAGAAAAGCTGTCTTGATATCCATTTCCCATATTTCATAGTCATAATATGTGGTAATGGATAGAAGTATTCTAATCGATTTTATCATGACAACAGAAGAAAAAGTTTTTTCATAACCAATCCCTTCTCGTTGGGTAAAACCTTTTGTCATGAGTCTTGCTTTATAGGTTTGCACCTTGCCAGTTTGGTCTTGTTTTCTTTTGTAGATCGATTTGCAACCTATAGATTTAACCCCATTTGGTTGATCTACAAGTTTCCAGACAGAGTTGAAGTACATAGACTCCATTTCAACGTCCTTGGCTTTTATCCACTGTTCCCTGTTAACATCTTCCATTGCCTTTTTAAGGGTTAATGGATCCTTTAATCCATCATCATGTATGATGTTTTGAGTTTTTGTTAAACCCATATGGCGTTCACTTTGTTGAATAACCCTCCTACTACGTCAAGATATACTTAACTCTTGAGATGGACGTGATGGGACAACAACAGTTGTTGATGGATTAACTTGATCAGCAACTCTTATTGATGTTTCTATAGCATCTTTGATCATTTCTTGCAATATTAGTTTACTGCGAGGTAGATGATTTTTTATTGATCTTCTTCCAAGAATGTAGCATTTGTCGATACAAATACTTTATCTTCTTGGGGATCATAGAACAATCCTTCTTTTGTTTCTTTAGGGTATCCAACAAAGAGGCATAACTTCGAACGTGTTTCTAGTTTTTTAGGATTTTGTACCAACACGTATGCTGAACAACCCGAGATACGGAAATGACATAAACTAGTTTTGCGTCCTTTCCATAATTCATACGGTGTTTCTGAAATACTTTTTGAAGGAATAACATTTAGAATAAATACTTCAGTTTGAACTGCATACCCCCAAAAGGGTTCAGGTAACTGAGCATAACTCATCATTGATCGAACCATGTTTAACAAGGTTTGATTTCTCCTTTCTGCAATACCGTTTTGTTGTGGTATTCCAGGTGTTGTGAGCTGGGATTGAATTTCATGATCTACTAGATAGTTCTGGGACTGTAAATCTATATACTTGCCACCTCGATCAGATTAAAGTGTTTTAATTCTTTTACTTAAAAAATTTTCTATCTCGGTCTTAAATTCTTTGAACTTTTCAAGATTTTCAGACTTGTGACTGATTAAGTAAATGTAGCCATATCTCGAGTAATTATCAATAAAATTGACAAAACACTGATAGCCTCCGCATGATTTTACACTCATCAGACCACATAGGTCTGAATGTATAAGTTTGAGAGGCTATTTGGCACGAAGACCTTTGTCAAAAAAAGATCTTTTTGTCATTCTTCCCTCAAGATATGATTCACATGGAGATAAAGAACTATCTTCTAACTAACTTAGATGACCATTTTTTACTAATCTCTCAATCCTGTTGAGATTAATGTGACCAAGTCTGAGATTGATGACATGCAGAAATTCATGTCATCCTAGGCCTTTTATTTAGAATTATGAGGGTTGTTAAGCAGAATATGCAACAATCATGTTAAGAATTCATGAGAAAATGAGTTTGCAGTGTTCAACATTGAGAATCTCGGCTAACCCATTATTATGCATTATTATGCATTCAATTGTCTATTTTTGTAGCTAACGCTGGAAGTGGATGCAAACGTGAAAGTCGGACTATCACATAGACGACCACATGCGAAGAAACTCTCCATCGCAAAGGCGAACACATACGATCAACGCATGGGTGTTGCGGTAATCAACCGCATGTGTCCATCACATAGGAGTTGCGATTGTCAAGCGATTGCGTTCATCGTATAGAGTTACGGTAATCAAGTGAATGCGGTCACTACATGATTGCGGCGACACGATAAAACATAATAGTGGGATGACCGCAAGATTGGTGGAATAGAGGCATCAACGCATATCTTAGAAAAATCAAAAGATGATGTTGACATTTCACCTACCACGCTGTTAGCAGTAGAGATTCAAAAAAGGACTAACGTGCCGCAAATGTCAGAATCAGAGTAGGTCCATAAATGCTATCGGTGATCAAGCTTTATAAATAGAAGTCGATGAGTAGAAGTTCAAATCATCCAAGTTTCGGCCTTCAGGCGGTTCTTTGTGATCCAGAAAAATGTGTTAGAAGAAAGCTTGAGAGTTCTTCATCTCCCTCATCCATTTCGAGTGATGACTAGAGGCTTCGTTGGAGTTAGATCTCGAGAGAGTCAGCTCCACCGCCCATCCATGGCACCACTGGCAGCCTTGACACACATCTGTTGGAAGCAAGACAATGCTTCCAGCTGGTCCTTCCATTTTCTCTTCTTTTCTTATATTGTATTGTATTACATTTGGGGATTAAGGAATTAATACATTATGTGTTCATGCATTTCTATGTTTCCTTCGATTCCATCTCCATCTTCTTTACTTAGCATCCTTAACTTTCATTGCATCACATAGTGAAATTGCTACAGTATCGCATACTTAGTCATGTGCATTAGAGATATGAAGCATGTAGCAAACCACCGGAAGGTGTGCGTTGTGCGAGTGTGTAAGAAAACCTTATTTGCTTAGTGTGAAGCTGTAGCAACGCCTGTCTATGGGCTAACACAACGTTTTTCTATGAGTAAAGTCAGCAATAACTAACTGTTCGAGAGTGTAAGTGGTTGGTCGCATTAAGCAATGTAAGTAAGTATTCACTAGAGATAGGAATAATCTTACGTTAGCCAAGTTCATACGGTTACCTTGTCTTATGAGCGCATCATCCATCATTTAAGCATACTTGGAAGAGTAGTCTAAATACCAAATCTAAGTCTCGAGAGAGCGGATTGGAACGCATAAGCAAGAATGGGGAACTTAGGAATAAGCTCTGTTTGTTATCACACAACGTATGCACCCTACATAAAGGATATAACATGCGTCCAAGAAGTAGGATATGGTGGCTGTATGTGGTCATCTTGACCCTTTTGCATACACATCGCATACGTCCAAGATTTAGGCTCTAGTATGTGTAGCATGATCGCATAGCTTGTGTTGCCTGAGGTTGCCCTTGCGATCAATCTTAAGGGTTGCGATGAAGACATCATCATGTTATCTATTTTCCATCCATTTACTATGCGTCAACAGTTGTCGTGTCTCTACCTCTCATTCATATTCTCATTGTGTTGTCTGTTAGTTAGGAGTAGGAGTAGTTGTAGCATAAAACCCCTCCATTATTCTTTTATTCATCTGCCGTAAACACATTACTGCATAGCATCTAGCTACAAGTCCCTGAGTTCGATCACGAATCACCCAAGAAACTTGAGTTCGCATTATACTTGGCGTGAGCGCAAGAAAACTTGTGACAGGAATGCATGGTTATCACATACATTTGTTAACGCATAGTTCATTCCAACGCATGACCATCGATGCATGATAATCAACGCATAACCTAAGACATGCATCGCATATTGCATTCACTTAATTTTAGTCATCAAGTTCTTGACGGCTAATTTTTCGTCACCAAAATTTTGGCGCCATTGCCAGGGACTTGGCAACTAATTGTTTGTTGAGTTTTGTGTCCCTACAGTCAACCTTTTTATCTTGGGAGTATTGCAGCTTGTGCGACCAGGTTGTAACCAATATTGAAGTATAGGCGATGCGCCGAAAGCCAGTATTGACCCCAAGGTAGAAGGGCAATCAGTCGCATGACCTGAAGGCAGTTCTAAGCACATGGTGGCCAACATGCGCCCAACAATTGCCGGAAGTTCCAATGGTCAAGGCATCTTGACTTATGCAGTTGAGAGAAATCACCTGCATGGAAGACTCATTGCGGTGACAACACTCCAATTTCTCTAGGGACGTCTTCTAATTTATCTTTACCTTGCTTTTGTAGTTTAGTTTATTTTTATTTTTATGGTTATTTTGGATATACAGCCGCTTCCTTGGTTATGGTGCGATTTTTCCTTGTAGGTGCAATAATAAGTCTCCTCGGTGCATAGTACAACAGAAGAATTCCCTCCATCCTTCAACGCATGGCTTTGATCACGTGGATTCCAATGCATGATCGCATGCGTTATTCCGCCTAAGGTCCTTTTCTTTTTATCCTTTATGCATTATCCTTTTGAAATTCTCCTTGTCTGATTGCGTTCCTTTGCGATGAATCTATGATGGTACGTATAATTCATTGCATCCACTAACTGAGCATTGCAAGGCTCACCTTACTTTTTTTAGCTTCTTCAAAATTTGAAATTCTTAAGTTTTGTTTTGCACAAACCTTTGTTCAAACATTCGTTACTGCATTCCTGTTGATTTTATTTTTAGCTTTTCGGTGAGAACACTGCCAACCTCTAAGTTTGGGGGTGGCAGCGATCAACCTATGTTGATAAGAGTTATGTTGTGAAAGGCACTTACTCGTATTTGGATGTCCGCATGACACACGTAGGGGCAAGCCAAAACGAAGGTAAATCTCCAGGATCAACGCATAAGTGCAACTCCTCTGTCCGGCGCAAGCCAAATCAAGCAAGACAAGAGTTGAGTTGAATATGGAACGCAACCGAAGTTGGATGCCCGCATGACACATGTGGGGGTAAGCCAAAACGAAGAACGTAACCAAATTCAATGTTGCATTTGAATAAGTAATCGAAGAATTTTGAATTGTTTTGAACGAACGCATTTTCAAAAGCTAAATGCAAAGTTGCGGTGAATGAATAAAAATTTTTTGAGCAAAGGCTTACCGGATATAAACTTAATAAAGATCTTTTTGAAGAAACAGCCAAAGTGGAGGAGAGCAATGCGACGATGGTTAGAGGTATGAGTAAATTATATTCTGAGAAGCTGGTCATCACAAGGGAAAACCGGAAGGTGAGTTAGAATTTCTTGAGTATAACACATGCTTGAGGACAAGCATGATTCTAAGTTTGATGGTGTGATGACATACAGAAATTCATGTCATCTTAAGCCTTTTATTTAGAATTATGAGGGTTGTTAAGCAGAATATGCGACAATTATGTTAGGAATTCATGAGAAAATGAGTTTGCGGCATTCAGCATTGAGAATTTTGGCTAACCCATTATTATGCGTTATTATGCATTCAATTGTCTATTTTTGTAGCTAACGCAGGAAGTGGATGCAAACACGGAAGCCGGACTATCGCATAGACGCCCGTATGCAGAGAAACTCTCCATCACAAAGGAGAATGCATACAATCAACGCATGGGTGTTGCGGTAATCAACCGCATGCATCCATCACATAAGAGTTGCGATCGTCAAGCGATTGCGGTCATCGTGTAGAGTTGCAGTAATCAAGCGAATGTGGTCACTCCACGATTGCGGCTACACGATAACGCATAATAGTGGGATGACCGCAAGGTTGGTGGAATGGAAGCATCAATGCATATCTCGGGAAAATCAAAAGATGATATTGACATTTCACCTACCACGCCGTTAGCAGCAGAGGTTTAGAAAAGGACTAACGTGTCGCGAATGTCAGAATCAGAGTAGGTCCATAAATGCTGTTGGCGATCAGGCTCTATAAATAGAAGCCGATGAGCAGAAGTTCAAATCATTCAAGTTTCGGCCTTCGGGCGGATCTTTGTGATCCAGAAAAATGCGTTAGAAGAAAGCTTGAGAGTTTTTCATCTCCCTCATCCATTTCGAGTGATAACCGGAGCCTTCGCCAAAGTTAGATCTCGAGAGAGTTAGCTCCACCACCGGCAGCCTTGACACACATCTGCTGGAAGCAAGACATTGCTTCCAACTGGTCCTACCATTTTCTCTTCTTTTCTTATATTGTATTGTATTATATTTTGGGATTAAGGAATTAATACATTATGTGTTCAATGCATTTATATATTTCCTTCGATTCCATCTCCATCTTCTTTACTTAGCATCCTTAACTTTTATTGCATCACTTAGTGAGATTGTTAGAGTATCGAATACTTAGTCATGGGGATTAGAGATATGAGGCATGTAACAAACCATCGGAAGGTGTGCGTTGTGCGAGTGTGTGAGAAAACCTTATTTGCTTAGTGTGAAGCTGTAGCAATGCCTGTCTATAGGTTAACGCAACACTTGTCTATGAGTAAAGTCAGCAACAACTAATTGTCCGGGGGGGGGGGGGGGCGGGGGGGGGGGGTGGGGGGGGGAGGTGGGGGGGGTTAAGTGGTGGGTCGCATTAAGCAATGTAAGCAAGTATTCACTAGAGGTAGGAGTAGCCAAGTTCATGCGGTTACCTTGTCTTATGAGCGCATCATTCATCATTTAGGCATACTTGGAAGAGTAGTCTAAATACCAAATCTAAGTCTCGAGAGAGGGGATTGGAACACATAAGCAAGAATGAGGAACTTAGGAATAAGCTCCATTTGCTATCACACAGCGTATGCACCCTACAGAGAGGATATTGCATGCGTCCAAGAAGTAAGATATGGTGGCTGTATGCGGTCACTTCGACCTTTTTTCATACACATCGCATACGTCCTAGATTTAGGCTCTAATGTGTGTAGCATGATCGCATAGCTTATGTTGCCTGAGGTTGCCCTTGCGGTCAATCTTAAGGGTTGCGATGAAGACATCCTCATGTTATCTATTTTCCATCCATTTACTACGCGTCAACAATTGTCATGTCTCTACCTCTCATTCATATTCTCATTGCGTTGTCTGTTAGTTAGGAGTAGGAGTAGTTGTAGCATAAAACCCCTCCATTATTCTTTTATTCATCCGTCATAAACACATTACCGTATAACATCTAGCTACAAGTCCCTGAGTTCGACCTCAGATCACCCGAGAAACTTGCATTCGCGTTATACTTGGCGTGAGTGCAAGAAAACTTGTGACAGGAACACATGGTCATCGCATACATTCGTTAACACATAGTTCATTCCAACGCATGACCACCAACACATGATAATCAACACATAACCTAAGACATGCATTGCATATTGCGTCCACTTAATTTTAGTCATCAAGTTCTTGATGGCTAATTTTTCATCACCAAGTTTTTGGCCAAAGATAGGCGTTAGGAGAAATTTTCTGTTTTTTATTTCGAGTCTCAGCTGTTTTAAACCTCTCTATATTTAGAATGACCTTTGCTTCAGTTTGTTTTAATATGTACAAGTTATTTTCGAGTCTTGCAGAACAAATATGAACATCTCTTGAAAAAACAAACACTTCATTAGATTCAAAAGATATTCTATACATATTTTCTAGTAGATAAGAGATGGAGATTAAGTTTCTTTTCATCTTAAGTACATAGTACACATTCCTAAGTAAGATGAAAGACTCTCCAAAAAATAGCTTAACATCTCCCACTACATGAGCTAAAATGACTTCACCCGTTCCCACCTTGAATGTCATTTCCTATTCAGAAAGTTCCCTCCAAGAACTAGTTTCCTTTAGAAAAGTGCAAACATGATTAATGACACCTAAATCTAATATCCAGGTTTGGTGAGTATTCTCTACTAGACATGTTTCAACTACTAGTAAATCTGATTTACCATGTTTCGCCTTTGTCGCTTTCTTTTCTACCAAATATTTTGGCAGTACATTTCTAGTACCTATCCTCTCCGAAATGAAAACACTTTCCTTTGGGAGTCTTGTTTTTGTTTTTGTTTTTCTTAGCAGTGGTTTTCTTATTCCCTTTACCCTTCTTCTTCATTTGTATAGATTTATCTTTCGAAGAAGAGAAAATAGACTTCTTGTTATCAGTGGGTCTTGTTCCAGACGTTGACCCCTTAAAAAACTTCTTAGATCAAAAAATAACATTTACTTCTTTTTCTTTAAGTCTCATCATAGACTGATATGTCTATAACTCGTTCAACAACGTAGTCAAATTATAAGTGATTTTGTTCATAACAACATTGGTTCTGAAAGGCAGATAACTCTCCGGGAGAGATTCCAATATCATATTGACTTGACTTTCTCATCTATCATCGCCCCATGAGCCTCCGCAATATTAAATTGGACCATCATATCGAGAACATGTTCTCTAATGTTGGACCCATCTTTCATGCGAGTACTGTAAACATACTTAATGGATTCATGTCGAACAGAGGATGACAGTTGCCTGAACATCTCCTAGAGTAATGCCATTATCTCACGGGTGGTGGGCATTACCTCATGTTTCTTATTAAGTACATCAAATATACTTGCTAAGATGTAGGCTCGATCTTTTTCATTAGCCCTAACCTACCGATCATAGATGTCCTGAACATTTTGTTTCGCTATTGTACTCGGAACCTGAGGACATTCCTCCATCAACACAAAACTCAAATCATCCAAAACTAATATAGTATTGATGTTGAATTTCCAGTTTGAATATCCTTCACCGTTAAACTTATCCGAAGCTAGCAGTTGTATAATTGAATTTGACATTACTGAAAAATCTAAACAAATTCTATAAAACTTTATGCATCTAAATCCAAATTTAGCAAAAATAATAAAGTACCCAATAAATCTTTATTTATTTACAACGATGCTTTAGTGATTTAGAATAGTTGCTAGCGTGGGGCAATCAAGAATTCTTTCACTAAAGCAACACAATCTTGATCAAATACTATATCAGAATAACTCTTTACTCGTATAGTTCTTTTGGTTATCATTTTCGGTCAAGATCTTTACTAACAATTAGTAATTCTTGTAAGTGTGACCCGCCATTTTCAGATTTTATAGAACAGTATGAATATGCCCCTGATATGGAAGACAATACCCAAGACGGAACTATAAGACCTTATTCATTACTGAAGTTTTGGTTGTTTCGAATCCTATGTTACAACTCTCCGAGGGGATCGCCGTGGTTAACGACTAGCTAGTGCCATCTAAATACGAAAGCAGACACAACATAAGAATCTCACGGTTCAAACTAATGGAGGAGACCGTAGGACAATGTTGACACATTTCCTTCATCCATTTACTATGAACCACTTCCCCCATTCACTTTGTTATTGACCCATGCAAACACTTTCTGAATGGAGTAGTAGCGGTAAAAGCGATGCGAAGCCGAGCATGGATCTTATGGTGTGAACTCTTGAGGATGTGGGAGCTAATAACTATATATCGAATATATTGTTAATGTCCTACTGAAGTGTTCTAAATGTTTGGGTATCTATTTACTTAGGTTAAAAATGGTTAACTTTTGAATAACCTAAATTTATATCATTTTTATCCAAGTAAAACATTTATATTTTGATATAACCCTACGAATGAAGTAGAATTTCTAGCTTACGTGAAGAAATGGCTGGCTATGCAATTCCAAATGAAAGATTTGGAAGAAGCATAGTATGTTCACAAGATCCAAATAGTTCGAAACCGTAAGAAAAAAACTTTAGCACTATCTCAAGCATCTTATATAGACAAAATGTTGTCTAGATATAAAATGCAAAATTCCAAGAAAGGAACGTTGACTTTCAGATATGGAATTTATTTGTCTAAGGAACAAAGTCCTAAGACACCTCAAGAGGTTGAGGATATGAAACCAATTCCATATGTATCAGCAATATGGAATTTAATGTATGCCATGTTGTGTACACGTTCCGACATATGCTATGTAGTTGGAATAGTTAGCAGGTTTCAATCCAATCCTGGATATGATCATTGGACTGCTGTTAAGAACATTCTCAAGTATTTTTGGAAAACGAGAAATTATATGCTTGTGTACGGTGCTGAGGATCTGATCCTTACTGGAGACAGTGATTTTGACTTCCAAACCGAGGTGCTTCTCATGCACAATCACACAATTCGCACTTGAATTAGGAAGTAGTTGCTAGCTATGAAGTGCTTGCATGCTGCAAAAAAAAAAAAAAAAAAAAAAAAAAATAATAAAAGCTCTCTAAATTGAAGAGAAATGATGAGAATTTGGCTGAAGAAAATGGTTTTCTAAAGTTGATCATCATCTCTCTCTCAAACCTAGATTTTCACTTCACAAATTCACTCAAATTCGAGTTCCACTACTCAAATTCAAGGTTGAGAATAGTAGAGAAGATCTCTTGGTGGTTCACTGTCGATTTGGAGTTGATTTGGAGCGAAGAGTAACTTGGAATTGGAAGATTTTGTCAAAGTTAAGTTCAACTTGAAACCCTCTTGAGTTTTTTTTAAGTAGCATGCTTTAGAACTCGAATTAAATGTAATTAGAGTGCTTATTGATTCTATTTTCTTTTGTTGCATGCTAATATATTCCATCAATATGTTTCTAAAATACCCTTATACTTTCAAAAGTTGCAATATTACCCTAGAACATTAAAAACGATTCAAAAATACCCTTGGAGTAAAAATTTGTTAATTTTGATGGAAATTGAGATCTAAAATGGTGTAATATATGACATAAAACTAATTTTTTTTGAATCACTACATTGTTTTAGGTCTTTCTAACATAGTTCTAAGTTTTAATTTCTATTTGAAATTCTAAAGAATTTTACTCTATGGGTAGTTTTGAAACGTTTATAAAAGATGAGAGGTATATCGCAAATGTTGAAAGGATTAGCGTTACGATGCTATATCTCCAAGCATTGTGCCTCGCCTTGTAGCGTTGCAGAATGCCTCTATTTTGTGCGTTTTTCCTGTGAACTTGCATTGATCACCTCCATTCTTCCTCAATCTCATCAACAACAATTGCTCTTTCAATCAACACGAACTTACAGGCTTGAAGCGAAAATTAAATGCCCAAAATACAATGGGCCCTTACATTTTAATCTCATAAAAAAATTAATCTAAGTGCCAAAAAGTATAAATATCCAATTTTGTAAACCTTCATTCAAAATGCAGATTTAAAACCAACATCTAAACTGATTTTTGCTTAAAAAATATGAAGAAAAGATGCAAGAAATTGGTTATGATACCAATTGAAAGGATCAAACCCCAAACGAAAGCGTGTGAATACCTTGCATTCTGAAAACTGATTTTTGAATAAACAAAAATAGCGTTCTAAAACAAAACTCATGAAAGATAAACATGTTAAAAGCATGCTTTAATGAAGAAGGGAAACTAAGAGAGAACCATTTCTTACCTTTGAAGATTCCCAAGCTTCTAGAAAGATCCTCTCAGTTTTCCAACGAACGTCTCCTTAATCGATCTTAAACACAACCGTCACCTCAATTGATCTTGAAAACTACCACGGGAATAAACTTGTTATTCTCTAGGATTCTAATAGAAGGATAGGTGGTATCCTATGAAGTGTTGTGAATATGATGAAATTATGGTGTATATTGCAATGGTGGTATATGCGTTGTGCATGCAAGTTTTCCTAGCAGAATCCAAGTATAAATCCTACTAAATGCCTGGTAAGCCCAGGGTCAAACACAGGGACTATGGAGACAATATGCGACGGAGATTTTAGAGTTCTTTGCGGTGACAAATAATACAGTGAGTTGGTTGGTATGTTTGTTTAAGGTATATAATCTATGCGGTGGACTTGAGAAAAGAGTTTATAACAACGAAAGATAATGAGTATGTGGGGGAACGGGTTAAGAAAGTATTTAGCTAGCGCTTCTTGAGATTGCATTCAAGCTATGCAATCATGCTATACACATACAACAACAATTCATTTTCCATTGCAAATGCTATAGCTCCTATTTTTAGGACGCATGTGATGTATGCGATGATGTCTATAGGACTTATTTCTAAGCCTCTATTCTTGTCTATGCGATGATGAATGACACACACATATACAAGGTGACTGCACACTATCATATCCTATCTCTAGGGTGCATGCGATGCATTAATAGGAAAAAGAACTTATTCCTAAGTTTCTATCTCTTGATTATGTGGTTCTAACCTGACTCTCTCGAGTCTAGATTCTAATCTGACTTTTCTAAGTATAGATCCTATTCTTAGACCACCCTCCTGAGCATCTCTAAAGGACGAATGGCACATACATAATACAAGATGATCACATAAAGTGAAGATCTCAGGTTATTCTAGCTAAGTGCTTCTCAACCCATTTGACAGTTTAGTTACTCATGCGTAATGTAAAGAGAGTGAACATATGTAGAGATGCAGATTCCATTTTATAAATAAGATAAGAGTACAAAATGACAATGGAAAATAAGGATAGATAGCCTAGTAGCAATGTCTTGCTTCCCAAGGTTTTTACACTGAGTTTCCTCTACTCTGCCTAAAAGAATATTCTTGCTTCCGCAAGAGTCGGCCTTCTCTTTGTTCTCAATGCTTCCCGCCACTCTTCCGAGCTAACCAGAACAATCTTTCGTCGTCTTCTTTCTTCACTCGTCTCCGCCCTCTAAATATATAAAATACAAACTACCAATATCTATGTATAAGGCGAAGAAGAACTCTAAACTCTGAATAGCGGAACTGGAATTGAACACTTTTAACGAAGGTGGCCTTCGGTATTTATAGAGCTTCAGGGGGAAGAGCTTTTTCTCTAAAATGATTGCACTGATGGGATATCATTAATTCTCTATCTGATGCACCGATTAATTTTCACCGAAAAGTTGAGTGTACTTGCTACAGTGTGTCGTTAACGGCTTGTCAACTAAATTCGAATTCAACCGTCATCAGCTTTCTTTCCCATTGTGATTTATCACCTTGATGCGCTGGCTTTATGCGGCCACCTTCTTGAGCAAATCTTCGAAGCATACGATCACATAACCTTGCGGTCTCAATCTTTTAATGCGCTAAGACGCTAAATTCCTTGGATCGCAACTCTGCCTTGCGCCAATGCATTTTCCTGCACAAAATACATAGATTAGCTGCTTTAATGCGATGAACGCATGCAATCGAAATGTTCTGAGCTTAATGCTTTTTGACACGATTTTATATATTTTTATCGTCGCAATCCTACATTGTTTTATATTTTTGTGTTGTAATAACGTGCATTTCTGTCTGTTATCATCCTACTCTATAAGAGGAAGAGGTAGAGAGATTTCTTTGGAGAGAGTAGAAAGGATTTTCTTTTAGTGGCTAGGTTAAAATACACCAAATGAATTCTTGCCCTAAAAAGGGCTATAAGCTAGAATTTATATAGATAATGATTAACCTCTTCTCCAAATATTTCCTTATTTACCCTTGTCCTTAATTAATTAAATAAAGTTTATTTAATTAATTAGTATATTAATTAAATAACCATCTATATATTAAATCCAATTTAATGTATATATTTAACTAACATAAACAAACATCGTATGTTGATGTGCACCACCTCTCTATTAATTTAATTGATAAATTCATTATGAATCTAATTCACTCGAATTAAATATTTGAATCTCATTCAAATATTTCTCTCCAAATTAATTTAAATTTCTTTTGGTGGCTAGGTTAAAATTCACAAAATGAATTCTTGCCCTAAAAAGGGCCATAAGGTAGAATTTATATGTATAAGGATTAACCTCTTCTCCAAATATTTCCTTATTTACCCTTGTGCTTAATTAATTAAATAAAGTTTATTTAATTAATTAGTACATTAATTAAATAACCATCTATACATTAAATCTAATTTAATGTATATATTTAACTAACATAAACAAACATCGTATGTTGATGTGCACCACCTCTCTATTAATTTAATTGATAAATTCTTTATGTATCTAATTCACTCGAATTAAATATTTGAATCTCATTCAAATATTTCTCTCCAACTTAATTTAAATTATAAATCATATCTATAATCAATTACATATTAATTACATTAATATACAATTTTCTCAATTTGATTTGAAAAATTCAAATCATTCCACTTTAATATCCTTTAGTGAGATAACAAGAGGACTTGGTGGATCGATCAAAAACTCAAACAATGTGAGATTAATTGGCTAAACTCAACCAAATTAATTAATATTCATTAACTGTGGGTACACTCCACTAAAAAACCACAACAATATTTTTCTCATTGTAGATATATTTAAGTGTCTATGGATATAGACCAATAACAACAAGTTAGTCCTTCATGAGTGTTCATAATGCCAACTAGGTTAAATTACCATTTTACCCTTATGTTACCTCTGACTTTTAAGTACCAGTGTTTCTTTAATGAAACCTGTGTATGGCCCAGATAATAAATAGAATCTCTTATCAGGCCAATAAGAGAGTAGGGCCCTTTGTTCAAGCCCCGCAGACACCGCTTAAAGTAACACTCATCTACTTACCCTGAAGCCGGGAATGAGCGAATTCCATCTTGTATTATTATATTCCTAGTTCCCCACTCAATCTTATCCCAAAAATGGTAGGCTTATTGAGTCAGCAAACTGACCACTCTCACCTATACAAATCAAAGGATATTCCCTCGTGAACAAGAGTTCATAATACACTCAGGATTAAGATTAAGTTATCTAGGTCATCCAATTGAAATAATAACCTAACTAGTTAACGACGTTACATCTAGGTGGTTACCATTTCCTAGTTCGATTGTGCAAACTCATTACATAGGATACCCCCACTTGCATGTCATCTACACGAATGCGTTGGATCATTGCATTTGTATCAAATACAAAGTGAATTGTATCCATAGTGTCACTAGGATAATGTATCTAGCCTTATCCCTATATTATAAACCCTTTAGGTTGTGTCTTAAATATTGATCCTTATATGTCTCCACATATAGTTCAAGACTCATAAGACAGCATTGGATGTTAGTTTATTGAATTTAGAGTTATTAAGACAAAATAGAATACAACGCAATCAATAATATTTATCAAATTAACATCGATAATTCTTTATTGATGACGGTCAATTAATAACATTTACTATCCACGAGTTTTAATGGCATAAAACTCCACATCAACATCCTGCCTTAATTCCTGGTTTTGATTGTGTTTTTGCTCACTCACGATTCTTGATTGCGCTTGGTCCGATAAGGATGTCGGTTTGAAGGTAATCTAGCTATTTAGAACCTTTAATTAAAGTTTCATAAGAATCCCTTAATTAATTATTATCACACTTCCTTTTTACTCAAAATAAACTATGATGAAACATGTAAAACGGGAGGCATGAACATGAAATGAAACAATAAAGGTTCAATTGTTGTGCGAAACAAAAAAGTATTTTAAGCTTCATTAAATGAAATAAGTGGAATGAAATACAAACTTAGACGTAAATTCAAAAGTACAACATATCTTAAAAGAAACGACTAAAGTGTGACAAATCTTTGCACAACATTTGTAAAAACTCTCCTAATTCCTCTCCTTTAGCTTGCAACAGAGATATACCTGTTCTATGCTCATGCCCTAATCGAAAAATGCCCCAGCTCTTCTGGCTATTACCCTTATTTTTTCCACAACGATGGTCATCTGGTGTCTCATGCCTTCACATCTCTGGATTAATTTCAAATTCTCCCGTCTTAGGCCTTCGAAATTTTCTTCATTATTTAGCATTGACTCTTGTTTCTTTTTCAACAGCCTAAGTTCCAATAGTATCTTTCCTACAGATTCCTGGAATTTTTTAATGTGGTATTGAAGATTTCCAATGAGTGTACATAATGCTTCCTTATTCTCTTCTGATTCGACAACTTGCTTAGTAAGTGCATCAATGGTCTTGTTCAAATCCAAAACAAGTTGTTGTAAAGTGTTGACATTATTTTTTAGTTGATCAGTTTGTGCATAGTTAGTACCTCCCCAAGGGCCCAAAAGTGGGACATAATGGAATTTGCCACACCTGTGGACCATTGGCTTTGATGGCATCCAAGGGGCCCTCCATATTATGTCTTCATTTTCAAACTTTTCAGGAAAGCCACCCATGATTCTCTATTTGATGCATCAATTTTGCGCTTGATGACCCCTAACTCTGAAATTGGATTCCTAGCTGTATTCAAAATCCATTTGAATGTAAAACCTTTATAAACTAGATCCCAGAAGTACAGGCCCGAAGCCATAACACTTGCATCAGTTTTGATGTATTAAAGACTAGCCATATGACCATACTTTTCTGTAAAAGCAAATCTACATCTCGGGGTAAAACCTTCCCAAATTTCATTTAATTTAGCCGTACCTTGCAGAGAGCCACTGAAAACATCTATTTTCAGGAGTTTGCATGAAACCCATCTCTTAGGTCCATCCCTGTACTTGGTCTGCATCTGGTCTGACCATTGACGCCTACTCTTTGATTCCTCGATTGGGATGGTTGGTTTCTTCTCCATTGTTTAGAATTTGGTCTATTGGTAATCGATCGGTACTTCAAGATAGTAAAGCTTATTTTCTTTTTATTTGCACAACACAATGAACGCATATTGCACGTGAGATGTGATGAAATAAGGGTATATGGTGTGATAGAAAAATCTCAATTAGGGGATAAAACTCCAAAAATTAATTAAATACCCTCTGTACAATGTAGTATTCTTTTCATTGGTGAATAATGTACATTATGCCTTTTAGGGTTCCCTTTTCCTTCTTGTATTTTGTACATTTTTAGGGTTCCCTTTTCCTTCTTGTATAAATGTATGCTTATGGTTAAAGTGATTGTATTGAATTGAATACTGAAAAAGGACTTTCTCCCTTTCTTGATTCTGGTGTCATATTTATTGCATTCTTTTGTTTTACTGTGAAAAATTAATTCATCTCTTGGTATCAGAGCTCGATGGCCAATGCCTCTACTAATGTCTTTGGATCCTTCAGCAGTTCTACCTAAAGCAGCCCATCATTAAATCAACTTTTAAATCATATTACCACCATCAAGCTGGATAGGAGCAATTTTTTGCTATGGAAGAACCTTGCCTTCCCGATTTTAAGGAGATATCGCATTGAGAGGCATCTCACCAGTGAAAATGTTTGCCCACCTATGGTCAGCAAATCTCCAGCCACTGCAACTTCACCCGTAACTCTAGTAGCTCCAACCTTCGCAATTGTCACTGCTACTGGGCTAGGCACCACGTCTGTACAAACGGGCACAGGAGCTTCAAGCTCTTCAACAACATCTTCTCCCACAGTGAATCCTCTTTATGAATCGTGGATAGCTACAGATCAACTCATTTTAGGATGACTTTACAACTGGATGACAGCTGAAGTTGCAACTCATGTAATGGGTCACGAAACGGCCAAAAGCCTTTGGGATGCGATATAAGAGCTTTTTGGCATCTATTCCCGTGTTGAAGAATACTATCTTCGTCAACTATTTCAATCTACTCTTAAGGGATCTATGAAAATGAATGATTATTTACGTGTTATGAAGAATCATGCTGATAACTTGAAGTTAGTAGGTAGTCCTGTCCCAACTCGATCTTTAATTTCACAAGTCCTTATTAGACTTGATGAGGAGTATAATCCAGTGGTCGCAACAATCCAAAGAAGGATGAACACTAAGTGGTATGATATGCAATTAGAGTTGTTGAGTGTTGAAAAACGTCTTGATCTGTAAAACACTTATAAAACATCATTTGGTAGCACATCCTTAGTGAATCTCACCACACGCAGTGGTAGAAACAAACAACAATAGTCCTTCACAAGTAGCAAGCCTCCCCAATAGAACAATGGATCAAGATGGAACAATCGAGGAAGAGGACGCGGTCGTGGAAACTATCATCCTATTTGTCAAGTGTGCTTCAAACAAGGTGATATTGCATTGACCTACTTTAAATTAACTGGCTGTCGTTTTCCCTCCAAATAGAATAGCAATCAAATCTCTCGAGAACATCTATTTTCAGGGAATGTTCAACAAAATGGACCAAACACTAAAACACAATAGTCTAATCACGCATTTTTAGTAGCTCAAAATAACAACTCATACATCGCCACACCTGAATCAATCATTGATCCTGGTTGGTATATGGATAACGAGGCTTCAAATCATGTGACGTTAGACTCTGCTGGTATGATACATTCATCTGAGTATGGAGGTAAAGAGAAAGTAAAAATTGGTAATGGTAGTGCCTTATCTATTTCTCATATTGGTTCATGCTCTTTAGTCACTGTTGTGGGATATTGAATCTGAAAAATGTCATATGTGTTCCTGACATTGCTAAAAATCTTATTAGTGTGTCTAAATTGGCTCAAGATAACAAGGTGTTTATTGAATTTCATGATGGTTATTGTCTTGTTAAGGATATTCATACAGGTAGAGTGATGTTGAAGGGGGAACTTAAGGATGGGCTTTACAAAGTTGGAACAATAAGAGCCATTGGTAATGCTTTAGGTTCAGTTGCTTCTTGCTTGAAGTCGGAAGATAAGATAAGGGCTTGCTCTGCAGTTGTTCAGAATAGTTGTGTTAATATTGTTGTGTTAAAAATTGTTTTACATAGGAGACTTTTACATGATGTTATTAAAAAATGTAATCTACCAATGAAAGTTAATGAAAATTTCAATTTCTGTGAAGCTTGTAAGTTTGGCAAATCTCATGCTCTTCCTTTCTCATACTCTTCATCTCATTCCCTTGCTCCATTTGATTTAGTTCATTCAGATTTGTGGGGTCCTACCCCCATCATGTCTACTGACGGTTATAGATACTATATGCATTTCATTATTGATTTTAGTAGGTTTGTTTGGATATATCCCTTAAAGTTAAAAAGTGATGCAGTGGCTACCTTTGATCACTTCTTAAAAATGGTGAAAAGTCAATTTCGAAAATCTATTAAAGCCTTTCAATCTGACAATGGAGGTGAATACAAAAAGGTACATTAAATATATGCTGACCAAGGGATTAAATCTAGATTCTCTTGTCCTTATACATCATCTCATAATGGAAGAGCTGCAAGGAAGCATCGACACATAGTGGAAATGGGACTAATTTTCCTAGCCTAAGCTTCAATGCCCTTAAGGTTCTGGTGGGAGACCTTCATGACAACCATGTTAATCATTAGTGGGCTTCCATCTACGATGTTAATAGGATAGTCTCCCATGGAAAAGTTAATACAAAGACAATTGAACTTCTGTGATCTTAGAACTTTTGGTTGTGCTTGCTACCCATGCCTCAGACCATACAACTCTCAAAAGTTTCAATACAAATCAGAAAAGTGTATTTACTTGGGCCCTAGTCCAGTCCATAAAGGACATAAATGCCTCAACTCGTCAGGTAAAATTTACATTTCAAGACATGTTGAGTTTGATGAAAATTCCTTTCTTTTTAAAACAAATTTTGGGTTGTCAGGTGAATTGTTGAACACTTTCAGTCCAAGTACCACAGACTATTATCTGAGTGTTCCATAGGGCATTCAATCCACCGAGTGGTCCAATCCATTACCAATAGCCCAATTTAGCCCGACACCCTCTCAACCTATGCCCAACACAAAGGAACCGGCCTAAGCCCTTAGCACTTCCTCGTACCCATGCCCCACAATCAACAAGCCAACACAAGAACATTTATATGCCATTCATATACCATCACCCAGCCCATTTGGTCCCACATCCCCTCTTTATGTGTTAGCTTTTTCCTCAAACTGAGGGGATCCTTCCCCAAGTTCAGCCTCGATCGAATCATTGTCTTCCCCAAGCCAGTCCGCCTCTCCGTCTCCCACCACCCAACTGCCCCTCTCCATTTCATGAATACCCTCACCTACGACTATCGACCATCCTCAACCCCTAACTGGTCATCCCATGATAACAAGACCCAAGGAAGGTATCTTCAAGCCCAAGGTGTGGATATCCTCTTCCATAATAGACTGGCACAACAACGAACCTTCAAGAGTGGCAGATGCTCTGTCCACAAAAGTCTGGAAAGAAGCCACGGATCATGAATTTCAAACTTTATGTCAAAATCAAATTTGGATCCTTGTTCCACCTGCTACTAGTCAGAATGCTGTTAGATGTAAAATGGGTGTTCCGAATGAGGGTCGATCCAACGTCACAAAATCAGACTTGTAGCCAGGGGCTTCCACCAACATCCCGACATAAATTTCTTTGAGACTTCCAGCACTGTTGTTAAAGGGCCAACATATAAATAAGCATATCAACTAGGAAAACTTGAACAAACATTTTTTTTTGTAAACACATAAGAGATAATAATGCAGCCAAAGAAAAAAAATTTCAAACACCTATTAACAAACAACTATTATTCATGTATTGTGATGCTTTACTACCTAAATCAAAGGTCCCCAAGCTGTCCTCGCTTCCTTCCTTATCAAGGAAGAAAAACAAAGGCACTCCTATCAGCCTTCTGATAAGGCCGACTTGAGTGAGGATTTTCATGTGCCTGCAGTTGAGTCGTAACTCCACGAAGGTCACCACTACTAATCCTCAATTCTAATTCTATAGGTAAACCCTGGATAGGAGGCTTGTGTATGTATGTGTCAAAAAGAACGACAATAGATAAAATACAAACCAAAGTATAATACAAGGAAAAAATAAAATTGACTTGCTTAAAAAGAGGTCCTCAGTGGAGTCACCAAACTATTGCTAGGAGTTCGTGACGTGGAGAGACCAACTTTTGTTCCCGTGAGGAGAAAAATGGAGTCATCATCAGTCTTCATTTATAGGGCGTGACCGAGCACTCAAAAACATACAAAAATGATATGCATATAAGAAATTAATGGATTCATGGGTTTTTTATGAGTGGAGAAGGTGTTAGCACCTATGGTACTCGTTCAAAATAACGAAAATTCATCTTTTATTCTTGTGCAAAATTAAAGAAAGTGGCCTTTTAAAAAGAAAAATTTATATTGAGTTCTTTAATGTCCCATGATTTATTGATCCCTATTAAATAAATAACGACCAACACTACGATTGGCCAAAGACCACTAGAAAATTTACTTGAATTAAATTTGGTCTTCCAAACTAAATTATCACCTCAAGAAAATTAGGGAATCAACCTTTTAAAACCTTAAAACTCCGTCACAAGAAAGTTTTAATAAAAGGATATTTAAAAAAGATCTTTTACAAAAATCTTCTTTTAGTTTTATATTTTTTAGAAAAAATATTATTCATGAAATCATTTTTTATTTAATTATTTTTTAAAAAAAGGAAAAGTACAAAAGGAGAATTTCAAAATATCTTAACTACATTTTTTTGGGGAAAAAAAAGAAATCTTTATTGAATTGATTATTTTTTAGATGCTTCATTACAAAAAATGTTAAAAGATTAGATTTAGAAAAATCCAAGTTTACTTTTGGGAAAAATTTTCCTTTTCTGAAAAGTTTTTTTTTTTTTTTTTTAAATGCATATCTTCAACAAGTATTAAAAAAAAAAAAAAAAAAAAAAAACTAAAATCAATGGTTACCCTTTTCCTTGGTTCAAGGAAAATTAAGAAAAATATTTTCCTTACTTTTTAACAATACAAATTCAGTAAAAAAAAATGAAGAAGAACATAAGAGAGAGTGAAAAAACGGATTTAGATTTAAAAAAAAAAAAAAAAAAAAATCAAATCTTGGCCTTCCAAGAATTCGAATATGTCATTATGAAATCATAACAATATCAAACCTCCAAAAATTGTGAATTTCGTCATTGATGATTACAAGGGATGCAAAAATAGTGTACATAAGTCAAATGAATTTAAGTATATAATATGAAATAAAACAACAATGATATAAAAAACAAAAAACTACTATAAATTCATGCCAATCTATTATATTCAACCAAATATATAAAGAAAAATAACAAACTAATTATGCAATGAAAAATAAAATAATGATTTTACGAACGGAATTTATTTCATGCTCATAATCTGCCAAATGGGCATTATGCAAAACCTAGAACCATGACAAGTGGTGGGATAAAACAAGATCGAATTACATCAAACTTAAAGAAAAAAAATTGGAAAAAATCAGTCTAAACCTTACTCTTTCTATTGCTTGACAAAATATGAGACCCTTCTTTTTAAGTTGTGGAGCGGCTGTGTTGGTTGAAAGGGGTTTTGGGGAGTGTAGGTTTAAGGGGAAAAAATGGTGATTGAAAAAAAAAGCAAGGAAAGAGCACAGGTGTAGGGAAAACTCAAAACTAATAGTTTTTTTATTCTTCCTCCCTATTCTCCTCTTATAAAACGTGTGTCATCATGACATTATCTTATAATTATGCAGTGTAAAAAATCACTACAAGAATTTTAGTTTTTTTCGATAAAAGAAAGATCGTCGGGATAACCTATTTTTCCCATCTTCGGTCTCTTCTTCTCCATTTTCATTATCATTTCCATTTCCTACTCCTTTTTTTTTCCTTTTTAATCTATCCTCACCGTTGTTATTGCTTGTGATTCTTCTCCACCTACGTTTTCTGGGGATTTTTCAGTGATTTTTTTTTATAGTTTTGGTGATATCTATAGTAATTTTTGTTTATTGCTTTCTTTTGGTCGTTGTTCTGTTCAAACGTGCACATGTTTGTGCTTATCACTCAATGATACAGAATAATCATGTAAATATGTATCATCTTTGTCATTTCACAACTTATGTATTGTTGTATAACATATATATTTTTGTTTGCACAGGAACAATGGTAGGTCTTATAGCTCATGAAAGATAAATCGAGCTGGGTATGAGTTCTTCAACTTCCGTAGTAAACTAAGTAGAAGACTATATATGTTGTTACTCTGCAGTATTGAGTTTAAGTTGGGTTTTAAGTTCTATATTAACTTTGAGATTCAAATATGTTGATATGAGTTGATTTGTTTCAATTCTTAATGTTCTCAGTTGAGTTTAAAGTTCTATATTGAGTTTTCGATTGAAATATGTAAATTCGAGTTGGTTTGTTTCAATTCATTAATGTTCTTAGTTGAGTTTTAAGTTTTATATTCATTTTGAGATTGATATATGGTATATTAGCATTAAACTTATTTAAATTTGTATTTTGTAGGTATCTCGAGATTTATGTTGAAGATGCATCTCCCGACAAGCTTAGTTAGGTTGTAGAATTGTGTTTTATAGGTAGTTTGTTTTTATCTAATGTTATTTTGGAGTTAAGGATTTGTGGATGTTATATTATATTTAAGACAAATAGTATTAGTAGTTGTTTACTTGACAAATTCTTAAGATTCAAACATGTTTATTTGTAAAATTATTATAGTTTATTTGATATTTGTAAGATTCAAACAGGTATGACATTTATAAAGAAAAAAACAGATATAAAATATATTAAATAAAGAAAAAAGTTAATGACTTATATCCCAATGGTCTAGGGGTCAGAAAAAGTGTAATTTCATGCATTTTTTAACTTTTTCCTACGCTAAAATAGACTACTTTCGGCATAAGTAATCATATCTCAATGGTCTAGTGGTCGAAAAAAGTGCAATTTCACCCTAAAATAGTTCAACGTTAACTTTTGCCGATGGTATTATCGTAGAGAAAGCGTCAGGATAAGTAACAATATCCCCGACGACCAAAACAAACTGTCGATATAAGTTGACTTCTCTCGATGGTTGTAATTTCTTACTGTTGGAAGAAATGACTTATCCTGATGCCAAAAGGAACCATTGACATAAGTTGACATCTCCCGACGGTTGTAATTTATTTTACTGTATGGGAGAAAGGATTTATCCCGATGGTTTCGTTTAGGGTCAGTAAAAAGCCCCCATTCTTGATCTGTCGAGATAAAGGATTTATCCCGATGGTTTCGTTTAAGGTCAGTAAAAAGCCCCCATTCTTGATCTGTCGAGATATCTTTTTTTCCCTACGACATGACTTTTCTGGGTCTGGGAAAGTTTTCCGCGACGTGCTTTCCTGATGATTTTGTGACGATTGGATTATGGTTGGATAGGTTTTGTCGAAGATTTTTTGAACTTTTGCCGACAGTTTCCATCGTTGGAAAAGGTTCAAATTCTTGTAGTAAATCTTCTAATACTACAATAGTATCTACTACTTTCAATTCATAATTTGATACCATTAAATGATATATTAATTTGTTATGAATTTTTTTTATGGACTCATAATTCTTGACGTTACTATCATGAAAAAGAATGAACAAGAAAAGTTCTTACTAATTATTGTAGTTCTAGAACTTTTTCCAATTGATCCAACTTAGGTGACAGGCAAGTTTTGTTCATCAAATAATATGCAAAATTAATCACTCAACAACCGTAGAACAAGATAGAAAATAAGATAATATAAACAATAAAGACAACGAAGTTGTTTGGAAGAAGATTCTAATTTATAAATTAGACGCTTGAAGTTTATCATAACAAAAACTAAGACACTCAAATAAAATTAAAAAAAAAAAGTGCTCATAAAATAAGATCCATTTAGTAACAATTTCGATTCCATTTCGTAACTATTTGATTTTTTGTTTCTTCTTTTAAAAAAACTAAGACTACTTAATTCACATTTCTTCCAATGGTTTGTATATTTCTTTAACTACAATGGTTAAATTCTTAACCAAATTTCAAAAACAAATTTTTTAAACCATTGATTTTTTGAAAGCTACATTTTTTAATTCTTAAATTTGGTTTTGTTTTTTTAAATCATTAGTGAAAAATAGATAATAAATAGAAAAATTTAGAAGTAAAAATAATATTTGCAGACTTAATTTTTTTAAAAAATAAAATAAAATAATTATCGAGTAGTGTCATCAGCCTAAAGTTTCTAAACTTTCATCAGTCTAAACTTTCTTATGTAAAGATTAAAAATAAAATAAAACAAATTTGAGCAAAGAAATAAACTAAAATAAAACAAGATAAATAAATGGACATCACAAAAAGAAAAAGATTTGATTTGATCAAATGAGTACCTACAAGTACCGTGGAGTACTTAGTTTTGTGTTTGTACCACAAAATTTTAAACTTAAGAATAATTAATTTAATGGTGCTGTTGGTGGACAGTCCATGTCATTTTTAAATGAGATGAGATTCACCTGAATATTAATTAATTTTACGGTACATCTTCATTACATTAATTATATCCACTAATATACAAAATACAAAATATATCATTAGTTAATTTATTCTATTAATCTTAATATAATTTTGATGACATGTAAGTTAAATTTAATTTGATATCTCAATTACATAAAGTATGTTAGTTAATTGATATAACAGACTTCGAGAGAAATAAAAGCATATATATCAATATTATCTCAATTATATAATGTATATACTTTTAATTATATTTGTAAATTAAAAAAACCATCGCTAAATTTACAATTTTCATAATTTTTTTTTTGTTAGTCTTGCCACTGCCCCTAGAATAAATGATAAGTTTGGTTCCCTATAACTTGGCTAAAGTAAAAATTTAGTTACCATAATTTTTATTCATTTTTCTTAGGAAAGCTCTTATAATTTTAAAAGGTAGAAATTAATTAAATATCTAACTTTCTTGAAACATACTATAGACACCATATTTTCTATTTGACCTAAAATTAATATGGACGATCCTTTCAAAATGTTCAAAGAAAAACAATTTAAACATATTATACATAAGAAATAGTTTTATATCTTACAAATGAATCAAGACAACTTTTGTATAAATTAGCTAGTTTGAAGATAACCCATGAGTTAAGATATTATTAATTATTGATGATATAATTTAAAAATGAAATGTTATTTTAGTCTCTAATATTAGTTTGACTTTTTTTAAGTTAACACGTGTCACCTGTATAACCTGATTTTAAATTGGATCACAGAATAATTTTCCTAACGGTATAGATAATAAACGTGCGAACCACAAATAAATATTATTCAGTCATTTTAAAAATTAAATCTTGCCGTCTCTTGAAAGAGAATTTTGGTACAAAATTTAAATATATTTTGGACAACCATAGAAATGATAGTAATTAATATCAGATTTTGTCTAGGTGATAATATTAATTATTTCATTCTTTTGGCAGGTCATGCAAACACCATTCAGGTGCTATCTCCAAGATATTTTATAAACGAAAAAATATCAAACTATTTATAGAAATAATAAAAAATATATTAATAAATATTGATAAACTTCTAACAATGTCTATAAGTGATAGACTTCTATCCGCTTCAAGTACTTATAGGTATCGATATACTTCTATTCGCCTCTATCAGTCTTTATCGAAGAAGATTAAAATTTTACCATTTTATGTAAATAATTTTCCTTATTTTTCTATTTTTAAAAATTCTCCTTCGAAAAATAATCCCATTGAGGTAAAAAAAAATTAGGAAAATAACAAACTTCAAACTTTTTTACCAAGAAAAACTTTGTTTATAAAGACAAAAAGGAATGCAACACAAAATTAATATAAATTATGATAGGTCGATGATTTTTTTAAAAAAATATATCGTTCATTAAATTTAAAATGTAAAATTGGTTTTTCAACTTTTAAATTTCTATCTAAGATAAATATAATAGGTCTCTAACATATTCTAATATTTACATCGAAAAATAATGAATTTATCTTACATAAAATTGTAATAAGACTAACATTTTGATTACGTGTCCAGGTTTGATCAATTTCAAAATACTTTCGAGAGCTATCAGATACAAAATGAAAGTTAAAAAATTTATTAGACACAATAAAAAATTTAGGCTTCTTTTCTGAATAATTTAGATCTTGATTGGTAATTAATTTTTTTTTTTTTTTATTTTTTAAAATTAAGTATATATACACTATTTTCACCAACAAAATTCTTAATTTATTATCGACCTTTTACCAATAGTTTAAAAAACCAAGTCAAAATTTGAAAACTAAAAATTGTAGCTTCTATAAATTTGTTTTTGTTTTTAAAATTTGGTTAAGAATTCAACCATTATACTGAGTAAAGATGTAAATCATGGTAAAAAATTGAGAGAAAATATACTTAATTTTCAAAAACAAAAAATAAAAATCGAAATGGTTACAAAATGAGGTGATATATATATATATATATATATATATATATTTTAATTTTTGAAAATTAAACCTATAAACACCCCTTTCATTTTTCAATTTCTTGCTTTGTTTTCTACTTTCAACCGACATTTTCTAAATTAATCAAGTCATTTTTGAAAACTAAAAAATATTTTTAAGAACTTGTATTTTATTTTTAGAATTGGGCTAAGATTTCAATTCCTTTATTTATGAAAAATGAGAGAAAATATACTTAATTTTGAAGAATAAAAAATCAAATAATTACAAAACGGATGTTAATTTGTTGGATATTATTTTGATAATGTTCAAAGACATTAAACACACCCATGCAAAAGTTATGGAAATCAAAAGTGTGAAGAGGTACAAGAGCAGATATAAGACATGTTTGACTTAAAGAGTAGAAGTTCGAATAGTATAGTAATCAACTCCATTCCTTATTTGATTCAAATGAGCCGAAAGAACATATAATTTATCTGATTAAACAATTCTTCAGTCATTCTTTGTCCTGTCCCAATTCGCCTCTTAGGCTTGTGCACACAATGGTTTCAAAGTGTTACAAACTTCCAATAAATACCTTTTATAAGGGCTACAATAATCTACCAATACACCGAATGACCCATTGATAAGCCATATGGCTAGGTTCTTGTATGCATTTTCAAGCCATTTCATCCTGTTTCTCTATCTTCCTCTATCTGTTGTCTCTGTTTCTTTCAAAATAGACCAATTCAAGTCCAATGATAACACCATACTTTATCAAGGAGATGCTGTTGTTTTTGGTGGAGAGATTTTACTAAGTGACCCTGATTTTTCTTGTCATGTTGGTCGAGCTATTTACAAAGATCCTATCCAAATTTGGGATTCTGAAACAGCAAAACTCACTGATTTCACAACCCATTTCTCCATCACCATCGATACAAGACAAGCTTCAGACTATGGCCAAGGCCTTGCTTTTTTCTTGGCCCCATCTGGGTTTCACGTCCCTCCAAATTCAGCTGGTGGGTTTCTTGGCCTTTACAACAAAACCTACAGTAGTTCAATTGCCAATCAAATTGTTCATGTTGAGTTTGATACTGGCATAAATGGCTGGGATCCTCCATATCAGCATGTGGGTATAAATATTAACTCCGTTACTTCTTCTAATCACACACGTTGGAATGTTAGCTTACACAGTGGGGATTTGGCTGATGTGTGGATTTCCTATAATTCAACCATCAAAATCTTGAGTGTATCTTGGAAGTACCAAAAGACATCCACTTTGTTAGAGAATACCACTCTGACTTATCCTATTGATTTAATGACGGTTCTTCCACAACAGGCGACTGTGGGATTCTCAACGGCGACTGGTGCTTATTTAGAGAGACACACGGTATCTTCCTGGGAATTCAACTCTACTTTGGACGTGAAGCCAATAGGTAAAAGAACTGGAAACAAAGTTAGTGTCATTGTAGGTATAACGGTTTCAGTTGGATGCTTAATTCTTGCGGCAATTGTAATATTTGTTGCACTTTGGACGTTGAAGGAAAAGAAAAGAAAAACAGAGCAAGAAAATCTTGAGGAAGTAAACTTGACATCCATTAATGATGATTTAGAAAGAGGGGCTGGACCAAGAAGGTTTTCTCACAAGCTTCTTGCTATGGCAACCGACAACTTCTCAAATGAAAGAAAGTTAGGGGAAGGAGGATTTGGTGCTGTGTATAGAGGCTACATGCCAAGCATAGATTTGACAGTGGCTGTGAAGAGAATCTCAAGGGGTTCGAGACAGGGGAGAAAAGAGTATATAACTGAAGTAAAGATTATTAGTCGGCTTCGACATCGAAATTTGGTGCAACTCATTGGTTGGTGTCATGATAAGGGTGAGTTCTTGTTGGTTTATGAATTTATGTCTAATGGTAGTCTTGATTCTCATCTCTTTTGCAAGAGAACCCCTCTTGCTTGGGCTGTGAGATACAAGATTGCTTTAGGTTTAGCCTCTGCTTTGCTATATCTTCATGAAGAATGGGAGCAATGCGTGGTTCATAGAGATATTAAATCTAGTAATGTCATGTTGGATTCAAACTTCAATGTCAAGCTTGGAGATTTTGGGCTCGCTCGATTAATGGACCATGAGTTGGGTGCTCAGACAACTGGATTGGTGGGAACTTTGGGCTACTTAGCTCCTGAATACATAAGTACAGGTAGAGCTAGTAAAGAATCTGATGTGTATAGTTTTGGAGTTGTTGCTTTGGAGATTGCCACCGGAAGAGTGTCGAGAACCTCGATGGAAAAGGATTCTCATAAAGGCTTGGTGGAATGGGTTTGGGATCTTTATGGGAGTGGACAACTGATTGATAGCATGGATGAGAAATTGCAATTGGATTATGACAAAAAACAAGTGGAATGTCTGATGCTTGTTGGATTATGGAGTGCTTATCCAGACCCTAATCTTAGACCTTCCATAAAACAAGTGATTCAAGTTCTTAATTTTGAGGCTGCTATGCCAAATCTTCCGAATAAAATTCCTGTTCCTACATATAATGCTCCTTCTACATCCATGGGCTCAAATGAACCTACTTTTACAGTTAGTCTTGACATGGGTCGTTGAACAACCATGTGAATGTGTCTTGGTTAAGTTGCATCTCTATTGTGTTATTTTTCCTTAGTTATGCAGTTATTTGTGAGGGACACTAAATTGTTTTCTTTGAGGTTAAATTATAAAAAATACCCTTGAACTTTGTAATATATGTTTGGTTGTATTTCTTAAAACTCACAGTTTGTAAAATTAAACATATTCTTAATAAAGATGTTATTCAACATTTCATCAATTAAGTTGTTATTGAATCTATTAATTACATTCATAAAGTCTAAATTCAATAAACTAAGATCCATGGTTATTATTATATGAATACTTGAACTTTATGTAGAGAAATAAAGATGGATTAAGTTCGAGTAAATAGTCAAAACGGTCTATAGTATATGAGTAAGGTTGGGTATCTTATTCTGTTACAAGTTGTTGTAAAGATACTACAAACGAAGTGATCCAAATTCGTTCATGTATTGACATGAAGAGTGAGGGCATCCTATGCAATGAGTTTGCATAAGGTCGGACCAAGAAATACGTCACTCTTAATATATAATGTTGTTTAGTGTTTAAGACGGACTATTTTGCAGATGACCTAAGTAACTCGATCTTAATTATGAGCTAACTATGAACTCCTATCTATTTGGGATTATCCTTAGACTTGCATGGGTGAGGGTTGACTCAACAGTGTCGGCTCAATAAGCCTCCCATTTCAGATGTAAGACTAGGTAGATAGCTGGGGACATACGGTGCAAGACGAAATTCACGCCTACCCGATTTAGGGATAGGAGAATGGTTGTTCTCTTAAATACTGAATCTAGGTCTTGAACAAGGGGCCCCACCCTCTCATTGGCCTGAAAGGGATCTGGTTTAGTGATTGGATCATAAACCAATTTTTCATTAGAAGTGGGAACTTAAGGAACATGACGTAATATCAGGGGTAAAATAGCATATTGACCCCACCGTTATTATGAACAACCTGTGAAGGGTCGACTTATTGGTTATGGTTATATCATGTAGACACAAATATATATACAGTGAGAAGAGTACAACTATCGAGTTATAGTGGTATGACTTGATAGTTAACGAGTATCGATTAATTCGATCTAAAGAGTTTAACCAATTAACCTTAATCATTGTAGCTCATGATCTGTAGGTCCATAAGGTCCTCTACTAGCTCGTAAAACATGAACACCTTGAATTATTAAATCGAGTGAATTTGGAATGATATCAATTTAAATTGTTCAAATTGAATTTCAATTCGAAAATGTTCAAACTCAAAATAAATTAAGGTTTGTTTAATTATATTCGATATAAATTAAACGAAATTGGAGAGTTTATAATATTTAAATATTAACTACATGAATAAGATTCATGTTTAAAATTAGGTGTGTGATTAATTTAATATTTGATATTAAATTATTTATTTAATTAATTAAAAATAAAATTAATTTCAATTTTAAATTCAAATTGAAAAATTGAATTTTGAAAGGTTGAAATTGATTAATTATGAATTAAATCAAATTGGTTTTAATTAATTTCGAATTAATTGGAAAATTGGAAATTAAGAAATTAATTTGAAATTGAAAATTTGAAAAAGTGGGTTTCCCACTTTTCTCAAGCATGAGGTGCTTCTCATGTCCAATCACACAGTTCCCACTTGAATTGGGAAGTAGTTGTTGGCTATGAAGGGCTTGCATGCTGCAAAAGAATAAAAGATCTCTAAAGTGAACAGAAATGATGAGAATTTGGCTGAAGAAAATGGTTTTCTAAAGTTGATCTTCTTATTCGACAACTTGTTTAGTAAGTGCATCAAGTGTCTTGTTCAAATCCAAAACTAGTTGTTGTAAATTGTTGACATTATTTTTCAGTTGATCAATTTGTGCATAGTTAGTACCTCCCCAAGGGCCCAAAAGTTGGACATTATGAAATTTGCCACACCTGTGGACCATTGGCTTTGATGGCATCCAAGGGGCCCTCCATATTATGTCTTCATTTTTCAAACTTTTCAGGAAAGACACCCATGATTCTTTATTTGATGCATCAACTTTGCGCTTGATGACCCTAAACTTTGAAGTCAGATTCCTAGTTGTAAACCATGGACTTGAGAATTTTACCTCTGGGTATCCGAAGTCAGCCAGACACGTTAGATGACTTAACAACTGAACATATAACAATGGCGTACAACCAAAGAACTTTCCTTTCATTTGTGTCATACAAAATTTTAAAGACATGATTGTTTCTGCCAAGATGGGTGAAATGGAGTTAGCCCCATGCTGAATTGGTGGAAAGAATTTGGCCATTTTCACAACCACATACCCTCGAAGATTTGCAAACAAAACTGTCCCAAACATACAGAATACGAAGATCTCCAGACTTAGCTTTTCATTCTTGTATGGTTGTATAAAACCTATAAGGTAATCTAATGGCATTCCCTCGCTGTCTCCTTTAATTTTAAGGCCACATTCCGTTTCGCTGACATTTAGGCCCATGATTTTTGCAAAACGTAACCCTTTTGCCTAGCATCCTTTAGTCATAATGACTCACTTGCTATGGGCATATGAAGCAACTCTTGGTATTCTTCAAAATAGGAGTAATGTCGAACGAATTGAATGTAAAACATTTATAAACTAGATTCCAAAAGTACAGGCCCGAAGCCAGAACACTTGCATCAGTCTTGATGTATAAAAGACTAACTATGTGACCATACTTTTCTGTAAAAGCAAATATACATCTCGAGGTGAAACCTTCCCAAATTTCTCTTAATTTAGCCGTACCTTGCAGGGAGCCACTGAAAACATCTATTTCCAGGAGTTTGCATGAAACTCATCTCTTAGGTCCATCCCTGTACTTGGTCTGCATCTGCTCTGACCATTGACGCCTAGTCTTTGATTCCTCGATTGTGATGGTTGGTTTCTTCTCCATTGTTTAGAATTTGGTCTATTGGTAATCGATCAGTACTTCAAGATAGTAAAGCTTATTTTCTTTTTATTTGCAGTAGACAATGAACGCATATTGCGTGTGAGATGTGATGAAATAAGAGTATACATTGTGAAGGAAAAATCTAAATTAGAGGATAAAGCTCCACAAATTAATTAAATACCCTCTGTACACTGTAATATTCTTTTCATTGGTGAATAATGTTTGTAGGGCTCACCTATTTTGTCCATTATGCCTTCTAGACTTCCCTTTCACTTCTTGTATAAATGCACCCTTATAGCTACAGTGATTGTATTGAATTGAATATTGAAAGAGGGCTTTCTCCCTTTCTTGATTCTGATGTCATCTTTATTGCGCTCTTTTGTCTTATTGTGAAAAATTAATTCATCTCTTGGTATCAGAGCTCGTTGGCCAACACCTTTGCTAATGTCTTTGGGGTCCTTCAACAGTCCTACCTATAGCAGCCCACCATTAAATCAGATTACCACCATCAAGCTGGATAGGAGCAATTTTTTTGCTATGGAAGAACCTTGCCCACCTGATTTTGAGGAGTTATCGCATTTTGGGGCATCTCACTGGTGAAAATGTTTGCCTACCTATGTTTAGTGAATCTCCAGCCGCTGCAACTTCACCCGTAACTCTAGTAGCTCCAACCTTTGCAGCTGTCACTGTTGTTGGGATAGGCACCACGTCTGTACAAACCGGCACAATAGCTTCAAGCTCCTCAACAACATCTTATCCACCGTGAGTCCTCTGTATGAATCGTGGATAGCTATAGACAACTCATTTTAGCATGGCTTTACAACTCGATGACTGTTGAAGTTGCAACTCATGTAATGGGTCACAAAACTGCCAAAATCTTTATTCAGTTCGTGCTGAAGAAGACTATCTTTGTCAGGTATTTCAGTCTACCCGTAAGGGATATATGAAAATGAATGACTATTTACGTCTTATGAAGAATCATGCTGATAACTTGAAGTTGACTGATAGTCCTATCCCAACTCGATCTTTAATTTCACAAGTCCTTATTGGACTTGATAAGGAGTATAATCCAGTGGCCACAACAATCCAAGGAAGGGTGAACACTAAGTGGTCCGATATGCAATCGGAGTTGTTGAGTTTTGAAAAACATCTTGATTTGCAAAACACTCATAAAACAACATCATTTGGTAGCACATCCTCAGTGACTCTCACCACAAGCAGTGGTGGAAACAAACAACAACAGTCCTTCACAAGTAGCAGACCTCCCTAACAGAACAATGGATCAAGAGGGAACAATCGAGGAAGAGGACGCGGTCGTGGAAACTATTGTCCTACTTGTCAAGTGTGCTTCAAATAAGGTCATATTGCATTAACCTACTTTAAATTAACTGGATATCGTTTTCCCTCCAATCAGAATAGCAATCAAATCTCTCAGGGACAACCATTTTCAGGAAATGTTCAACGAAATAGACCCAACACTAAAACACAATAGTTTAATCAAGCATTTCTGGCAGCTCAAAACACAACCAATTCATCGCTACACCCTGAATCGGTCATTGATCTTGGATGGTATATGGACAATGGGGCTTCAAATCATATGACCTCAGACTCTGTGGCATGACACATTCATCTGAGTATGGAGGTAATGAGAAAGTAACAATCGGTAATGGTGTTACCTTATCTATTTTCATATCGATTCATGCTCTTTAGCCACTGTTGATGGGAGGTTGAAATTGAAAAATGTCTTGTGTGTTCCTGAAATTACTAAAAACCTCATTAGTGTGTCTAAATTGGCTCAAGATAACAAGGTGTTTATTGAACTTCATGATGGTTATTGTCTTGTCAAGGATATTCATATGAGCAAAGTGGTGTTGAAGAGGGAACTTAAAGATGGGCTTTACAAGGTTGGAACAATAAGAGCCATTGGTAGTGTTTCAGGTTCGGTTGCTTCTTGCTTGAAGTTAGAAGATAAGATAATGGCTTGCTTTGCAGTTGTTCAGAATAATTGTGTTAATATTGTTGTGTCAAAAATAGTTTTACATAAGAGACTTGGACATCCATCCTTAAAAGTTTTACATGCTGTCATTAAAAATGTAATCTACTAGTGAAAGCCAATGAAAATTTCAATTTTTGTCAAGCTTGTAAGTTTGGCAAATCTCATGCTCTTCCTTTCTCATACTCTTCATCTCATTCCCTTGCTCCATTTGATTTAGTTCATTCAGATTTGTGGGGTCCTACTCCTGTCATGTCTACTGACGATTATAGATACTATGTGCATTTCATTATTAATTTTAGTAGGTTTGTGGATATATCCCTTAAAGTTAAAAAGTGATGCAGTGGCTACCTTTGATCACTTCTTAAAAATGGTAAAAAGTCAATTTGAAAAATCTATTAAAGCTTTTCAATCTGACAATGGAGGTGAATACAAAAAGGTACATCAAATATGTGCTGACCAAGAGATTAAATCTAGATTCTCTTGTCCTTATACATAATCTCATAACGGAAGAGCTGCAAGGAAGCATCGACACATAGTGGAAATGGGACTAATTTTACTAACCCAAGCTTTAATGCCATTAAGGTTCTGGTGGGAGACCTTCATGACAACCATGTTTATCATTAGTGGGCTTCCATCTACGGTGTTAAAAAAGGACAGTTTCCCATGGAAAAAAAGTAATACAAAGACAATTGAACTTCTGTGATCTCTGAACTTTTGGTTATGCTTGCTACCCATGCCTTAGACCATACAACTCTCAAAAGTTTCAATACAAATTAGAAAAGTGTATTTACTTGGGCCCTAGTCCAGTCCAAAAAGGACATAAATGCCTCAACTCGTCAGGTAAAATTTACATTTTAAGATATGTTGAGTTTGATGAAAATTCCTTTCGTTGTGAAACAGGTTTTGGGTTGTCACGTGAATCTTTGAACTTTTTCAGTTCAGGTACCACAGGCTATCTTCTGAGTGCTCCATGGGATCTTCAGTCCACTGAATTGTCTAGTCCATTACCAATAGCCCAATCTAGCCCGACACCTTTTCAACCTATGCCCAACACAAATGGACTGACCCAAACCCTTAGTACTTCCTCTTGCCCAAGTCCCACAATCAACAGGCTAACATAACATTCACTTGCCACATATATACCATCACCCAACCCATTTGGTCCCACTTCCCCTCCTTGTGTGTCAGTTTTTTTCCCAAATCGAGGGGATCCTTCCCCAAGTTCAACCTTGACTGACTCATTGTCTTCCCCAAGCCAGTCTACCTCTCCATCTCCCACCACCCAATTGCCCCTCTCCACTTCACGGATACCCTCATCTACAGCTATCGACCATTCTCAACTCTCAACTAGTCATCCCATGATAACGAGAGCCAAGGCAGGTATCTTCAAGCTTAAGGTGTGGCTATCCACATCCATAAGAGACTGGCACAACACCGAACCTTCAAGAGTGACAAATGCCCTATCCACACCAGTATAGAATGAAACCATGGATCATGAATTTCAAGCTTTACGTCAGAATCAAACTTGGATTCTGAAGAATATAAGCTTAAACATTCAATATTCAAGAACTATTTCACATTTCTTTAACTTTTACAGTCAGTTATTGTAACTACTTGTATCAGAAATTAGTATAAATACTCATCATTTACAAATTTTGTAGCATAAAATATAAAAAGCTTTAAGAAGAACTTGAAATCTGTAAAAAGAAAGAATTTGTGATTTAGCTCTTAATAAAAATCTCCCTCATTTTCGTGAATGTAGGCATCAATAAGTTGAACCACGTATATCGTTGTGTTTCTCCATCTCTTCTTCCTTTCGTCTACACGATTGCATGGTTGCTCTTCATTTCTTCTTCCCATCGTCTACACGATTGCATGTTTTTTTTCATCGTTTACTCAAAGTAGTTGCACAGATCAAACAAGAAGACATTAGGGTTAGAAGAAGTGTAAGGAATTCGAAAGGACAGAGAACGAGAGAACAAGAGAGCAAAAGAGAGAGAAAGAAAATTAATTGTGATTAAACACCCATCAGAAAAGCCAATTTTTCTTTCATTTCCATCAGACAAAGAGCAGTGGATCAAACCACGTGTAAAGCATCAGCTGAAAGATCGTGGGCGATTGATAGACAAGTTTTCTACCAAACTAAATTAATTTGGGGCAAAATAACTGGGCTCACGTTTGGATCAGCAAAGAAAGGCCAAATATTATTCATCATCTGGGCTGAATTCTACAAATATAAAGAAGCAAGCCCAACAGATCCTTGTTCCACCTGCTACTGGTCAGGATGTTGTTGGATGTAAATGGGTGTTCCGGATCAAAAGAAATTTTGCTGGGTCGATCCAACGTCACAAAGTCAGACTTGTAGCCAAGGGCTTTCACCAACATCTCAACGTAGATTTCTTTGAGACTTACAACCCTGTTGTTAAAGCTCCAACATATAAATAAGCATATCAATTGGGAAAACTTGAACAAACATTTTTTTTTTTTGGCAAAGATACATGATATAACAATGTATGCCAAAGAAAACAATTACAAACACCTGTTAACAAACAACCATTATTTATGTGTGGTGATGCTTTACTACATAAATCAAAGGTCCCCAAGTTGTCCTCGCTTCCTTCTTTATCTAGGAAAAAAAACAAAGGCACTCCTATCAGCCTTCTAATAAGGTCGACTTGAGTGAGGATTTTCATGTGCTCGCACTTGAGTTGAACTTGATAACTTGTAGAAATACAAGTTATTTATGCTTTCTTATTTAGATATTGCGGCCAAAAGAGAAGGAATATGCGTCGATTGTATGAAAAGTAGCTCAGAAATACAATAATTATAAATTATCGCAATTACACCCACTAACATCGTCAAGATGGTAGAAGAAGATATTTTTACTCTGTTTTGCAAGAAACCAAGTCACCGCTTGCGATCAAGGCTCAACGAGAAACTGAACAACACATCTCTGTCACATTGTGCTCGTCAGTCAACAATGAGAAGACGATTAATGCAATGACGGCGCAATGCGACAGTCGATCCAGAGCTGAATTTCAATCGCATGCGGTAATAAAAACAACACTGTATGCGAGCAATCGATCGAAAGATGTAGCTGAGCAATGCAAACGTGGAGGATTGTGACACGTGTACAATTAACTGTTGTACAAATTTGACGGTCTGATCGCATACAGAAGAAATATTGCATAACAAGAAGTGGGGTCCACAAGCCAAGAGTCAAAGCTTTTCACCTATAAATACCCCCATAGAATTCAGAGAAGATATACTTGATACGGGTATAATTGATACGAGGGCTAATTAATGCTGGATTATTGAAAGAATGGCTGAGCTAAGTATTGATCGGAAGAAATCCGGGAAGAGAAGAGACAAGGCCGAGAGGTGAGTCTTAGTGCGAATCTACCAGATCTCCGCCATGAAGCTCTGTGCTTAGATCCCTGCTATTGGTTGAGCAAGACTGAGAGGGAATCTCATCCTTCTGCACGATCCATCCACGCCGGCAAGAAAATCTCCATCTAGATCGGCACTAAGACATTGGCGCTTATTTTTATTTGTTTCTAACTCTATTTCATCAAGTGTATTTCATCTTCTTAATCTCTTCATTCACAAATCATGTATCAGACGCTAAATAGTTTTATTGAATGTCTCGATCACTTTCATTATCACTTCTCTGTCTATTTCCGTTCCTCCATTAATCGTTTTCTCCATGAAGTTTTCTTAATACATTGGTAATTAATATGGATTAAACGAGTAACTTAATTTGTGCTAAAGAGATAAATGCGTTCATTATCTTCCAAAGATGGAAGCAGCCCTGCGTTCATTACGTTCATCCCTATTTCACCACAGAGATGTGGGAACATGGCCGATCATCGAGAGGTTTACGCCAAGGGAAAAACGGAACAGTACTTATATCTTTAACGCAATTAAGGAACTTGTGCTATTTATATTAGTTATCTTTTTTGTTTCTGCTTTGTACATAAGACTTGTCATCGCATTACACGATCTTTGCATAATCTTCACAGCCAGCCTTGACCTCAGTATCTTGTATCATGAATCCTGTATCTTGTATCATCTTATCTTAGATTTACTTTAACGCAATTTACTTTAGCGTAATTTATGTTATTATCGCATTTTTACCACTTTACTTTACTTTATCGCATGTTTAATTACTTGTATATAAATTCTTTATTAAATTGAAACCTCTAGTCGCATATATCACAAATATAATGCAATAACCTAAATAAGTCCCTGTGTTCGACCTCGGATCACACCGAAAAACTTACGGTGAAATTATACTTGGTTTCAATGCAAGGAAACTTGTAACAAGGCACGGCATACTACAAGAACATTTGTTAATAACACATATCTAGAAGTAGTATCACATATCATCGCATAAAATCTGCGTTAACAAGTTTATGGCGTCGTTGCCAGGGAACTGGTAATGGGGACATGGACTTGAACTTTGTTTGCATCATTGTATAGTTTATGCATTTACAAGTTTATGGCGCCATTGCCGGGGATTGGTTAACGGTTTATTGTTTGAGTTTGTTTGTGGTATTTGCAAGATAGATCTCGTTATACTGGCTGTTCAATGCGGAGAGCAGCTTGACGATTTATGAGTACTAGTGCTGAACCAGAATTCGAAGCTGACTCTGAGATCGAGCGTACCTTTCGCACACGGGCACGTCAGAATTGGATAAGGCGAAAGAAAGCAGTAAGTATGACAGATAATAACGATAATGCGATTCCGAGTAAATTATGAAGCTATTAGACCAACGCAGGATCCTGTTTTCCTGGCTGCTGATCACAACATCCCCATGAGGAATTATACGGCACCCAACTTGTATGATTTTTCACTTGGGATTTCGAGGCCTACTATTGAGGAGAACGCAAGGTTCGAAATAAAGTCGGTCATGCTACAAAGATCCAAAATGCAGGGCAATTTGGGGGTCTGCAAGGTGAAGACCCGCATGCCAACTTGACGAGCTTTTCGAAATGTGTGACAACTTCTTACTACCTGGCGTAACCCCGAAGAGTATTAGACTGTATCTGTTCCCTTATACCTTGAGGGACGAAGCCAAGAGTTGGGCTCACTCACTTGAGCCGAACGAAATCACATCATAGGATCAACTGGTGGAGCGATTCATGAAGAACTTCTTCCCACCGGTCGTCAATGCAAGGCGATGGAAGGACGTGCTGAACTTTGAAAAAATGGAGAATGAGACCCTGAGCACTGTCGGGTGCGATTTAGAAGATTGGTGAAAAACTGCCCACATATCGGGATACCCAATTACGTGTTAATGGAGACCTTTTATAACGGCCTGTATAGATCGACGCAGGCTGTTGCTGACGCCTCCGCGGCAGAAGGTTTTATGGAAAAAAACGTATACTGAGGCTAAAGTCATCCTTGACCGCATATCGCGGAACATGGATGATTAGATTGATGATGGCTATGGAGGCCGAGGCGCCGAACGAAGAAAGAATGTAACTTCCATTGTTCCTGCGGAGACAATGACCACGTTGGTCGCTCAGATGGCCGCAGTGACCTTCATTCTTCAACCGATGGCAATCAATCAAGGAGCCATCTCCCAACAATCAGCACAACCCGCTGCATTGGCTTAAATGGCCGCAATAAGTTACGTTAATTGTGGAGGGGCTCATGTAGCAGAAATGTGTGCATCAAATCTCCAGCAAGTATGCGCCATCCAAAACAACCCCTTCAGTAACACCTGCAATCATGGCTGGAAGAGCGATCCTAACTTCGGGTGGGGAGGCAATCCTAACCAAGGGGGGCCAATCAACTATCAGAGTGTCAGTCGAGGAAATCATCCTTTTCACCATAACTCGAACCAAGGGCAACCAAGGCAATCGCATAACCAGCAACCCTCATCATCAAACACCTCTGGAAGCTCATTGGAGGCCCTGTTGAAACAATACATGGACAAGAATGATGCAGTAATGCAGGCGCAGGCGTCTTCAATTAGAAACTTGGAAGTCCAAGTGGGCCAGCTGGCATCTGAGCTGAGAAATAGAGCACCAAGAACGTTGCCCAGCAACTCAGAAGTCCTAGGATCCAATGGAAAGGAATAATGTCCCTAGGACATTGGGTAGGCAAGCCGGACCGCCCACAGGGATGTGGATTGTGCTCATTTGAAGAAACGTATCTTTCGGTCTATATCTCACAACTATGTTTAATGCTTTCTTTAATTTATGTCTTATTGAATTCTTGAATTTCGTCTTTACTACTTCATTTAATTCGTTTCATGACTTTATGAATTTAATTCTTCATTTATTTAATTTTCATTTTTTTCCATACCGTCATTAATTCTTTGAACTTTTCTGTAATTAATGCATTAGTCTTTAAATGGTGAATGATTGAGAAATAAAGAGAAATTTATTGCCGCAAGTCTTAGCAACTTGCGTTGATGAATAATAAAATAAAATAAATAAAATGAAACAATTAACAACAAAATATGCAAGGTGATAATGGATGGATTTTGAACCAATAAGATACGCTTTGCATTCATCTAACTCAAGTTTGCTGAGCTGAGGGGTGTGTTGCGCACGTATGTTTCCTTTGCCCATCCTTAGCTAAATACATTATGTTGAGGTATCCTCCAGAAATGTGTTAGTTAAAGGGTGTGTTGGGGGGTGTATGCATTGTTGCCCGTCCTCTACGAAGATGCATTTGCGTTGGTGAGTACATTGCGTTAATCCTTATCTTGCGTCCATTCGAATAAAATATTAAAGAAAATTAATTTTGCATTTGAGAAGTCCAATCGTTTCGTATCCCAAGCAATGATGATTCTGTAGACGAAAGGACATTTTTCTGAAAACTCATAAATGAGGGAAGTTCGAACGACGGACCTTTTGAGCTTCTCGAGGCCTGTCGCCGTAAAAATCACTTTGGGCCCATTGCGGCCCAACCTATAAATAGGAACCCTTCCCCGTCTGTGAGATTTTTACCTCATTTGCACTATGAAAAACCCTAGCGCCAGCATACAGAGCTTTTTTCTTCCCCCAGCATCCCAACGATTTTCCAGTTCTCCCGAGTTTATTATCCATGGCTGACCAAGCTTCTAACCAATCTGCTTCACCATCAACCCCTTCATCTAACCAAATCGCCATGCGAGAGGCAACATTCCTTGCTGCCAGTCGCAGGTTTGCTACCCAACTCCACACCGTCTCGAGAATCGTCGGTAGAACCCGGAGAAACCCATTGTCTGTTCGGCCTCCTCTGTTCAAAAGGGGGTAAAGCACTGAAAGTACCCCTGTTCCAACCCTAGCTGTCTCAACCGAGAGCGAGAAGAAAAGACGCGATGACACTAAGGTGTTTGGCAACATTCTGAGCAATCTAGAGCAAAGAGGTGGACTACCCAAGGTAGAGGTTGTAAACCAACCACTGTCGACGGAAGAGGTGGCGGTGGTGGTAAATGAAGAAGTGGTAGTGGCGGAGATAGTGGTGAATGAAGAAGAAGCAGGAAAAGGCACTCTGACCTTAGAGACTCCTGAGGTGACTGCCAACGTAGAAACATATAACGAACTCTCCAGAGTGGCGGTGGAGGAGGTTGCGGTGGCTGAAGTTGCGATGGATGAGGTTGCAATGGAGATGCAACCGGAAGTAGTTGAAGAGGAAAAGAAGAAGAAGAAAAGCAAAGGGAGAAAGGCTAGAGAAACTGAGTCATCTCATCATTGCAAGGGGAAAAAGAATAAAGAAAAGAAGGATGATGATGAAGATGAGGAAGAGAAGAAGGAAAGGAAAAAGAAAGAGAATGAAGAAAGAAGAATGCGCCGGCGTGAAGAAAGACGCCTAAAAAAGGAAGAAGAAAAGAAGCAGAGGGCTGCGAGCCTGGAAAATGATGGAGAATCAACCTATGTAAGGGAGAACAGGGGGGAAACAACACAATTGATGGAGCCAGCGCAACCTGAAACAATGCAATTGGTTGCGACGGAGGAAGGCGAAAAAGGAGAGATACCCCCCGGATGCGGCATCGCAAGAAGAATGCGCTGCAAAGGTCTATCGTTGACCCTTTAATTTTGATCAACGCAATAGAAGAAAAGGAAAGAAGGATGAAGGAGGAGGAAGAGAGACAAGAGAAAATGGAGCGGGCGAAACTCATCACCGTAGAAGGTGATAGAAGAAGAAGATTGCATGATGAGGAAGTTCGCTGCAATAACGAGATCTCAAAGCTTGAAGAAATAAGGCGGACTGAAGGGGAACAACGCCTTTTGTTGGCCTCCAAGCAGTTTGTGGAGGAGTTTGAAAGAGAAGTGAGAGAAGAGGAAGAAGAAGAAAAGAGAAAGAAGGAAGAAGAGGAGAAGAGATTGGAAGAGGAGAAGGAGAAGAAGCACGAAGCTAATAGAAGGCGCTTACAAAAGAAGAAAGGTAAAGAACTCACGGAGCGAGAGAAGAAGGAACAACGCAAGGAATGGGAAAGAAAACAAAGGCAACAATCTCGCCTTGTGTTGGTCAAAGGAAAGGGCAAAGCGGTCGCAGAAAGCAGCAAGCCCGCGTTGGCAAAGGCGCGCCCATCCAGAAAGAAAGAAAATGACGACTTGTTGATGGAGATTGGCTTTTACCCTGCGCCAACGCTACTACCTGACCTCATCACAAGCGTGATTGTGGAGCATGGCTGGGACACATTTTGCCAGTGCCTAGCCATTGTTGTTCTAAAGGTAGTGTGTGACTTTTACCATGGACGGCTGCATGGCACCAAGGACGTGGTAACCATAAAAGAGGAAGTGGTGCCTTTTAACGCAAAGGACATCAATGAACTATACCAAATGAAGGATAACCCGGATGCACCCTGTAACAAAATCATTGATGATCCCACAGAACAACAGTTAGAAGATGCGTTGCGAGTATTAACGCAACCGGGCACGAAGTGGTTGGTTTATTTAAAAGGCATCAAGACCCTGGCGTCTAAGACTCTGCTTCTGGAGTTAAGGCTTTGGGTTTATCTGGTTAAAAAGCGGTTGATCTCAACTTCCCATGACAAGACCATTTCAAGGGATCGAGTTATGGCCGTATACTGTATTGCGCGCGACATTCCTATCGATGTAGGCCAGTTGATCGCAAGTTAAATTTGAGGCTTTGTGGGGCACATTAGAGGACAATACTTCTTTCCATAGACTGTTTCAAGTCTGTGCCTGTCAGTGGGCATAGGCATTGAGGAGAAACCCATGGAAAAAGTCCATGGCCTTATCAATATCAAAATCTTGAGGCTGCTCCTCAAAGACTCCCCGCATTGCCCAGAGTTACCCTTAAAGAGGCCCACAATCAATCTCAATATGCCGCAAGAACCCAGGCCAAAGAGACAGCGCAGAGATGATAAGAGAAAAGGGAAAATCCAAGAAGAAACAACGCAAGATCCAGAACCTTTGAACCCTTTACCCTTAGAAATCCACCATCCAAGTCCTTCGAGCCCACCTGCACAACATTCTTCCCCACTCCATGAGCATTTTACCAACCTTCTTCTCACTCCAAATTCTCCAACCGCATACCCACCAATTTACTCACCTGCAGCTTCATCACAGCAACTTTCCATTCCACTGCCGCATATTGATGACCCACACGATTTGGGTGAAGGCACCTCTGCCCAACCCCAAAACGATGCTGGCGAGACATCGTAGGCACAACCTTCCATCCCCTCCTTGGCTTCAGAGTTAGCTGAAATGCGGTCTCTCTTCTCCCAACAATAACAACTCTTCGCTTAACAACAAGCCTTCTTCAACCAGAGGTTTGATGTGGTAATGGAGCAAATCAACAATATACAACGCAATGCTGCTACGTCAAGGGAGGCGTTGATCAATATTCAGCGCAATATTTATAAAGTCCATCGCCACCAAAGACAAATTACGAAGCGCAACCATGAGTACTTTAATTTTCTCACAGCTTATCTTCATGGTCCCATGATGCCTCCGCATCTCAAGCAGCAATTGAATTTTGAATAAGCTCCTGCAGTACCACCTCAAAATCCTCCTCCAGACCCTTCTGCTCCTCAACAATAATCTTTACATTTTTTTGCAGCCATTATATATTTTTATTCAGTTCATTATTTTTCTAAGTTAACAAAATTCTTTGATTCTTTGTATAGGCAACAATTTTTTTATTGCGTTAATTTTTAATTATTTGTATACTTTGTTAATATTCAATAAAAATGAGTACAGATTCACTCCTTTCTTCCTGTGCCTTTTTCTTTATCATCCTTTGTCAATATTTACGATGTTCTTAATCTTTTACTTTTGCATTATTCATTGCACTGCCATGATGTAATATATGTTTATACTCAGAAACATTTCCCATACTTTGTAAATCCTGACTAACATTTAGTTAATTCTTAGTTTAGCAGTACTTTACATTTTATCTTTCAAAGTTCTGCTCAAACTTTCTTTTTGAAATTTTTATTCCAAGTGTTTGTCTAGTCTATTCAAACAACGCAATAGGGACCTTACTTATCTTTAAATTTGGGGGTGGGGAAGGTCTGAGCAGATAAGATCAAGAATATGCGATCACTTTTAACTTAAAAAAAAAAAGAAAAAAAAAATTAAATTGCCAAACTCCAATGTCAGCACAAGGGAAAACTTCAAAAATGTCCCAACCTGATAAGAGTTTAGTTGTGAAAGGAGCCTGCTCGTAGTTGGATGTTTGTATGACACCCATAGGAGCAAGCCAAAATGAAAGTGGGTTTCCAAGAACAACGTAATATGAAAGAAAATAAATGAGTGTAAGAGACAACTCCTCTGAATATCATGAGTTAAAATTGAAATTGGCACACAACTGTAGTTGGATGTTCGCATGACACCCCTGAGAACAAGCCAAAACGAAGAGTATAACCATGACCAATAGTTTCTAATAAATAACACAAAGTTTTGCTACCGCATATAGATATATCAAGTTGTTTTGACAAAGAAGAGATAAACATTCTATTTTTAAAAACTAGAAAAGCATTTTTGATCAGAATTTTGTTATACAGAAGAATAAAGTAAGACTTTGTTAAGAATTAGCAAGGATAGAAGGAAATTGCGTTGTTAAGAAATGTGCCTAAGTATAACATTAGTAGTAGCCAATCGACGCAAAAATATAGGAGAGGAATTTAGCTTTATTGCCTTAGTAGAAGATATGCTTGAGGACAAGCATATATCTAAATTTGGGGGTGTAATAACTTGTAGAAATACAAGTTATTTATGCTGCCTTATTTAGATATTGCGGCTAAAAGAAAAGAAATATGCATCGATTGTATGAAAAGTAGCTCAGAAATACAAGAATTATAAATTATCGCAATTATACCCACTAACATCGTCAAGATGGTAGAAGAGGATATTTTTACCCTGTTTTGCAGGAAACCAAGTCACCGCTTGCGATCAAGACTCAATGAGAAACTGAACAATGCATCTCTGTCACATTGCACTCGTCAATCAACAATGAGGAGACGATTAACGCAATGACGGCGCAATGCGACAGTCGATCCAGAGCTGAATTTCAACCGCATGCGGTAATAAAAACAACACCGCATGCGAGCAACCGATCGAAAGATGCAGCTGAGCAACGCAAATGCGAAGGATTGTGACATGTGTACAATTAACCGTTGTGCAAATTTGATGGTCTGATTGCATAATAGAAGGAATATTTATTCCTCCATCTTCGGAATTTCCATAACAAGAAGTGGGGTCCACAAGCCAAGAGTCAAAGCTTTTCACCTATAAATACCCCCATAGAATTCAGAGAAAATATATTTGATACGGGTATAATTGATACGAGAGCTAATTAATGCTGGATTATTGAGAGAAAGGCTGAGCTGAGTACTAATCGGAAGAAATCCGAGAAGAGAAGAGACAAGACCGAGAGGTGAGTCTTAGTGCGAATCTGCCAGATCCCTGTCGTGAAGCTCTGTACTTAGATCCCTGCTACCGGTTGAGCGAGCCTGAGAGGGAAGCTCATCCTTCCGCACGGTCCATCCACGCCGGCAAACAAATCTCCATCCAGATCGGCGCTAAGACGTTGGCGCTTATTTGTATTTGTTTCTAACTCTATTTCATCAAGTGTATTTCATCTTCTTAATCTCTTCATTCACAAATCATGTATCAGACGCTAAATAATTTTATTGAATGTCTCGATCACTTTTATTATCACTTCTCTGTCTATTTTCGTTCCTCCATTAATCGTTTTCTCCATGAAGTTTTCTTAATACCTTGGTAATTAATATGGATTAAACGAGTAACTTAATCTGTGCTAAAGAGATAAATGTGTTTAGCTAAGGCATGCTAGACGACATCTTGACCTGTGAGAGCAGAAGTGAAGATGTCATTCTGATCTGTCGAGAGAAGGTTAGAAGAATGTGTTAACTAAAGCGAGTAGTACTTCCAGAGATGAAAACAACCTTGCATTCATTACGTTCATCCTTGTTTCACCACAGGGATATTTTAATAAAAGGATATTTAAAAAAGATCTTTTGCAAAAATCTTCTTTTAGTTTTATATTTCTTAGAAAAAATATTATTCATGAAATCATTTTTTATTTAATTATTTTTTTTAAAGGAAAAGTACAAAAGGAGAATTTAAAAATATCTTAACACATTGTTTGGCAAAAGCAAAAGACGTCCTATTATGAAAGTTTCTTTTTTTAAATGCATGTCTTCAACAAGTATTTAAAAAAAATAAAAAATAAAGTATATGATTACCCTTTTCCATGGTTCAAGGAAAATTAAGAAAAATGTTTTCCTTATTTTTTAACAATCAAATTCAGTAGAAAAAAAAAAAAAAAGAAAAAAATCAAATCTTTGCCTTCCAAGAATTCGAATATGTCATTATGAAATCATAACAAAATCAAACCTCCAAAAATTGTGAATTTCGTCATTGATGATTACAAGGGATGCAAAAATAGTGTACATAAGTCAAATGAATTTAAGTATATAATATGAAATAAAACAACAATGATATAAAAAACAAAAAACTACTATAAATTCATGCCAATCTATTATATTCAACCAAATATATAAAGAAAAATAACAAACTAATTATGCAATGAAAAATAAAATAATGATTTTACGAACGGAATTTATTTCATGCTCATAATCTGCCAAATGGGCATTATGCAAAACCTAGAACCATGACAAGTGGTGGGATAAAACAAGATCGAATTACATCAAACTTAAAGAAAAAAAATTGAAAAAAATCAGTCTAAACCTTACTCTTTCTATTGCTTGACAAAATATGAGACCCTTCTTTTAAAGTTGTGGAGCGGCTGTGTTGGTTGAAAGGGGTTTTGGGGAGTGTAGGTTTAAGGGGAAAAAATGGTGATTGAAAAAAAAAGCAAAGAAAGAGCACAGGTATAAGAAAAACTCAAAACTAATAGTTTTCTTTTCTTCCTCCCTATTCTCCTCTTATAAAATGTGTGTCATCGTGGCATTATCTTATAATTATGCAGGTGCAAAAAAGTGGATAATCAATTTTTCCCAATGCTTATACTGAGGCGTTGGGAATAAATCATCTCCTGACGGATGTTTGATTAGGGTCGAGATAAATTAGTTATCCCGATACCAACCCAAACACCGTTAGGAGAACTGACCTCGCCCAATGATTGTATGGTCGGTGAGAGAGGGTCAATTTTGAAAAAGATATTAGAATTTTTTCTTGAAGTTCTCTCGACAGTGGTAGGCACAGCCGTTAGAAGATCCTGATTATCCCGGCGAATTTTCTACCATCAGGCGTATGCCAATTTTATACTTATCCCGATGGTTTTTCCACCGTCGGGAGAGGATCGATTATAACCCTCCTTCTTTCCCTCATTTTCCCCACCGCCTGTGACCTTTTCCATTTTCTCTCTACCTAAACGTCTGTTTCTCTCCTCCCCACACAGACCGACTTCACAAACATCGTCGTTCGCTGCCAGTTCGCCGTCCTCTCCTCCCACAATTCGCTGTTAGCCGCCAGTAACTTTTCCCATCTTCGGTCTCTTCTTTTCCATTTTCATTATCATTTCCATTTTCTACTCCTTTTTTTTCCTTTTTAATCTATCTTCGTAGTTGTTATTGCTTGTTGATTCTTCTCCACCTTGTCGTTACGTTTTCTAGTGATTTTTCGGTGATTTTTTATGGTTTTGGTGATATCTTTAGTAATTTTTTGCTCATCGCTTTGTTTTGGTCGATGTTCTATTCAAACACGCACATTTTTGTGCTTATCACTTTATTTTATTTTTGCTTATACATTTTTACGCTTCTTGTTGATTGAGTTGTTTTGTGCTTAATAATCCATGTTTTTGTTTTGTTTTGTTGATTTGTTGATTAGTTCATTTATGTTCTTGCTTGCATAGAAATTGATGTCAAAATTTCTTTGTGAAACTTGTTTATTTCTTCCAGTTTTCAATGTGATTGATTTCTTTTTGTTGTTGCATTAGTAATTGATGTGTGTATGGAAAGTGGTAGATATATATTCATTGTGATTGTCCAACAATATATTTGGTACTTTTTTTTCTCCTAAATTGTAAGTTTATAGTATTGTATATGTCTTGATTTGTTTTTTTTTGTTTTGCATAGTGAAAGATAATAATTAAGTAAGATAAGAAGATCATCTTAATAATACAGAATAATCATGCAAATGTGTATCGCCTTTGTCATTTCACAACTTATGTATTGTTGTATAACATATATATTTTTGTTTGCACAGGAATAATGATAGGTCTTACAGCTCATGAAAGATAAATCAAGCTAGGTATGAATGATAGCTGGTAGAAATACAAGCTACTATAGCCTTTTATTTAGAATAATGAGGGCTAACAAGAAGAATATGCGTTGATAATACTAAGAATGCATGTGAAAAGTGAGCTTGCATCGATCAGCACTGAAAATCTCTGCTAACCCAATATTATGCGTTATTCTGCGTCAAAATGTCTATTTTCGTAGCTATCGCAGGAATCGATCGCATGCGTTGAATCCCAGACCATCGCAAAGTTGATCGCATGCGTCCATCACATAGATGTTGTGGCTACAGAGTAATAACCATGATAGAAGGGTGATCGCAAGGTGGGTGGAATGCGTTGGTACTTTGGAAAAACAAGCATGATCGCATACCTTGTGAGTATCAAAAGGATAAGATGATGTTGACATTTCACCTACCGCGTCAGAAGTGGCAGTGATTCAGAGCGGGACCACCAATGTTGTTGGCATATGAGCTCTATAAATAGAGGCTTTGAGCCCAAATTCAAGGTATCTGAGCTTCTGCCTTAAGGCAGATCCTTGTGATCACAGATGAGAGCATGAGCAAGATTTTCTTTGAGGATTCTTCACCTCCACAGCCCATTCCGAGTGACGACTGAAGTTTCGCCGGAGATAAAGCTAAAAAAAGACTACTCCACCACCCATCCATAGCACCACCGACAGCCTTGAAGTACATCTGATGGAAGCAAGAGATTGCCTACATCTAGCCCTCCATCTTTCTTCTTATCTTTGTATTGTATTACATTTTAGCTTAAGACATTAATACATTTTGTAATCAATGTATTTCTTTAGTTCCTTCAACACCGTCAATCCTCTTTTACATTTTCTTCTTTATCATCTTTTACATTCATTGCAAAGAGTTAAGGGAAGGTTACAAGAGTTATCGCATACTCAATCATGCAGTATAGAGATATGATGCATGTAGCAACCCACCAAGAGGTGTACGTTGTACGAGTATAACGAGTCAATCCTCTTTTCTTAATGTGAGGCTATCGCAATGCTTGTCTATGAGCTGAGTAGCTATAATCACTGCCCGAGAGAGTAAGTAGTGGAATTCACTAAGCAAAGTAAATAGTATTCCTAAAGATAGGAATAATCTTATGTTCAACGCAACCATACGTTATAGAGATATAAGCATGAGGCTGACCACCGAGAGGTGTGTGATGCGTTAGTGTGGTGAGCTGGGATTACCCTTACGACCAAGCTTAACGCCGCAATGAATCTATCCCCTCCACAATTCTATTTCTTAATGCATATTATTACGCGTTAACAATTGCCGCATCTCTACCAATTCTCATAGTTAAACTTCCATTGCTCAATCTATTTAGTTAGGAGTAGGAGTAGTGTATAATCCTTTAACTTTTTTCTTTCTGCTTTTATTCATCGCCTCAAACGCATTACTTCACAAACATTATTGAGTAACAAGTCCCTGTGTTCGACTTCGGATCACCCCGATAAACTTACGTTCTCGTTATACTCGTCGAGAAAGCGAGAAAACTTGTGACAGGAACGCATGATCATCACATACATGCTTAAACACATATTGTATATTTTCTATGTCCAACACATGACCATCTATGCATGAAGATTAACGCATAACATAAGATGCACGCATATATATTTTTCTTCCTTTTTCCAACGCATCAATGAGCTCTTCAACTTTCGTAGTAAACTAAATAGAAGACTATATATGTTGTTACCTAGTAGTATTGAGTTTATGTTGGGTTTTAAGTTCTATATTGACTTTGAAATTCAAATATGTTGATATGAGTTGATTTGTTTCAATTCTTAATATTCTCAGTTGAGTTTTAAGTTCTATATTGAGATTGAGATTGAAATATGTAAATTCGAGTTGGTTGTTTCAATTCATTAATGTTCTTAGTTGAGTTTTAAGTTTTATATTCATTTTGAGATTGGTATATGGTATATTGAGTATTAAATTTATTTAAATTTGTATTTTGTAGGTATCTTGAGATTATGTTGAAGATACATCTCCCGAAAAGCTTAGTTAGGTTGTAGAATTGTGTTCTATAAGTAGTTTGTTATTATCTAATGTTACTTTGGAGTTAAGGATTTGTTGATGTTATGTTATATTTAAGATAAATAGTATTAGTGATTGTTTACTTGATAAATTCTTAAGATTCAAACATGTTTATTTGTAAAATTATTATAGTTTATTTGATATTTGTAAGATTCAAATAGGTATGACATTTGTAAAGAAAAAAACAGATATAAAATATATTAAATAAAGTAAAAAGTTAATGACTTATATCCCAATGGTCTAAAGGTTGGAAAAAATGTAATTTCATGCATTTTTTAACTTTTTCCGACGCTAAAATAGATTACCGTCGGCATAAGTAACCATATCTCAATAGTCTAGGGGTCGAACAAAATGCAATTTCACCCTAAAATTGTTCAACGTTAACTTTTGCCGAAGGTAGTATCGTAGAGAAAGCGTCGGGATAAGTAACAATATCCCGACGACCAAAACAAACCGTCGACATAAGCTGACTTCTCCCGACAGTTGTAATTTATTCTTACTATCGAGAGAAATGACTTATCTCGGCGCCAAAAGGAACTGTTGGCATAAGTTGACATCTCCCAACAATTGTAATTTTTTTTTACCGTATGAGAGAAAGGATCTATCCCGACGGTTTCGTTTAGGGTCAGCAAAAAGGCCCCATCCTTGTGATCTGTCGAGATATCTTTTTTCCCTACGCCACGACTTTTTTGGATTGGGAAAGTTTTCCACGACGGTGCTTTCTCAATGATTTTGCGATGATTGGATTACAATCGGGATAGGTTGTGTCGACGATTTTTTGAACTTTTGTCGACGGTTTCCATCGTTGGGAAATGTTCAAATTCTTGTAGTGAATCTTCTAGGAATACAATATTATCTACTACTCTCAATTCATAATTTGATACCATTAAATGACATATTAACTTGTTATGAATTTATTTTATGGACTCATAATTCTTGATGTTACTATCATGACAAAGAATGAACAAGAAAAGTTCTGGCTAATTATTGTAGTTCTAGAACTTCTTCCAATAGATCCAACTTAGGTGACAGGCAAGTTTTGTTCATAAAATAATATGCAAAATTAATCACTCAACAACCGTAGAACAAGATAGAAAATAAGATAATGTAAACAATAAAGACAACGAAGTTGTTAAGAAGAAGATTCAATCATAAATTAGACGCTAGAAGTTTATCATAATAGAAACTAAGACACTCATATAAAAAAAAACAAAAAAACATCCATAAAATAAGGTCTATTTAGTAACAATTTCGATCTCGTTTGATAATTATTTGATTTTTTTAAAAAAAAAAAACTAAACATACTTCATCCACATTTTTTATAATGGTTTGCATCTTTCTTTTAAATACAATGGTTAAATTCTTAGCTAAATTTCAAAAACAAATTTTTTAAATCATTGGTTTTTTGAAAGCTACATGTTTTAGTTCTCAAACTTGAATCATTGGTGAAAAATAGATAAGAAATGAGAAAATTTAAAGGTAAAAGTAATATCTTGAGACTTAATTTTTAAAAACAAAAATGAAAAACAAAATAGATACCTCTCTAAACTTTCTTTATGTAAAAATTAAAAATAAAATAAAACAAGTTTGAGCAAAGAAATAAAGTAAAACATAACAAGCTAAATAAGTGGACAGCACAAAAAGAAAAAGATTTGATCAAATGAGTGCCGCACAAATACCGTGGAGTACTTCGTTTTGTGTTTGTACTACAATTTTTTTTTAAACTTATGGATAATTAATTTAATGGTGCTCTTGGTGGACACTCCATGTCATTTTTAAATGAGATGAGATTGACCTGAATATTAATTAATTTTATGGTACATCTTCATTGCATTAATTATATCCACTAATATACAAAATACAAAATATATCATTACTTAATTTGTTCTATTAATTTTAATATGCTTTTGATGACATGTAAGTTAAATTTAATTTTGTATCTCAATTGCATAATGTATATACTTTATATTTATATTTCATATGTTAGTTAATTGATATACTAGATTTAGAGAGAAATAAATACATATATCAACAATATTAGTGATATATCAAATATGAAGTATATCATTGAAAATGATATATTGGTATTTGAAATTTTATATCACTAAAAATTCAAAATAAATTTTATGTATATCATTAGTGTATCAATAGTTTATTAACATTTGATCAATTGCAATACTAAGTATTATATTTGTGTATCAAGAGTTTATAAATTCATTAAATATTAATTTAAAATTTAACAACAGTATATCAATAGTATATTTGTACTCATTAAATATTCATTTCAAGTATTTAATTAGTGTATTACGTAATTTCGCCCGTTCTACTTCCGTGCCGGAGGAAATGGGATGAGAACCCTAGCTGGCGTCAGATCATTCTCGAAAACGGCGAGGCCAAACACGGCATTAATAGTATATCTACACTCATTCTAAATCTATTTCAAATCTAATATTGGTGTAGTGTCACTTATATTCATATTATATTCTAAATTAAGTTTGAAGTATAAAATTGGTATATTAGCAATATATCAATGTCAATTCAAAATTCATTTCAAATATAATATTAGTTTATCCTTAATATATCAATACTTCTTAAGTTTACATTTATTTTAATATATCAGTAGTAGATCACCACCCATTCAAAATTAGATTTAAAGTATGGCATTGATGTATCAATAGTTTATGAACATACATTAATACTTACCAATGAGACAAATTGAACCATTATAAATTAATGATGATGTAAAAAAATATAATATTCTTAAACAAATGAATAAATATTCAAATTAAGTCCACGGATAATAATAAGTACATGAACACTTATCGACAGACAAATTTTATATAATGAATGATAACTTTGGTATAGTAATTATATAACTAACCGATGTACCAAATATAAAGTATATTAGATTGAATGATATATCAAATATAAAGTATACACATAAACTTATACAATAAATATCAAGTATATTAGATATATTATTGATATATATGTTGATACACCAAAGAGGGTAAAAGGGGAATAACACAAAATGAAAATCAGATTTAATAATTTTTTAATTGTATTTGTAAATTTCAAGAAACCATTGCTAAATTTACAATATATATATATTTGTTAGTCTTGCTAATGTTCTTAGGATAAATGACAAGTTTGGTCCCTATGGCTTGAAGGAAGTAAAAATTTAGTTCCTATAATCTTTATTTTTTTTATTTTTTTTATTAAAAAAGTTCTTATAATTTTAAAAATTAGAATTTAGTTCAGTAACTAATTTTTTCGAAACGTACTATCGACAACATATTTTCTATTTAACCTAAAATTAATTTAGATGCTCCTTTCTAAATGTTCTAAAACACAATTTAAACATAATATTTGATTCATAAGAAATAGTCTTATATCTTGTCTATATGGTTATGAATCAAGACAACTTTTGTATAAGTTAGCTAGTTTGAAGACAACTGATGAGTTAAGATATTATTAATTATTGATGATATATTTTAAAAATGAAATGTAATTTTAGTCGCTAATATATTTTTATTTTTTTAAAAAAAGTTAACACGTGTCACACGTATAACCTGATTTTAAATTGGATCACAGAATAATTTTGCTAACGGTATATAAATATTAAAAAAAAATAAGTATTCGTCTGAAAGTCATTTTAAAAATTAAATATTTCCCTCTTGAAAGGGAAGTTTGTTAAGAAAATTTAAAATATATTTTGAGTGATAATATTAAATGCCTAGTTCTGTAAAACTAATCCCCTTGAGATATATATATATATATATATATATATATATATATATTTTAAAAAAAAAGCAACACAAAATTAATACTAAATTATGACAGGTCCATGAATTTTTTTAAAAAAATATATCGTTCATTAATTTTAAAATGTTCCAAATTTCTATCTAATATTAATATAATAGGTCCCTAACATATTCTAACATTTATCTTGGAAAATAATGAATTTATCAAACATAAAATTGTAGTAAGACGTTGACATTTTGATTATATATCCAATAGGTTTGTTAAATTTCAAAACACTTTCTAGACCTAATCAGATAAAAAATTGAAAGTTTAAAGATTTATTAAACACAATAACAAAAAAATTAGGCTCCGTTTTGTAAGTATTTAGGTCTCGTTTGATAACTATTTCGTTTTTCATTTTTTTATTTTAGAGCACTAAGCATATAGACACCACTTTCACATTCAATTTTCATTTGTTATCGAATTTTTACTAATGTTTTAAAAAATCAAGCCAACTTTTGAAAACTAAAGAAAGTAATTTTTAAAAGTTTGTTTTTCTTTTTAGAATTTGGTTAATAATTCAACCATTATACTTAGGAAAGATGCAAATTATTGTAAGCAATGAGGAGAAAATAAGCTTAATTTTCAAAAACAAAAAATAAAATTTGGTTACGAAATAGGACCTTAATTTTTTGATTTTAATTTTTGAAAATTAAACCTATAAATACCATTTCACTTTTAAATTGCTTGCTTTGTTTTCTATTTTCTACCAACATTTTCTAAATTAACCAAAAACTAAAAAACGTTTTTAAAAACTTACCTTTGATTTTTAGAATTTGGTTAAGATTTTAATTCTTTTATTTAAGAAAAATGAGAAAATACACAAATATATATAAAAAAAAAAATCAAATAATTACAAAATGGAGTGTTAATTTATTGGATATTATTTTGATAAAATTGAAAGACATCTTAAACAGACTGATGTAAAAGTTATGAGAATCAAAATTATGTGGAGGTACAATAGGAGATATAAGACATATTTGACCTAAAGAATAGAAGCTCAAAAGTGTACCAGTTAACTCCACTCCTTATTTGATAAATAAAAATAATCCGACCACTAAAAGAACATCTAATATAATATATGTTATTAAACAATTCTTCAGTCATTCTTTGTCCCTGTTCGCCTCTTAGACTTGTGCCCAAAATGGTTTCAAAGTATTGCAAACTTCTTTTATAAGGGCTACAGTAATCTCCCAATACACCAAATGACCCATTGATAAGCCATATGGCTAGGTTCTTGTATGCATTTTCAAGCCATTTCATCCTGTTTCTCTATCTTCCTCTCTCTGTTGTCTCTGTTTCTTTCAAAATAGACCAATTCAAGTCCAATGATAACACCATACTTTATCAAGGAGATGCTATTGTTTTTGGTGGAGAGATTTTACTAAGTGACCCTGAATTTCATTGTCATGTTGGTCGAGCTATTTACAAAGATACTATCCCAATTTGGGATTCTGAAACAGCAAAACTCACTGATTTCACGACCCATTTCACCTTCACCATTGATACAACAAAAGCTTCACCCTACGGCCAAGGCCTTGCTTTTTTCTTGGCTCCATCTGGGTTTCAAATCTCTCCAAACTCAGCCGGTGGGTTTCTTGGCCTTTTCAACAAGACCTACAGTAATTCAATTACAAATCAGATTGTTCATGTTGAGTTTGATACTGGCATAAATGGCTGGGATCCTCCATATGAACATGTGGGCATAAATGTTAACTCCGTTTCTTCTTCTAATCACACTCGTTGGAATGCTAGCTTACATAGTGGGGACGTTGCTGATGTGTGGATTTCCTATAACTCAACCATTAAAATCTTGAGTGTATCTTGGAAATACCAAAAGACATCCACTTTATTAGAGAATACCACTCTGACTTATCCTATTGATTTAATGACAGTTCTTCCACAACAGGCGACTGTGGGATTCTCAGCCGCAACTGGTGCTTATTTAGAGAGACACACGGTATCTTCCTGGGAATTCAACTCTACTTTGGACGTGAAGCCAACAGGTAAAAGTACTGGAAACAAAGTTAGTGTCATTGTAGGTGTAATGGTTTCAGTTGGATGCTTAATTCTCGTGGCAATAATAGTATTTGCTGTACTTTGGAAGTTGAAACAAAAGAAAAGAAAAGCAGAGCTAGGAAATCACGAGGAAGTAAATTTGACATCCATTAACGATGACTTGGAAAGAGGGGCTGGACCCAGAAGGTTTTCTCACAAGCTTCTTGCCATGGCAACCAACAACTTCTCTAAGGAAAGAAAGTTAGGGGAAGGAGGATTTGGTGCAGTGTATAGAGGCTACATACCAAACATAGATTTGACAGTGGCTGTGAAGAGAATCTCAAGGGGTTCGAGACAGGGGAGAAAAGAGTACATAACTGAAGTGAAGATCATTAGTCAGCTTCGACATCGAAATTTGGTGCAACTCATTGGTTGGTGTCATGATAAGGGGGAGTTCTTGTTGGTTTATGAATTCATGTCTAATGGTAGTCTTGATTCTCATCTCTTTGGTAAGAGAACCCCTCTTGGTTGGGGTGTGAGATACAAGATTGCTTTAGGTTTAGCCTCTGCTTTGCTATATCTTCATGAAGAATGGGAACAATGTGTGGTTCATAGAGATATTAAATCTAGTAATGTCATGTTGGATTCAAACTTCAATGTCAAGCTTGGAGATTTTGGACTCGCTCGATTAATGGACCATGAGTTGGGTGCTCAGACAACTGGGTTGGTAGGAACTTTGGGCTACTTAGCTCCTGAATACATAAGCACAGGTAGAGCAAGTAAAGAATCTGATGTGTTCAGTTTTGGAGTGGTTGCTTTGGAGATTGCCACCGGAAGAGTGTCGAGAACTTCGATGGAAAAGGATTCTCATAAGGGTTTGGTGGAGTGGGTTTGGGATCTTTATGGGAGTGCACAACTGATTGATGGCGTGGATGAGAAATTACAATCGGAATATGACAAAAAACAAGTGGAATGTCTAATGCTTGTTGGATTATGGAGTGCTTATCCAGACCCTAATCTTAGACCTTCCATAAAACAAGTGATTCAAGTTCTTAATTTTGAGTCTGTTGTGCCCAATCTTCCGAATAAAATGCCTGTTCCTACATATAATGCTCCTTCTACATCCATGAGCTCAAATGAAACTACTTTTACAGTTAGTCTTGACATGGGTCGTTGAGCAATGAGCGAAATGTGTCTTGGTTAAGTTGCATCTCTATTGTGTTATGTTTCCTTGGTTATACAGTTATTTGTGAGGGACACTAAATTGTCTTGTTTAATTCAGTCTACCCAATTCGTCTACTTGAAGGTCTTTTTCTATAGATTTAATATTTACTTTATATTTTACACACTCTCGTTTTGATGGTGACCTCTTTCTTTCTTTTTTTCTTTCTTTCTTCTTCTTTTTTTAAGTTTATCTTAGCTTTTAGGATTGTATTATCATGATTGACCAAAGTTTTTATTAGTAAATAAAACTCTTTTTCTTTTGAAATTATGATTGGATCAAACAAATCTTTGAAATATAACAAATTTTCCATCATTGGTCTCCAGATGGATAATTGATTGATGTCAATTTATTATTGAATTACCTCCAGTATTACTAGTAGACTCCATAACAATGATTAAATTAAAAAACTTTCTCTGATACCAACTCATAGGATCTAAATAATATAACAACAACAACCCACTAGTATCTCCTCCAAAACAATCAACCAAACAATTGTTCTCCAAAATACCACAAATTAACTAACTAAATAATTACCAAGCAAAGCAATAAACCATAAAATTCGGGAAGATTAAAAACAAATAGCACACATGATTTGTTCGTGGAAAACCCTTCCGATGTGAAGAGTAAAAACCATGAGACTTGTGAGGAGTCTATCCTTTTCAACTTCTCTTATTATCATAAAATTGTGGGAAAAAGAACCAAAATCAGTGATACAAAGGTTTACTACCCATCAATACTTGCATACATAAAAGATGAATACTTGAGAGATAAAAAGAATGAAAATCACCCATCTTTACAGATTCTTTTCGGCAATGATTACGAACAAACCAAAACTTCAAAAAACAATCAACCGTTCAAAACAAGAAATTTTGTATCCCAAATAGACTGACCAATTTCAGCACGATCCAACGGTTTAAACCACAGAAAGTGACAACTTTATGAAAGCTGCCATTGAAAAACCAAACTACTATCTTCTCTCCGATTTTCTGCTTCTTTTTCCCTCTTCTTCCCTTAGGTCATCCCTGTATCAAATAAAAGAAGAATATTTGTAATAGATAGTAGAATAAGGGAAAAATTCTAAAATTATATCATATCTTTAAAATATTTGCAAATATAAAATTGTTGATTAGTCAACCTTTGAATTATTTTAATTTTCAATTTCGCTCTTTCTTGTCTTGTTGTGTTGCACGCTTTATTCTTCATTTTTTTTTCTTTCTTTTCTTCAATTTTATTTTCTTTCATTTCTTCCGTTTTTGTTTCTTCCCTTTTTTATTTTCTTTCCTTTATCAAGTTTTTGCTTCATCTTTTTTTTTTTTAAATTTTTTTTGTTAATTTCTTTCCTTTTCATCTTCTTTTCTTTGTTTTTTTTTTCTTTTGTTTTTTCTTTTCTTCCTCCGATTTTTGCTCATTTTCTTTTTTTTTTCTTTCATTTCTCCGATTTTTGCTTATTCCCTTCATTTTTTTTATATTTTTATTTTCTTTCTTTCTCCAGTTTTTGTTTCTTCCCTTTTTCTTAATTGTATTTCCATTCTCCAATTTGTGCTTCTTCTATTTTTTTTCTTTCCTTTTATTTTATTTTATTTCATTTATCCGATTTTTGCTTCTTTTTTTCATCAGAATTATGAGGCTTGAATTTCGTATCCAAGACTTGGAAGTATCCAATTCATAAGTGACTTAACCCCAACAAGCTAATCATCAAATTTGATTATTATAACGAAACATTAAATATAAATAGCAAATGAAAACGAATTTGAAAAAAACTACTTTTTTTAGTCCACGAATTTACGCGACTTTTAGAAACATTTCTTAAAAGTTTGAAATAAAAACGAGAATAGTTATTAAACAAGTTGATTTCTCAAAAAATGAGAAATGTGAACGATATCAAACAGATGAATAGTTTTTTTTCCTTTTTATAAGACTTTAAGAGTATGACGTCTATCATAAATAAACTTGAAAAGTGGCATAAATGACTCAAAGTGAATGGTACAAATTGAAATATTTGTGTATTTGTGTACTATAATATTTGTGTGTTGATAATAATAATTATTAGTGATATTAGTGATATTGGTAATAGAATTTAGGTGATATCCATATATTGATGATATCAATAATATAAAAGTCAATTCCATTTGATGAAAGTCTATCATTGATAGATACTGTTAAAAGTTATTGATGATAGCTACTGATTAAAGCTATCAACGATAGTCATAGCTATTAGTGATATCAGTGATATGACTTTGGTATATATCAATAAAATGAATGATATTGATGATATTGATGATATTGATGATATGAATTAGGCAAATATCAGAGATAGATAGTTATAGACATCTTATTGTTAGATAGATAGTTATAGACATCTTATTGTTAGACTTCTGTCATTTAAAGGTTTAAATGTTAATCTCTGAAATATGATAGTTTCCTTTCAAAAGTTGATAACTACTTATAAAAGTCTACCATTGATATCCATTGAGAGTCTTAGGTATTAATATTTCAAGTATGATTACAATTGATCAAAGTATATCAATGATAGCCATTGAAAACTGATAACTAATTTAATGATGATATTTCAAATGTTACTATTTTAAGGTTGTATTAACATTTTTCAAATTGAAAGCTTTCACTGATAGCAGCTATCAATGATAGCAACTGATAGTAGCTATTAGTGATATAGTTTTCAACTTGAGAAAACTAGAAGAAGAAGCATGAAATGTTGGGCTGTATGTGGGCTTTTTAGTCATTTACCTATATAACTATCACTGATAATTACTATTAGTGATATTTGACGCTAATTTTGTACTATATTCCTAATATGTTTATCTTTATCTTTATTTTACATTTTTTATTATTTTTGCCCTAATTGTTATTTGTGCAACCAATCCTATTTATTACCGCTGAAAAGTGGACCTTTGAAATTCTGAATGTTGTTTTGTTACCCAACATAAATTATTGAGTTACATAGAGAAAAGTAATGACTGGAAGGATAAAAATCTTAATAGCATCTTAAATCTATTTACATTCTTTTATAACTATATATTAATTTTTTTTTCCTGATAATTCTGTTTGTGGAAGGTTGCAATGCCAAGTATATTCAATGTTTCATCAGTCAATATTGTTTCCTAAGAGAGTTTCTTTTCTGGAGTGTGAATTGCTAGCACTTCATTCCATCTAATGTTTTACCTGCATGTATTCAAACTTCAACTTTCCATGGATTTACTATTTCTATTGGAAAATTGTATACTTTGATTTTTCTAGCCTAACATAGAATGTAAAGAAATGTGAGTTGTTTCCCAAAAAGTCATACAAACAGGCCTATATGAAACTGCAAAGAAATGTGCATATAAACGAGAAGAGATTGATAAAAGTTTCGAACATAATGGAAAAGTTTTATTCGACGGTTTGTGTAAGGCTTAACTTATTTATTTATTTATTTTGGTTTTAATAGAATGTAAATACTAATTTATAAATATACTGAATGTTAATTTGGATACTAATTGTAGTTTGTGGATGGATGGTTGTTCATATATATTATAGAATTTTTTTATGTTTCCGATTGTAGCTTTTAGAGGGACGCATGGTATCATATGTGATAGAGAAGTGTCGAATGATGTACTTGATTATACTTTTATAGAAGTTCTTTGTTATTGCATAATGTATAGAAGCAAGGAGAAATTGACGAGCTCATAGTAGAATAGAATTTTTTTGTTGCAAGTTTTGTATATGGTATATTTGCTTATGGGTATTTGCTGCAAGTATTTAATATTTTCTATTGTCTTAAAAAGAATGGAATGTCACACCTCCTCTCTGATCACCTGCTCTGCGTGAACCAAGAGGAGATGCAAGGACAACAAATATCAACCCTCTTCTAACACTTATTGTCCCTAAAAGCGGATAGGAGTGAATTGCGTCTTGTACCCTATATCTATAGTTATTTACCCGATCTTACCCCTGAAATGGGACACTTATTGAGCCGGCGATGTTGAGTCAACCCTCATCCATGCAAATCTAAGGATAATGTCGAATAAACAGGAGTTCATAATTAGCTCAGGATTAAGGTCAAGTTACTTAGGTCATCTCTTTGAAATAGTCAGTCTTAAACAGTAAATAGGGTTATAAAGTAAGAGTGACTTATTTGTTGGTCTGATCTTATGCAAACTCATTGCATAGGGCGCCCCCACTTCTCATGTCAATACATCAATGAATCAGGATCACTTCATTTGCAGAACTTTACAACAAATTGTAATAACTACGAGTGGGCCGCACCCAATAGTGTTACCAGAATAAGGTACCCAGCCTTATTCGTATACTATAGAGCATTTTGGCTATTTACTAAACTTGATCCACTCTTATGTCTCCACATAAAGTTCACGTATTCATATAATAGCCATGGATCTTTAGTTTATTGGAGTCTTTATATGTTCAATTCACATATTCAACAACAGTTTTATTGAATAAACGTCAATAACATCTTTATTGATAATAGAATATATTTAACATTACAAACTGCGAGTTTTAGGACATACAACCCAACAAACTCTCACTTGCACTAAAACTCCAGTAGATTTTACATTTTCAGATCCTCCATTTCCCATAGGAGCAGTCAAACCCTCCATTTTCATATCTCATAAATTAGCAGCCCTAACGATGCTACCGAATTGGAGGGTCAAAGTTGGGAAACGACCTAAGAAATCCTATCCATTTTTGGAGTTTGAGTTGTTCTGAATCCTATATTACAACCCTTTTAGGAGATAGCCGTGGTTAGCAACTAGCTAATGTCGACTTAAAGATGACAAGCAAGACAACATAAGAATCTCACGATCCAAACTAACAGAAGAGACAGCATAACACGTTGACACACATCTTTTACCCACTTACTATGATCTGCTTTCCCTATTCACCTTGCTATTGACCCATGAAAACACTTTTTGAATAGAGGTCCCTTCCAGGGTGACAAGAAACGTTGCATGGATCTCACGGTGTGAATTCTTAAGGATGTAAGAGCTAAGAACAACATATCTTATATGTTATTAATCTCCTACTGAAGTGTACTATTTGTTTTTAAGTAAATCTTTACTTAGGAATATTCCGACTAATTAAACAACCTAAGTCTATGTATAAAATCATAGTATAACTCTTATACTAGGATTTAACCTAGGTTATCTAGGTGAGGAACCAATTTTATTACCATACAGCACTCATGCATACTCATAAAACTAGGGTTATTGACTTAGACGCCAATTTGATCTCGAGGTAGGAGGTGTTCCGTAAACCGTCAACTTAAGTACCCCAAGCTTAGACAAGATCTCCCCAGGTAAGTAAACAACTCTTGTTTTACAAGTAATCGACTTATTCTAACTCTTAAAAAAAGGTGATTCAAATGCACCAATTAACCCTAGGTGAGCATGCATCTTATCTTTGTTAAAGATTTTAAAAGTCTAGGTTATTTTACAACAATTATAAAAATAAATTATAACATTCATAACCCTAGAACATTCATCTATAATGTGCTTCCTTAAAAAGACATGCTTTAATATAACACTTATATTAAAACTAAGTATGCATACTATATACATTATAACACTTATAATATATATCAAATGCATGCGACATGCTTATCCTATGATGAGGTTTTATAAAAGAAAAAAAAAAACTATATGGCATACTTTATGTACACATAATAAAACAATATCATACATCACATGCATCTATAGCATGCTTCCTCTCTGTGCTCGATCGACACCACCAACGGTAAATCCTCGCTTTTCTCCAGTTGAAGAACACGGTAGTGGGACCATTTTGTTAGTGAAGATAAGGCAACTTCACTCTAGTAAAAGGGAGAGTAAAGAGATTTTGGTGGAAAAGTCAAAAGTCAAAGAAGTATTAGTTCTTATATATTTCAAAAACCAAACTATTTAAAGACAAATTACATGCAAAATCCTATCTTGCATGTCTTCCACCTCAAACTCCACTAGCATGTAATCTTTAGTTGTCAAGCTTTGAAAGTGCGACTTCAAAGTTCACTTACTTAGTAGGAAAATCCAACAATTGGATTTTTCCACTAACCAATTTATAAAATAAATAAATCAATTTTTTATGAATTTTTTTTCATAATTTAGAAAATATTTAAAAACAAATTTAATATCACATATTAAATTTTTTTTTGACACCTAACTTTGATTAATCATATTAATCAAGTTTTTAAAAAAATTTCAATGTTCAAGAATACTCTAAAAAAAAAAATTAATTATTTAATTATTTAATTGTAAATTATATCTCATATAAAATAGAAATTTTTCTAAACCCCGAATTTAAACATTTCAAATTCTTACTTCACCTAGTTCTTCAATTTTGTTGGTAGTGAGCTAGTAGTGAGACCTGATGGACCTACAGATCATGGGATCCAATGATCCGAGACTAACCAGCCAAACTCTTTAACCTAGTAAATCAACATTCGTTAACTAACAGGACTGTTCACTATAGCCTGTAGTTGCACTCTTCTCACTGTAGATATATTATGTATCTATTTGATATAACCATGATAAGTAAGTCAACCCTTCACTGGTTGTCCGTAATAACAGCTGGTATAAGTTGTTTTACCCTCGAGATTACATCTTGCTCCTTAAGTTCCACTGATCCTTTAATGAATAATTAGTTTGTGATTCAATCATTAAACTAAGTACCTCTCGGGCCAATAAGAGGGTGGGGCCCCTTATTCAAGACCTAGAGTCAGCACTTAAGAGAACAACCTCTCCACTATCTCTAAAAGAGAGTAGGAGTGAATTTTTTCTTTTTGCACCCTATGTCCCCAGCTATTTACCCAGTCTTATCCCTGAAATGGGAGACTTATTGAGTCGGCGCTGTTGAGCTAAACCTCACCTATGAAAATCTAAGGATAATGTAGAATAAATAGGAGTTCATAGTTAGGTCAGGATTAAGGTCAAGTTACCTAGATCATCGCTTTGAAATAGTTAGTCTTAAACAATAAACAACGTTATAAAGTAAGAGTGACTTAATTGTTTGTCCGATCTTATGAAAACTCATTGCATAGGACACCCCCACTCCTCATGTCAATACATGAACGAATCAGGATCACTTCGTTTGCAGCACTTTAAAACAAATTATAACAATTATAGAGTGGGCCACATCCAATAGTGTTACCTGAATAAGGTACCCAGTCTTGTTCGTATACTATAGACCATTTTAGTTATTTACTGAACTTGATCCACTCTTATGTCTCCACGTAAAGTTCATGTATTCATATAATAGCCATGGATCTTTAGTTTATTGGATTTAGTTTTTACAAGTCCAATTCACATATTCAACAATAGTTTTATTGAATAAACGTCAATAACATATTGATAGTAGAATATGTATTGAAGGAACTCTATATCTAGAGGACTTTTGAGTGGAAGCAAATCATTCCAAACTCCATTGTGAAAGGACTCAAACATTTACAATCATACAGAAACGATTATTCATTAATCAATAAAATTACAGCATGGCTTTGAATCAAATACAAGGGATAAAAGAAACAATACCTTTCAAGTGTTTCCCTCGATCAAACTCGAATGCAATGATCAAGAACTTAAACTCGATCTCCCTCGAACACCAACAATGAGTATAACTCGATCCTCAATCAATTGAATACAACCACAAGATTACCTTTGTTTTCTCGATGTAAGAATCCAGGAGTTGTGGACTTTGTATAATTTTTACTACTATAAAATCTAAATTACTTGACACTTGTAGTTTTTAATTACTTGACGTTTCTTTGGAAGAAAAGTCAAGTAATGACCTTTTAGAAAAGAAAATGTCAAGTAAAAGGGTTAAAAAAGCGAAGATTGACGAAATTTTTTGGATATTTTCATGAGGACTATTACTTGACACGTTATTGGTGTCAAGTAATATAAGGTCTTGCTTGATACGTTTTTCGTGTCAAGTATAAGAAGCTCTTCCTTGTCATAACTTTCGTGTCAAGAAAAATATTAAAAATAGTATTTTTAATCTTTATTTTTTGTTTCCTTCTCTCCTCCATTTTCATTTCCCTTTCAAATTTGGTTTCTCTCCTACCAAAATTATCAAATAAAATATAAAAAATAATTAACCTATTATTTTAAATAAGTAAAAGGGTTAATGCACCCTAGTAAAAAAAACTTCCCTCCTTCCTCGTTTTCTCTCTCGCAAACCACCCCCCCCCCCCCCCAAAGAAAAAACCTTCTCTTCAAAGCATCCACTAGCCCCAATCGAGTGTCTCTCTCCCCGTCATCGACAGCCGATCAGCTCCTCCCTCAGCCACCACCCTTCAGCGTCCAGTCGAAGCTGTCTGTTGCTGTCGAGCCCAGCTGTTTGTATGACCAGACGTCGGCACTCGTCTCCTTTGCCCAAGTTGAAAGGAGCCTTCGTCGCCCGCCATTTGCACTGACCAAACGCCGCCGCTCGTACCCCAGCCACCACAACGCCCTTGTTTGAAGTTGCCCAACCTCGCTCCAAACGTGGTTCGCTATACAGCTGCACTGCCCCTGTTTTAGATCTGGTCAGTCGTCCACCGGATCCACTATTTTCATCCTCAATCCTCCACTGGATCCACATGGGCTCTCATTAACTATCTTTTTCTTCTTCCTTTTTGTGCTCCCAACAGGAAGAGAGAGATAGAGAAGATAAATGAGGATTTGTTGGGGTTATCTTGTTTATAATCATATCCCTAATACAACTAGACATCTCAGTTCAGGTAATTTCAATAGGTTTTACTTGAATCCAATTCTATTTCAAATTTGTGCTTACCATCTGCAAGTTTTACCCAAATAATTTTTCCCCTTTAGAGTTTGGAGTTTTTTGATAGGGTTTCTTTTAATTTGTATTCTGAGTTATTAATGTTGTGTATTGTTTGTCAATCTTTGAGGAGGAATTACTTTCTAAAACTCTTTTCCTTTCTTCTCATATGGGTAATTGTTTGTTTCATGTTTGGAGTTTCCCATCTTTCTAAGTGCGTTTGGTTGGTTTTTCCATGAATTTTGAGTTATATATGATGTGTATTGTTTGTCAATCTTTGAGGATGAATTACTTTTCGAAACTCTTTGCTATTCTTCCCATATGGGTAATTGTTTGCTTCATGTTTAGAGTTTCCTAGCTTTTTAAGTGTGTGTGGTTGGTTTTTTCCATTGAATTTTGATCTGAGACTAAAGGCTACATGTAGATAATGATTATATTGTTTATGATTTGGAAAAATTTCCCTTATTTATATGATTAAAATATGTGGCTATGATAGTGGTATTGGGTTTTATGTCCTAAAACTCGTGGTTTATAAACAATATAACTTATCCTGAAAATTCAATAAGTTATTATTGAATATATTGCTTATTAGAAATCCAATAAATTAAAAGTCCCTTGACTATTATATTGTTGGGTTTTATGTTCTAAAACTCGTGGTTTGTAAACATTAGAACTTATTCTGAGAATTCGATAAAGTTGTTGTTCAATATATTGTTTTTTAGAAATCCAATAAATCTAAGTCCCTTGACTATTATATGAGTACTTGAACTTTATGTGGAGACATACAAGTGGATCAGGTTCAAGTAAATAGTCAAAATGATCTATAGTATATGAATAAGGTTTGGTACCGCCTACTCTGTAGTTGTTATAAAGTGTTGTAAAGTGGTACATACGAAATGATCCTAATTCATGCATGTTGAGACATGAGGAGTGAGAGTGTCTTGTGCAAATGCGTTTTGTGCAAGATAGGACCACGAAACCTATCACTCTTATTTTATAACACTGTTTACTGTTTAAGACTGATTATTTCGAAGCGATGACCTAGGTAACCTAACCTTAATCCCGAGCTAACTATGAACTCCTGTTTGTTTGGGATTATCCTTTGATTTGCAAACGGTGAGAGTAGACTAATTGTCTCTGCTCAATAAGCTTATCATTTTGGGGATAAGACCAGACGAATAGTTGGGAACATAGGGTGCAAAAGAGAATTCACTCCTACCCGATTAGGGTTAGTAGAGAGGTTGTTCCCTTCAAGTGTTGATTCTAGGTCTTGAACAAGAGGCCTCACCATCTCATTAGCCTGGGAGGGATTCAATTTGCTGATTGGATCACAAATCAATTATTCATTAGGGGATCAGTGGAACTTAAGAAACAAGAGGTAATTTCGAGAGTAAAACAAAGATTCGGCCCAGCTGTTATTACGAGCAACCTGTGAAGGGTTAACTTACCAATCATGGTTATATCGAGTGAACATAATATATCTACAGTGAGGGGAGTTTAGCTATGGGCTTTAGTGGAATTACCCATTAGTTAACGAATAGGGGTTAGGTCGGTCTAATGAGTTTAGCTGATTAATCTTTGATCATTGGAGTCCATGATCTGTAGGTCCTCGAGGTCCCCATATTAGCTCGTAAATGGGTATGCTTTAGGGTAGCTTGAGAAATTAATTTGAAACATTCAAATTAAACGGAATAAGTGAATAAATATTTAAATATGATTTAAATATATGAAGATGATTATTGTGCAAAAATTAATTTAATATTTGATATTAAATTAATTATTTTTTTAAAAGAATTAATTTAAGAAATTAAATTTTTTTTAATTAAAATGATTTAAAAGTCATTTTGTGTTTTAGAAAGAAAATGGAAATTTGTTTGCATGGTTGCACAAAATGGAAAAAAGGTTTTCTCCATTATCATCATCTTTATGCTCACACACAAACCATTTTCTTCTCTACTTTGATTCTCCAAGCATGAGCTGCAAGCCATGCACTCCATCTCTTTGCATGTTCATCTTAATATATAAAGAAGATGGAGTTGTTGAAGAAGAAAGAAGAAAATAGAATTTTGAAGAGAAAAATGACAGTGAAGATTGTCTTCTTCAACTTACAGCTGTGAGCTTTTCTTGTTTCTCCACGTCTTCAAGTTGTTCTTGAGTCCCACAACTCTGCCTAAAGTTCCAAGAGCATAGTAGGGAAGGCTTTGAGGTGGTTCACGTTGATATCAAGTGAAGATAGCAGCTGAACAAACATTTTCTTTGAGAGTTTATCAAAGGTATGTTCTGAAAATCTATTTTTATGAAGAGCATGCTTTAGTTTTTGTCAAATTTAGTGAATTAAAATTTTTATGGATCCTTGATACTTCCGCTGCATGTTGTTTAACTCTTACAATTGGTATCAGAGCATCTTTTAAGCTTTCAATTCGGTCTAATTTTGGCAAGGTGGGTGTTTTTTCATGAGATATATGAAACTGATGCACTGCTATGGTTTTCTCTGATTTGGCATTTTAATTCTCTTTAATTTCTCAATTAAATTTGTAATTGGCTCTTGTTTGATGAGCATTTATGTGTTAGCAAGAGTCTGTAATTTATTTGGAGTCATTAGAGTTGAAATTAAGATGTAATTGAAGAAACAAACGAAAGAGGTCGAGCTGCTATTCCAGAGTTTTTAGCTTCTGCTTAAATTTGTTACTGAGGTCCAGTTGCTAAACGATTGTTTAGCTCCAGACATTACACGATGAGAAGAAAAGCTAGACGATTGTTTAGTAATATGCGCTGGTCATTGTGATGTTGAATGCTAAATGATTGTGTACTTGCGGGGGCTAAACGAAGCGTTCATTTGCTATACGATAGCATTATGCGATCGTTTAGTTTTATAACTGGGAACTAGACGATACGTTGATTTTGCTAAACGATGGCGCTATACAATCGTTTAGCAATGATGCGCGCTAAGTGATGCAATGAAGTGCTATGCAATAACACTGATCGATTGTTTGGTCGCGGAGCTAAGTAATCGTGTAGATAAATGTTATATGATGCGATGATGTTCTATACGATGGAGCTATGCGATCGTTTAGTTGCGGCGGATATAAACGATGACTTGAATGCGTTAGGCAATGGTGTTATGCGATCGCTTAGTACTATGCGATAGAGCTAAATGATTACACTGCGATGGAACTAAACGATCGTCTAGTCCTATGCGATAGAGCTAAACAATCATCTAGCTTTCAGAAAACACTATGCGATTGTGTATTTCCTCTCAACCCAAGGCGACGATGCTAGATGATTACCTCCAGGCGTTAAGCTGCATATTGAGGTTGACCAAGAGCAACCGGTTTGACCGATTTACTCAACATTCAATCTAGTTCAGCCTCAAATGGTTGTGGTTGGTCCAGTTCGGGCTTTGTTGGTCCGGTTCAGACTCGTCCAGCCTGGTTCAAGTTGTTTTGGGTTCGGTTTGGAGCAATTTGAGTGGTTCAAAGACGGTTATGAAGTTGTTTGTAATAGTTAGCTATCTGTTTGCTTGTTTATGCCAAAACGAAAACCATAACAGTTAGTATTTAATTGTTTATGCATGAGATGTATGTGATAATTAAATAAATTCATGTATATACATACAGTATGCCATATAGATTTAAAACCTTACTGTAGGAAGCATTTTACATGCATTGACAGTATGTTAAATTGTTATGATATATAGTATGCATGCTAGAGTTATGTTTAATATAATAGTTATATCACCTTCGTTGTTTGTCGTGGATGTTAAGCATGTCTAAATTTTGTAAGTTGTTATAAAATTGGTTAGACATTTAAAATCCATAACAAAGAACAACTGCATGCTCACTTAGGTTAACCACTTGTTTTAATAGTTAAAATATGTCGTTAAACTTATAAAACTATGGTTACAAACTCAACCGATATATAATTCTGTCGAAGGCTGGGAGTATTTAAGTTGACGGTCTACGGAATATCTCCTACCTGGGGATTATAGCTGAATAATTAAGCATTGGTAACTGGTTTTATGAGCATTCGTGAGCGATGTGAGGTAATAAAATGGTTTATCACCTAGAAATTATAGGTTAAATCCAATTATAAGAGTTATATTTGGATAAACTACTTAGACTTAGGTTGTATGAAATTAGCCGTCTTCCGTAAGTAAAATGCCCAAACATTTAGAACACTTCAGTGGGAGAGTAAAAGTTATTAGCATCCTCAAGAGTTCACACCGTTAGATCCTTACTCGGCTTCTTGTCAATTTTACCTCAACTGCTCCATACGGAAAGTGTTTGCATGGGTCAATAACAAGGTGAATAGGGGAAGTCGTTCATAGTAAGTGGGTGAAGGAAATGTGTCAACATTGTCCTACGGTCTCCTCCATTAGTTTGAACCATGAGATTTTTATGTTGCATCTGTTGTCGTTTTTCATGCAGCACTAGCTAGTCGTTAACCGCGGTGATCCCTACGGAGGGTTGTAACATAGGATTCGGAACAACCCAGGCTTCAGTAAAATGAATAGGGTTTTATAGTTCCGTTTTAGGTATTGTCTTCTATTCCGGAGGCATGCTCATACCATTCTGTAAGATTTGAAAATAACGGGTCTACACTTATAAGACTTACTTTGTGTTAGTAATGATCTTGATAAAAAACGATAACTAAATGACTATCGGAATATGAGTTATTATGGAGATAGTATTTGGTCAAGAATTGTTTTGCTTTTGTGAAGGAATTCTTAACTGCCCCACGGTAGCATTTGTTCTAAATCACTTAAGTATAGTTGCAAAAATAATGATTATGGTACATTATCACTTTGCTAAAACTTGATTGGATTTAAAAGCAATTCACTTATAAAATTTGTTTAAAATTTCAAAATGACGAGTTCTATTATACAATTGTTGGCTTCGAACAAATTGATTGGGGACAATTATGTAAACTAGAAATATAATTTGAATACAATACTCACGATAGACGATTTGAGATTTGTCTTAACGGAGGAATGTCCTCCCATTCCTAGCTCAAATACCAACCGAACTGTTCGAGAAGCATTTTATAAATGGATCAGGGCTAATGATAAAGCTCGTGCTTATATTCTCGCCAGCCTGTCTGATGTTTTGGCAAAAAAACATGAGGGTATGAACACTGCCAAAGAGATTATGGAATCTGTAAGAGAGATGTTTGGACAACCGCCCTTCACCCTGAGGCATGATGCTATCAAATACGTTTACAATTGTCACATGAAAGAGGGGACCAATGTTCGTGAACATGTTCTGGACATGAAGGTCCACTTTAATGTGGCTGAAGTGAACGATGCTATGATGGATTAGAGAAGTCAAGTTGGCCTTATTCTACAATCTCTTCCGAAGAGTTTTCTGCAATTTTATACCAATGCCTTGATGAATAAAATTGAATACAACTTGACAACTCTGCTTAATGAGCTGCAGGCTTTTTAGACCATGTGGAGAACTAAAGGTCTGGAACCAGTACCAGAAGTAAATGTTGCTTCTGCTAAGAAGAGAGAAATGTCCTCCAAGCCTGAAGTTGCCTCGTCTTCGCAGACTAAGAGTATTCCAGCGAAGAAAAACAAAGAAAAAGGGAAAAAGCCTGATGGTAAGAAGAGTAAGAAAACCGCTGTAGAAAAAGAGAAATGTTTACACTACAACGAGCTAGGGCACTGGAAGAGAAATTGCCCTAAATATCTTGCAGAGAAGAGAGAAGAGAAAGGAAAATAGGCTGCTTAGATCCTGGAGACCGTTTGCTCAGCTCATCCAGTAGTAGAAGTTGCTGATGAAGATGTAAATTACCTGCTTTTATTAAATCTTGTAATGAACCTTTTGTACATATTTTTTTTTGTTATGAATGAAATATTTTTTCAAGAAATATGTTTGTTCTATCTCATAGTAACTTCTGTTAAGAATCAAATTGTTAATAGCCATCAGCAAATATTTAGATATTTAAATGGCTAAGATCGAAGTATAATGAATTTAAGATTTCTAGCTCTGACTGTTAACAAAAGTTGTTAAGGCAAGTCATACCATCTTAATCAAAGAGTTGAGAGTACCTCAATGTAGTGGAAGGAAAATGTGTTTCCTAGCCATTATTGAGAAATAGATGAATTCCCCATAAGAAACCTATTTGTATACTAATATATTTACAATGATTCTCTCAGCTAAAGTGTTTAAGAATCATCTAGTATGACTAGAAATACCAGAGATTAATAACCTAGGACAAATGGGAGAAATATCAGGTATGAGATACCAAATGATAAAACCATGGGTATGGGATGCCCTAGTTTATTGTATTTCTCTACAAAACTCAAAAACTCAGTCTTATATATCAGATATATAAGTTACCACTGAAGTTTTAGTCCAAGTGGGAGTTTGTTGGGTTTTATATCCTAAAACTCATGGTTTGTAAACATTAGAACTTATTTTTAGAATTCGATAAAGTTGTTGTTGAATATATTGTTTTTTAGAAATCCAATAAACCTAAGTCCCTTGACTATTATATGAGTACTTGAATTTTATGTGAGACATACAAGTAGATCAGGTTCAAGTAAATAGTCAAAATGATCTATAGTATATGAATAAGGTTGGGTATCATTTTCTAGTAACACTATTGGATGCGACCTACTCTATAGTTGTTACAAAGTGTTGTTAAGTGCTACATGGAAGTGATCCTAATTCGTGCATGTTGAGACATGAGAAGTGGGGGTGTCCTGTGCAAATGAGTTTTGTGTAAGATCGAACCACGAAACCTGTCACTCTTACTTTATAACGTTGTTTACAGTTTAAGACTGATTATTTCGAAGCGATGACCTAGGTAACTTAACCTTAATCCTAAGCTAACTATGAACTCCTGTTTGTTCGGGATTATCCTTTGATTTGAAAATAGTGAGAGTAGATTAATTGCCTCTGTTCAAGCTTACCATTTTGGGGATAAGACCGGATGAATAGCTAGGAACATAGGATGCAAGAGGGAATTCACTCCTACCCAATTAGGGTTAGTAGAGAGGTTGTTCCCTTCAAGTGCTGATTCTGGGTCTTGAACAAGAGGCCTTACCTTCTCATTGGACTAAGAGGTATTCGAATTTTTGATTGGATCACAAATCAATTGTTCATTAGGGGATCAATGGAACTTAAGAAATAAGAGATAATTTCGGGGGTAAAACAGAGATTCGATCAAGTCGTTATTACGAGCAACTTATGAAGGGTTAACTTACTACTCATGGTTATATCGAGTGGACATAATATAGCTAAAGTGAGGGGAGTTGAGCTATGGGCTTTAGTGGAATCAACCATTAGTTAACGAATAGGGGTGAGATCGGTCCAATGAGTTTAGCCAATTAATCTTAGATCATTGGAGCCCATGATCTGTAGGTCTGCGAGGTCCCCATACTAGCTCATAAATGGGTACACTTTAGGGTAGCTTGAGAAATTAATTTGAAACGTTCAAATTAAGCGGAACAAGTGAATAAATATTTAAATATGATTTAAATATATGAAGATGATTATTGTGCAAAAACTAATTTAATATTTGATATTAAATTAATTATTTTTTTAAAAAAATTAATTTATGAAATTAATTTAAGAAAATAAATTTTTTGAATTAAAATGATTTAAAAGTCATTTTGTGTTTTAAAAAGAAAATGAAAATTCGTTTGCATGGTTGCACAAAATGGAAAAAGAGTTTTCTCCATTATCATCATCTTTATGCTCACACACAAACCATTTTCTTCTCTACTTTGATTCTCCAAGCATGAGCTGCAAGTCATGCACTCCATCTCTTTGCATGTTGATCTTAATATATAAAGAAGATTGGAGTTTTTGGGGAAGAAAGAAGAATACAAAATTTTGAAGAGAAAAATTACGGTGAAGAAGAGACTGTTTTCTTCAACTTGCTGCTGTGAGCTTTTCTTGTTCTCCACATCTTCAAGTTGTTCTTGAGTCCCATAACTCTATCTAAAGCTCCAAGAGCATAGTAGGGAAGGCTTTGAGGTGGTAAACGTTAATATCAAGTGAAGACAGCAGCTGAACAGACATTTTTTTGGAGAGTTCATCAAAGGTATGTTCAGAAAACCTATTTTTATGAAGAGTATGCAAGTTTTTGCCGAAATTAGTGAATTGGAATGCTTATAGATCCTTGGTACTTACGCTGCATGTTGTTTAACTCTTGCATATATGAGTACTTGAACTTTATCTGGAGACATAAAAGTGGATCAAGTTCGAGTAAATAGTAAAAAATTATCTATAATATATGAATAAGGTTGGGTGCCTTATTCTGGTAACACTATTGAATGCGGCCTACTTTGTAGTTGTTACAAAAAGTTGTAAAGTGCTACAAACGAAGTGATCCTAATACGTACATGTTATGATACGAGGAGTGGGGGCATTCTGTGCAAATGAGTTTTGTACCAGATCGAACCAGGAAATCAGTCATTCTTACTTTATAACGTTGTTTAATGTTTAATATTGACTATTTCAAAGCGATGACCTAGGTAACTTGACTTTAATCCTGAGGTAACTATGAACTCTTGTTTGTTCGGATTATCCTTTGGTCTGGAAACGGTGAGAGTAGTTCAACAGCACTGCTCAATGAGCCTCCTATTTTGGGGATAAGACCGGATGAATAGCTAGGGACAAGATGGAATTCACTCCTACCTGATTAGGGTTAGTAGAGACGTTGTTCCCTTTAAGTGCTGATTTTAGGTCTTGAACAAGAGACCTCACCCTCTCATTGACCTGAGAGGGACTCGATTTGTTGATAGGGTCACAAATCAATTGTTCATTAGCGGATCAGTGGGACTTAAGGAACAAGAGGTAATTTCGGGGGTAAAACAGAGATTTAATCCAGCTGTTATTACGAACAACCTATGAATGGTTAACTTACTAATCATGGTTATATCGAGTGGACATAAAATTCAATTATGGACTTTAGTGAAGTGACCCATTAGTTAACGAATGGGGGTTAATTCGGTCTAATGAGTTTAGCCAATTAATCTCGGATCATTGGAGCCCATGATCTGTAGGTCCGCGACGTTCTCTTACTAGCTCATAAATGGATTAGCTTGAGAGCAGCGTGATAAGTTAATTTGAAATATTCAAATTAGAATTAGACAGAATTGGAAAATTAAAATTTAAATATGATTTAAATATATGAAGGTGGAATTGTGTAAAATTAATTAGAATTATTTAAATTGTTTGAATACTTATTTATTAATTTTATTAAGAAAATTAAATAATGAAATTAATTTTTTAAAATTAATAATATTTTCAATTTTATAAAATAAATTGATTTATAAAATCAATTTTGAATAGTTAAAAAAGAAGAATAACACAAAATGGATTTTGAGTTTTTCCATTATCATTTTCAAGTTGCTCACACTAAACCTACCTCCTAATGCTTCAATTACTCCAAGTATGAGCTGCATCTCATGCAACCATCCTCATTGTATGATAGTCTGCAATATATTGAGTAGACTGAAGTGATTTTGAGGCAATGAAATCAGTAGAATTTTTGTTGAAAAATTCGCGTGAAGAAGGTGTTCTTCCATTGGGTTGCTGCTGTGAGTTACTCTCCAAATTCCTTTAATTCAAGCTTGTTTTGAGTCCCACAACTCAATCTAGAGCACCAAGAGGATAGTAAGGAAGATCTTGAGGTGGTCTACAACATGATTCGGAGAGATTTGTAGTTGGAAATTAAGCTTTGAAGAAGTTCTACAAAGGTATTAATTGAAACCCATTTATTTATGCTATATCATGCTTTAGTTTCTGCCAAAATTAATGAATTCGAGTGCTTACCGATCCTCATCACTTCCGCTGTGTGATGATACAATCCAACAGTATCTTAGACAACCAGTTAGACAACATCATCAACTATCACCAACATCTCCAAGAACAGTCAATTCTCTATAGCAAGTGGAGATGAAGTTTTTCCACATGGACAGATTTTGCCATCTTCAAACTTGAGGGAGTATAGCATGGAAGAGCTCAAAGCTACAACCAAAAATTTCAGAGCTAAAGCAATGCTTGGTGAAGGAGGTTTTGGCAAGGTTTACAAAGGCTGACTCAAGGAGAAAGGCCTTGTTGAAGGAGGTTATGTATAGATTAAATAATGTATTTATTTGAGAGGTTACAGATTAAACAATTTGTCACTTTTGTGTTTGTTGAAAGTTGAGTTTTGTATACAAAAGCAATAGTTGAGATTTTATTTTGTGCATGTACATGTGAAAGAGAAATATTGTTATAATTTGTGAGAAGTGTTCATATGAAAGGTCATAGTTGAACATATGGATTTTTGGTGAATATATTGAGTTGATAGATCTTAAATGTATAATGTTCATTGAGTTGATGTAATTGTGTTGTTGGAATACAAGGCAAAAAATGAGAATATCGATTGGGGCATTTAATTTGAAAAAAAAAAAGCATATACTTGACACATAAAAAACGTTAAAGAGTTATCATATATGATACGTAATCAATGTTAAGAATCAATAAACTTGACATACCACCATGTCAAGTGTATTATCTTTCTTGACACGAAAATTGTATCAAGAAACATTTGTCTTGATTTTTTTTCGGAGTCAAGTTATCACACTATACTTGACACTTGAATACTCGACGCTTTTATAAATATCAAGTATACCCTTTACTTGACATTAGAAAAATGTCAAGTAATCCAATTTCTGTAGTAGTGTTTGGATATAGGGATGGAGGAAGTAAACAATCGAGTATCAAGCAGCTCTATCGTGTAGAAGAAGAAAGTCTATCGCATAGACTCGACGCTCGATCGTTTAGGCTCTGTAAAACCATCTTGTAGTAAAACTCCTTTTACTCGATAGTGAATTATGTGAGACCTTTCAATTGAATGATTTGACAAACTATTTTTCCTTTTATCTCACAGTTACCGTAAAATCGTGTATAACCACCACTAAGGTCGGTTGATTAGAAAAAGAAATATTAATTATCATATAATTAATAAATTATAAATAAATACAACAACTAACTTATATATTATATTTATAACCTATAGTTTTAATATTACATCATATGCAACATATAAACCATAGTTCATTTTCTATTTTATGACATTTAATACAAATCATATTTATATTAATTCCTCAAATCTAATAATGTATCAAATAAATTATATCAATTATATCATATATAATTGAATTGATTTAATTATATCATATATAATCAAATTCTCTTTTGTTAATTTGAACATTTCAATCTAACCCAAAAACTTATTCTCAACTTGAATTCATCGAGCTACTAAGGGGACCTTATAGACCTATAGCTTGTAAGCTCCAACAGTACGTAAATAACTGACTAAACTCTTTAATCATGATATCCACCATCCATTAACTACTTGGCACTCCACTAAAGACCGACAGTTGCACTCTTCGCACTGTAGATAAATTTTTGTATCCATTGGATATAACCAATTAATAGCGCGATGACCCTTCACAAATTACTCATAAGTACAGTTGGACAAAATTACCGTTATTCCCCTATAGTTACATCTAACTCCTTAAGTACCACCGATTCCTCTGATGAACAATAAGTCATAGTCCCACTATGACTGAGTCATCTCTTATCAAGAAAGGGTGTGGCCACTATGTTCAAGACCTAGAATCAGCCCTTAAGGGAGCAATTTATCTACTTACCCCTACATCGGGGAATGAGTGAATTCCATCTTGTGAAGCTGAGTTCCTAACTCTCTAATCAGATGAATCTCCAAAATGGTAGGCTTGTTGAGTTGACAATCTGGCCACTCTCACCCATACAAAGGATCACCTTCATGAGTGGGAGTTCACAACTCATTTAGGATTCAGATCATGTCACCTATGGTCATCCTAGTGAAATATAAGTCTCTATTATCAACAGTGTTATACAAAGAGACTAATCATTTCGTGGTCCAGTTTTACACAAACTCTTTGTATAGGATACCCTCACTCGCATGTCTCCACTTGAATGATCAGGATCAGATCATTTGTAGCACTTAACAACACTTGTAAAACCTACAAAGCGGGTCGTATCCGTAGTGTCACCAGGATAAGGTACCAAACCTTATCCATCTACTACAGACCATTTAGGTTATTATTTAAACAAGATCCACTTGTATGTCTCTACATGTTTAAATTTACATAAAATAACCTCGAATCTTAGTTTATTGGATCGAGTAAATGCTTATAAAATAACACTTATTTTATTAATAACAATATATTTATACAGAGTTTACAAACTACAAGATTACGAGAAGATTTAGGGCACCATTACCAACATGTTTAACACTACAAATTGTGAGTTTTAGGACATACAACCCAACAGGTTCAAAGATAAAATTGGTTAATTGAATATGGCTTTCCTGACAGTTAATTGATATAATTGAATCCTAAATCATAATGCATGTGCTTTTAGTTCTATACGGCCATTATCAAACCCAACAGAATTTAGATGTATGTAGATTAGTTAGGGCATGACATTTCCAACCTTAATTAATAAGTAGGACGCTTTCTTGGTTAGATTCATGGTAGTTGTCCGCCACTGTAGAGACTATTTAGATCGAATCGAGTAAGTAGTTATGCATCCATAATTCGTTGCAAAATCAATTGGCAGAAAATGATGATTGAAATTACATTGGATGTCTATCTTGATCTGAGAACCAGGTGACCCAATCACTATTTACATTTATCCCTTGCAATTTAATTTCCTGCATGTTTTCAAATTATTCAAAAAATCAAAACCCTATTTATACTGCTTTTCAAAGTCAAACTTAGCTTAAGACAGAATTAATTCTTGGCCTCTCTATGGTTCGACCACGTACTTACCATTGTTACTACGCTTTTGTAGTAATAGGAGTAGTTCGTTGATCTTTATAACTATTCTTTTGTTTCGGGGCCCTTTTTGAGAATCAAACAACATCGAATAGGTAGTCGAACACTATGGAATCGAAGAAACAACATCTGGTTCAAGAAAGCGCTGACAAATTTAAACTTCTTTTTATTTTCTATTCAGAAGACTATTGATGTTCACTCTCCCAAAAAGGATTTCTCTTCTAATCTTCTTTGACATGTCTCGTCGGGAAGTTGTAATTGGAATCTGCTAGTGGAGGGTGTGTGAAAGATGAATGTGGATGCTGCTTGGTCTGAAAAGTTTGGTAGAGGTGGCATCAACTAGCTAGTCAGAGATTTCAAAGGGAATCTTATTCTTGGCAGGTGTAGGTTTATTCCTTACAGATGACAAGTTAAAGTGCTTGAGGTCAAAGCCATCCTTGAAGGTTTGAAAGAACTAGAGGCTTTATGGAACGGTAGAAAACCCCTCGTGATCGTGGAATTTGATTTGCTTGAAGTTGTCGATCTTCTCAACGGTGTAGACTCGGATTTTTCTAAAGTTTTTTGTTATTTTGTGGACGAGGCTTACTCTCTTGCTTCCTCTTTGAATATTTCTTGCTTTCGTAAAATTCCAAGAGAGGAGAACAACACTACTCATGAATTAGCAACTTGAGCTTCTTCTTCGGGGTTTCTTCGGTTTGGAAAGACGCCTTTCCAACGCAAGTCTTGGCTCTCATTCGTGAGGGAGGTTAAGGTTTTTTTTGTGTATTTTTTCTTCTATTTTGCTTGCTTAAAAAATAATTAATAGAGTTTTCAAATTAACTAATAAATTTGGTCATTACTATCGTTAACCCATAAAATTTGTAGGCAAAATATAATTTTCATTTTTGAAAAGTTGGTTTTTGATGTCTATTTAATCTTCAAATAGAATTTTAAATGACACAATTTTAGTCCCTGAAATTTGTAAAATTGTTCTAGATTAAGAGTGGAAGATTGAAATGATAATAAACCTGGCAAATGGTTCGTTGGTTTGGAGATCTTTAATCTTAGTATGATATTCTTTTTTAGAAGGTCTTTCATTGGGAGAGAATTGGAGTAATCATCAATCATATCTGAAGTTTGACCATATTTGAAAATGCGCCATTAAATTTTATTATTTATACTTTACTCTTTTTTATTTATTTAGGTATCACAGTAATTTAAAATTACTCAGAATTTGAAATTGTAGCAATTTGATAAATCGGTGCTTGTGATTCCACTGGTAAAACGATTTAATTATATTAACATTTATAATTCTTTAAGGGTTTTAAAACGTGAGATATAACAATTTTACAAACAATAAAAGTAGTTTTTTTTTGTTAACATATTTAGTTAAACATATGAAAAACAAGTATTTCACAACCAATCGAAATAGCTTTTAAACAATCTCAAAATATATTTTTAAACAATTTTTGTCAAAAGAATTTAAAAAAGAAAGAAATTTTTTTAAAATATTTTTTTGTTTAGTCCATCTAATTAAACAAACCGTTAACTTTTATTTTACTAATGTTTGATTCAAACTTCAATACATTTCAATTAATATTTTCATATATCTATGAGTTTAGTATGAATACAAGATTGAATCAATATCTCCATTATATTATTAAAAGTAATTCATGATATACATTGGCACTAAAAATAGCTTTTATTAAAAGTTATATCAAACCCATAAAAATATGGAAATATGTAGATAGAAAATTAATAGTGTAGTTTTAGATTACTAATAATAAATAGATAGAGAAAGAAAAAGAAAAATAATTAAAATAATTAAAAGGAGGCAATTTATTTATGATAAAATATAGAAAATTGACATAATTCGTCCATATTCTGATTATTTTCCGCCCTTCTGAGATGCATGAAGATCTTGGAAGTAACCTCTTGCATTGCTCTCAAATCCTTCCCGTGAGATATGAGCAGCTCCTCCACTTCCCGGAGCAACCATTGTTCCACTACCACATGCTGCTCCCATTTCCACCGCCGCCACCTCCTCCGCCACTACTTTTTCCGCCTCCACCGCCACTACTTTTGCCACCACCGCCGCCAGCCATCAGATAGGATTTCAAAGAAGATTTTCTGATTTATGAAGAAGAAATTAGTATGAAGGTAATGTTGGAGTGAAGGGAATGTACACAAGATTGGAGTATTTATACATAGAATGTAGGGTGCCATGTAAATTAAAAGGGCCAGAAACTGATTACTTGAAAATTGGAATATTAATTAATATATTTTAATTAAATTACGTTCACAAATTTCAATTTTCATGGAAAAGAACAAATCTGTACTGGGGAAGAGGTTGTTCAAATTTGAAAATTGTAATATTAATTAGGGCTAGGCATGTTGTGATCCTCATGCATTTCCTTTTTTTTTCTTCTAAGCTATCAATTTCGAGGCTGTTTAGTCTCATCATCATCATGGTTATTATATTATTTTTTTTATTATTATTGGAAATGAAGTTGAATCATGGATTTAAATATTGAAAAATTGTTTTAAATGGCAAAATCATTAAAATTATCTTCAAATATTTGAATATCATAGTCTATCAGGTATCATTGTCTATCAATGACAGATGATAGTAACCTATCAGTATCATTAATAGACAACGACATTTTGTTATACTTATAAATATTTGGATTATACACAAACAATTGCACTATATCATTTGAAAATTTAAAGTATTGTTTTTATTATACAAAACAAGTTCGGGTTTTTATTTTGAGATGTTTAAAACTAAACTTTTAATGATTTGGACAACTTCATATTTGTAATAGGAATGGTATAAATATAATGTGAATAACTAGGATGTAGGGGAGAGAATTCAATGAACCGAATAAGAACATAATTATTAGAATATTTGTAATAGATAGTAAAATAAGGAAAAAATTCTAAAATTATATCACTTCTTCAAAATATTTGTAAATATAGAAATGTTAGACTAGTCAACCTTTGATTTTTTTTTTTTTTTTTTTAATTTCCATTTCGTCATTCCTTGTCTTGTCTTGTTGTCACAAATTTTTTTTTTTTTTATTTACGCCTTATCTTGTTGTCTACAAATGTCCTTGATCATGAAGGATTTCGACATACCTTTTGTAATGGTAAGTGGAAATTGTCTAAGGGTTCAAAAATAGTTGCTCGAGGTGAGTTGTGTTGCTCTTTGTATAAAACAAACGTGAGCATGTATTCTTTTGAGTTGAGTACAGTAGAAGAAAAGAATTCTCCAAATTTGTGGCATCAAAGGCTAGTGCATATGAGTGATAAGGGAATTAAATTGTTGGCAGGTAAATATTTTATCCATGTTGATAAAACATCTTCTCTTGGTCCCTGTGATCATTGTTTGGCTGGTAAGCAATATAAAATTTCCTTTTCAGGGAAGTCCACCAAAAGGCAAGAAAAATTGGAGTTAATACATTTTGATATTTGTGGGATTACTGAGGTGGAGTCACTTGGTGACAATAAATATTTTGTCATTTTTATTGATCATGCTACTTGAAGAGCTTGGGTGTATATGTTGAAGACAAAAAGCCAAATTTTCAAGACTTTTAGGAAGTTTCGTGTCATGGTAGAAAGGAAGACCGAAAGAAAATTGAAGTGTCTTCGATATCACAATGGTAGTGATAATAGATCGAATGAGTTTAAGTATTATTGTTCACAACATGACATTAGACATGAAAATACAGATCCTGGTAAACCACAACACAATGAAATTGTTAAGAGGATGAACAAAACCATTGTGGAGAAGGTGAGGAGTATGCTTAGAATGTCTGATCTTCCTAAGATATTTTGGGGTGAAACAATGTAATGTGTTGTGTATTTGATTAATCCATCTCCACCAATTCCTCTTGGTCTAGACATTCCAGAGAGAGCATGGAAGGGACATGATTTCACTTATTTGCATCTCAGAGTCTTTATTAGCAAGCCATATATACATGTACCTAAAGAATAAAGGTCAAAGCTTTATTCGAAGACTAATCCCTGTGTTTTTATTGGGTATGTTGATGAAGAATAAGGTTATAGGCTCTACAATCTAGAAAAGAAAAAAGTAGTGAGAAGAATAGATGTAGTATTATTTGAGCACGAGAAGAGTGAAAATCTTCTTAATACAAGGTACACTTCTACTTTATAGTTTTGTTTTGATACTACTAATGATTCTACGTCTACTCTGTTGGGTTTTATGTCCTAAAAGTTATAGTTTGTAAACAATAAACTTATTCTGAAATTCAATAAAGTTATTATTGAAGTTTGATTCAATAAAATTGTTATTGAATTTATGAATTGCTTATTTCATTTTAGAAAAACTAAAAGATCCATGACTATTATATGAGAACTTGAACTTTATGTGGAGACCTGAAAGTGGATCAAGTTCGAGTAAATAGTCAAAAGGATCTATAGTATACGAATAAGGTTGGGTGCCTTATTTGGGTAACACTATCGGATGTGGCCCACTCTATAGTTGTTACAAGGAGTTGTAAAGTGCTACAAACAAAGTGATCCTTATTCGTTCATGTGGTGACATGAGGAGTGGGGGCATCTAGTGCAATGAGTTTGCATAAGATCGGACCAAGAAATAAGTCACTCTTACTTTATAACGCTGTTTACTATTTAAGATTGACTATTTCATAGTGATAACCTAGGTAACTTAACCTTAATCCTGGGCTAACTATGAACTCCTATTTATTCGAGATCATCTTTAGATTTGAATAGGCAAGGGTTGGCTCAACAATGCCAGCTCAATAAGCCTCACATTTCATAGGTAAAACTGGGTAGATAGTTGGGGACATATGGTGCAAGATGGAATTCACTCCTACCCGCTTTCAGGGATAGTAGAGAGGTTGTTCCCTTAAGTGATGATTCTGGGTCTTGAACAAGGGGCCCCACCCTCTCACTTATCCGAGAGAGATTCTGTTTATTGATTGGATCAGAAACAAATTTTTCATTAGAGGATTAGTGAGACTTAAGGAACAAGAGGTAATCTCGGGGGTAAAATAGTCTTTTGACCCAGCCGTTATTACGAACAACCTGTAAAGGGTTAACTTACTAATTATGGTTATATCGAGTGCACATAATATATCTACTGTGAGGGGAGTGCAACTACTGGACTTTAGTAGAGTGACTCGGTAGTTAACGAATGAGGGTTAATTCGATGTAAAGAATTTAGCCAATTAATCTCCGATCAGTGGAGCCCATGATTTGTAGGTTCATTAGGTCTCTCTACTAGCTCATAAACGGAATTAGCCTTAGAATAACATGGTAAATTGATTTGAAACATTCAAATTCTAATTAATAGAATTAGTAATTATATGTGATATAATTACATGTTTAATTTTGGAATTAATCATAATTGGACAATTGATTAATATATAAATATGATTTAAATATTAATTTCATGAATAGGAATTCATGGTGATGGATTTGGTGACAAATTAATTTAATATTTGATAAAAAAACTAATAGAATTAATTAAATTGTTTAATTAAATATTAATTATTAATTTTATTAGGAAAATTAATTTTTGATTAATTTTTGTAAAATTAATAATATTTCAATTTTAATTAAAGAATTAAAATTGAAAATTGATTGTGATATTGAAATTGAAATTCAAAATTCAAAATGGAAAAAATTGGAAATTTGGAAAACCCCACAAAGTGAGATTTTTCCAGTCAACTTCAAAGCACCTTAATCACCATAATCCACTAACTCCATCAAGTAGGTGGTGTCTTCATTGGGTGAAGACTTCAAAGCATGGGAAAGGGATTCAGCTGAAAATGACATGCAATTATTGAATAGTTGAGTTTTTGAAAGTTCAAGAAGTTGTTCTTCAACGAGCTAAAAAACTAGAAAATCTCTCCTCTAATTTCTCTAAGTTCAAGCTTGTTTTGAGTCCGAAAACTCAATCTAAGGCTCCTAGAGAATAGTAGGAAAACTCTAGTGGAGGTCCACGACTTTAATTGTAGAAGATTATAGCTTAAATTCGCGTTTGAAGAGGATCTTCAAAGGTATGTGTTGAAACCCTTTTAACACCCTATGAACATGCTTATTCCAATATCGAAATTGAGGAATTAGAATGCTTAATGATCAAATTTCTTCCGTTGCATGTTTCTGTAAACCAACATACTCTTTGTATTGTTCAACTGAAAAATGAGAATATTGATGATGTACATGATGTTGGTGAGTTACAACTTGATAGTATTGTACCAAATCATATTGATGATGATGAGTCTTCATCTGATGAAGAAATTCATGAGGAAGATGGATATGAGGAAGTGATTCATGGAGAAGTTCATGAGCATGAGGAGCAATCTATTCTCTAAGTGGAGTATACTCAAACTTGAAAGTCCACCAGAGTGCATAAATCTTCAACAAGGTATCCAAGCTTAGAGTTCATTCTAGTTAATTAAGAGGAAGAACTAGAGAGCTATCAAGAGGTCTTGTCTCATGCTGAAAAAGACCAGTGGCTCGATGAAATGAAGAAGGAGATAAATTCCCTAGAAAAGAATGGAACCTATCATCTTATGAAGCCTCCAAAGGTCAAGAAAGTATTGAAAAATATATGGGTTTTCAAGTACAAAAAGGATGGTGAGAAGATAGTAAGGTACAAAGCTAGATTAGTAGTTAAGGGATGCAGCCAGAAAAAGAGCATTGACTTTTATGAGATCTTCTCTCTAGTGGTCAAAATGACATCTATTGGAACAATGTTGGGATTAGCAACAAGTCTTGATCTTGAGATAGAGCAACTTGATGTAAAAATGACTTTTTTACATGGTGACTTGCATGAAGAGATCTACATGGAGAAACCTGAAAGATTTGAAGAAAAAGGGAAAGATAAATTTGTTTCTTAGTTGAAAAAGAGTCTTTAAAGGCTTAGACAGACACCAAGGTAGTGGTACAAGAAATTTGATTCGTTTATGATAAGCAATGATTATAAACGAACCACAACTGATTCTTGTATGTATTTTAGAAAGTTGTTAAATTGTTTGGCTCCTATCACCTCTTATAATGATAATAAGGATAAAATATACTTTTGGTCTTTGAAATTTGAAGTTAGTTTCTATTTGGTTGCTGAAGTTTTAATATGAACATTTTAGTTTCTGGGGTTTGAAAAATTCTTCTAAATGGTCCATTATATAATTTGAAAGAGTGACATGATATGTTGAATTGACAAACTTTAAACAATATGACAAATTTTAAGTCCGAACTAAACCAACACGACCAATTACCAACTCAAACAACTCCCACATATTCAAAGTTCCAACACATTAGTTTAGTACTAAAAGAAAAGGCAAGAAAAGGCTGCAACACTTTAAATTAAAGAGAATTTCAACTAGACTTAGCAACGATAACAATAATTAAAACAAATTGCTAAGTAAGGACTCGTTGAATCTAAGCCTCCTTATCGGCATGCTCAGGTTGTACTCGTCAAGAGAAATCATTGAAGAAGATTATGAAGAACTTGTTGCAGAAGAAAATGAAGGCATCGAAAAGTGGTCACGAGATCAGGAGACAAAGTTTACGAAGAACAAAAAGTGATGCTTTAGCTCTTCGTCTCATTCAACAAGGTGTAAGTAAGTCTATTTTTCTTTTATTTTTTGGTGTTAAATAAGCTAAAGTGGCTTGAAAAAATTTGCAAAAAGAATTTAAGGGAGCGGAAAAGGTTATTGATAGTACCCAAAATGTGTTATGTTAGTGCCTCTAACTTGCTTGTTTATGAAGTTTAATGTGTTTATATGATTATATTTGTAGGATCTCAAATAATTTATGTATTTTGGAGCATTACGGATCACTCAGGCTTAATTTGAAGTAATTAGAAGTTAAAAAGAGCATCTGGGCTTCAAATGAGCAAAATGACGAAAATCCCCCTAAAAGTGCAGTACACAACAGGTGTCGCCCGATGTCACAATCACACTTTCCGAAGCTTCACTTAGCGATTGTGTGACACTTGTTCCCGCTCACGAACAAGTCAGCCAATTCGATTACAAAACGTCGATGGCACACCGGGTGCCTATTGCAACCTCCACCCTTGTTTTAGAGAAAATGATTTTAGAAAATGGGTTTGGAGAAAAGGTTTTCGCAAACAGTTTGATTGTAAGAATATAGAAGAAAAAGAGTGTAATAGACTAGAAAGAAACAAGCGACAACAACAGCTTTATAACATACTACTCCGGATATGAGAAAGTGATGGTTAGTTTTATCCTCATATAGTGCATTCTTGAACAAAAACACATCCACCACCCTTGCATATGGAAATGGACAAGCGGTCACTTACTAAGAAAAGTACATATAAACCTAGCAAAAGGAAATATATAAGATAAAAGCATAATAAAAAGAGGTGGAGGTGGTCTCATGTGGCCATGGACAACACGTCCTGCACAAGCATGACCATGATATCTGACACCTAAAGACAATAACATCATATTTTGTGCAGCGCCACGACACTACAAAAGCACAAGTACGCAAGCATTGTGTCGCTCTAACGCGCACAGTGCTGCGCAAAATAAAGGGATATATATATATATATATATATATATATTTGTTTTTACGAAATTCATAGTTTTTAAAAAATAATCCTCTTTGATCCCTAGCTCAATAAAAGGGCTATCTTAGTCCCAAAAAAGTTGACTTGTGAGCCATAAATAAATATTTTTCTGAAAGTCATTTTAAAATTCAAATCTTGCCGTGTCTTGAAAGAGAAGTTTGGTACAAAATTTCAATATATTTTAGGCAGCTACAGAAATGTTATTAAATATTTTATTTTGTCTCGCTGATAATATTAAACTCATAGTTTTGCAAAAACAATTCCCTTCGAATCAAAATAAGATTTTCCTTTCGCAAAGACAATTTAGGAAAATAACAAATTTAGACTTTTTGACCAAGAAAATCTTGATTTGTAAAGATAAAAAGAATAATAGCTCTTAACATATGATTGGGACAACGACTTTCCAATTATTTTTATAATGAAATGATATTGTCTATTTTAAACATAAACTCTAATGATTTCATCCCAAAAAGCCTCATATTATTGGAGATAATTGTCAATCTCTTATAAATCTATGATAATCTTTTTATTTAACCAATGTTAGATTTTTGTCGAAAAAAAATAAATAATTAATTTATCTGACATTAAATTGTAATAGGACCTCAAAAATGTGTTATATGTGCAATAGATATGTTAAATGTTAAAACAATTTCTAGACCTAATTAGATACAAAATTGAAAATCGAAAAGCTTAATGGATACGATCAAAAGTTTAAACTCTATTTAATACCATTTGTTTTTTGTTTTGTTTTGTTTTTTTTTTTCTTTTTTTAGCTTTTGAAGATTAAGTATATAAACATCCTTTCACTTTTGAATTTCTTATTTTGTTATCTACTTTCTATCAATACTTTCAAAACTAATCGAATTTTAAAAACTCGTTGCTTGTTTTTAGAATATTGACTAAGATTTCAATTCTTTTACTAAAGAAAATTGAAAACACGTGATAAGAAATTGATGACGCTTAATTTTTTTAAAAAAAATCAAATGATTATCAAACGAATTATAAAATATTAATGGTTGGTTATTTTTTTTTATAAAATTGAAAGGCATATTTAACACAACAACATGAATGTTATGGGAATAATAATTAAGGGAGAACAAAATGAGATATAGGACATATTTGACCCAAAGAGTAGTTGGGAGAGCGTAATTGTTAATTCCACTCCTTGTTCAGTTTAAAAATTTTCATAAACTCCCAGGATTAAAAAAAAAACATTTATATGATGATTATTCAACTCTTCAAATTTTATAATTTCATACTTTATCCCAATTCGTCTCTTAGACTTTTACACAATAGTTTCAAAGCATCACAACCTTCCAATACATTTTAGGAAAGGCTACGATAATCTGCCAGACCATCCCATTTGGCTGCTTTCTTCTATGCCTTTGTAATGCCAATCCATTCATCCTGTTTCTCATCTTCCTCTCTATGTTATCTCTGTTTCTTTCGAAATAGACCAGTTCAATTCCAATGATAACATCATACTTTACCAAGGGATGTTGTTGTTCTAGGTCCAGATTAAAATTAATCTAGACTTCTATTAAAATACATGAATTACATAATTGCTTATGTGAATAGTTGAGATACAAGGAATAATTAGATACATGAATTACTAAATACATTGATGAATGTTCATATATTGGTGAAGAGTCAGATGTATTGGCATTTAATGTTCTTCATTTATAAGTAAGAAAAGCATGTTAAGAAATATTCAAGTTCTTATTTCTATGAAATTGTGTGAATAAGAGATCATCTTCCTCTCTTGTCTTTTGATTTTTATTCTAAGGGTCTACTACGTTTTCAAAAAGTGGTATCGGAGCTAAGATCAAAGATGGCTTCAAATGGTATGTTGCAACCCCAACTTCCTAGATTTAGTGGGAAGATAGTGGAATATTCAAATAAAAGTGTTATATGGTTCATAAGAATTGTGGGATGTTGTTGTCAAGCTTTATGACTTAGGTGGATGTTGAAAGAATTTAAGTGTACTCAAAGAAGTGAGACTATTTTATTTTTTAATGATGGTTTTGCCATAGCATAATCAAAGAATTATGTTTTTCATGGAAGAAGCAAACATATTAGAATCAATATCATTTTATCAGAGACTTGGTTAAAGATGAAGAAGTGATAGTGAAATATTGCAAGACTCTAGATCAAGTGGCAGATATTTTTATAAAGGTGCTGAAGTTTGACTTATTTGTTAAGATTAGAGAAAAACTTGGAGTTGCTCAAGTCTAGATTAAGGGAGGATGTTAAAATCAATTTAGACTTCTATTAAAATACATGAATTATATTATTACATGCATGAATAGTTGAGATATAAGGAATAGCAAAAAAATTCACAAAAATAGAATTTCACTAAATAAAGCCACCAACAAAATAGAATTTCACCCTTTTTTCTTGGGGCACTTGTAGGAATGTCAAAATTTTTTACTAATATTAAGTTCGTATATAATCTTTTATGATTTTTCAAAAATAATAGCAAAATCTTCAAGCCCAACCAAAATTTGTTGATTGATTGAATGAGAAAAGGTCGAAAATACCCCTACACAGTTGAATCAATTTGCACGATTTCCATTTTTACATTAGGGTTAGATTTCGGTTGCCTTATGATTACTTTTTATTATGTGTCATCTAATTACCATGTAATAGATTTCTTCATTAGTTGATTTTTATTTTATTAGAATATCTGTTGTATAGAAATAATTTGGATTGTCATCTGATTACCATGTGATTGATATCTGATTATCTTTTGGCTTTTTAAAATATGCTAGTACTTGATGACATGCAGAAATGCATGTCATCTTAGCCCTTTCGCTTAGAATTATGAAGGTCATTAGGCAAAAATTGCGTCGATCATGCTAGGAATTCATGAGAAAAAGAGTTTGCATCGATCAGCATGTCGAATCTCAGCTAACCCAGTATTTTGCGTTAATTGTGCTTTCAATGTTCTATCTTTGTAGCCAATGCAGGAAATTAACGCAAACACGGAAATTGGACCGACGCATAAACGACCACATGCAGAGAAACACTCCATCACAAGGCAAACGCATCGATCAATGCATGGATGTTGCGGTAATTAGCGTATGCGTCCAGTGCATGAGAGTTGCGCTTATCAGGCGATTGCGGTCATCATGTGGAGTTGCGGTATTAAGCGAATGCGGTCATTGAATGATTGCGGCTACGAGAAAATGCATTCTTCTGGGATCAAAGCAAAGTTGGTGGAATGAACACATCAACGCATCTACCTCGAGAAAATCAAAAGTAGATGCTGACATTTCACCTACCGCGCCATTGATGGCAGAGGTTCAGAAAGGACTGACACGCCGAACGTCAAACTAAGAGCAGTCCAATTAATGCTGTCGGCGGTCCAAACTCTATAAATAGAAGCTGATGAGCATAATTTCAGATCCAGGGTTTTCGCCCAAGGTTGAATCGAAGGTTTTCGCCTAAGGTTTTCCAATGGTGAATCCTTGTGATCCAGACAAAATGCGTGAGAAGACGCTGAGAGTTCTTCACCTCCTTCATCCATTCCGAGTGATGACCGGAGCCTTCGACCAAAGTTAGATCTCGAGAGAATGAGTTCCTCCACCCATCCATGGCACCACCGGTAGCCTCGACGCGCATCCGCTAGAAGTAAATCTTTGCTTCCAACCGGTCATTCCTTTTTCATTTCCTTTTCTATATTGTATTGTATGACATTTTGAATTAAGAAATTAATACAATGTGTTTTCAATGAATTTCTTTTTCTTCGACTTCATCTCCATCTTCTTACTTAGCATCTTTATCTTTATTGCAACACTTAGTGGGAGTGCTTAGGTATTGCATACTTAATCATGTGGATTAGGGATATGAAGCATGAGCAAACTACCGAGAGGTATGTGTTTGCGCGAGTATGTGAGTAATCTTATTTCCTTAGTGTGAAGTTGCTATAACGCCTGTCTATGGGCTAGCGCAATGCTTGTCTATGAGTAAAGTCAGCAACAATCAACTACCTGGGAGGGTAAGTGGTTGGACGCATTAAGCAAAGTATGCGTTGTTCACTAGGGATAGTAGCAACCGTAGGTCAGCGAAGTTTATGCGATTGTCTTGTATTATGTATACTTCATTCGGCCATTAGGGATATTCAGGAGGGTAGTCTAAGGACAGGATCTAGGTTTGGGAAGGTCAGGCCAGAATCTATGCTTGAGAGAGTCAGATTAGAACTCATAATACAAGAGATAGGCATTTAGGAATGAACACTATTTGTTATTAACGCATCACATGCATTCTAGAGATAGGATATGATTGTGTATGGTCACCGCAACATTGTATGAATTTTGCATCATCACATAGGAAAAGAGTAGAGACTTAGAAATAAGCTCTATGAACACTTTTGCATTCAACACATGCGTCCCATAATTAGGAGCATTGGAAAACACTTACCGTGCAAGGTTGTAACATGATCGCATAGTCTTGCGCTGACTAACGTTCCCTTGCAATAACTTTTGATTTGCAATGAAAACATCTCCACATTTTATCCGTTTTCCCATTCATTTATTTCATGTCAAGGTCTGCCGCATTTCTACCTCTCATACATATTCTCATTACGTTATCTGTTAGATAGGAGTAAGAGTAGGATTAACTTAACAACTTCCCCTCCATTCTTTTATTCAACCGCCACATGCACAAACACCGCAAACATTTAGTACAAGTCCCTGTGTTCAACCTCGAATTATCCGAGAAACTTTGGTTCATGTCATACTTGGCATGAATGCAAGAAAACTTGTGGCATGATGCATGGTCATCACATACATTGTTGCCGTAATTTCATTCCAACGCATGACCTATCGACGCATGGCTATCAATGCATATTTTAGAACATGCATCGCATAACACGTCCACGGGAAGTTGGTTGTCGAGTAAAATTGACTTCCAATTTCCCCTCACCAAATTTTTGGCGCTGTTGCCGGGGACTTAGCAACCAAATATTTGTAAGTTTTTGTGTCTCTGTGAGCAAACTTTTTTTCTTGGGTGTATTGCAGTTTGTGCGACCAGGTTGCAAACAATGTTAAAGTGTAGGCGATGCGCTGAAAGCCAACGTTGACCCCAAGGTAGGAGGGAAATCAGTCGCAAAAGAGCTTAAGGTAATTCTAAGCACATGACGGCCGCATGCGCCCAACAATTGCTGGAAGTTCCAATGGTTAGGGCAACTTGACCCAAGCAGTTGAGAGCCATCTCCTACATGGAAGACTCCTTGCGGTGACAACACTTCTACTTTTCCAAGGATGTCTTCTACTCTATCTTTACTTGCTTTCTTAGTATAGGTTATTTATTTATTTTTATTTTATTTTTATTGTTATTTTGGATATATGGCTGCTTCCTTGGTTTTGGGTACGTTTGCTCTTGTAGGTGCAACAATAAGTCTCCTTGGTTCGTAGATCAACAGAAGAATTCGTCTCACCTTTCAACGCAAGGCTTCAATCTCGTGGATTCCAACACATGAGCGCATGTGTTGTTCCGCTTAAGGTCTTTTCTTGTTATCTTATATGCCTTATCCTTTTGAAATTCTCTTTTTCACGAATGCGTTGTTTTGCGATGTTTCTATGATAGTACATATAGTTCACCGCATCTTCTAACTAATCAACCATGCATCCTTTACTTTTAATAGCTTATTCAAAATTTGAAAGTCTTGAGTTTTATTTTGTGTAAACCTTTGCTCAAACATTTATTATCCCATTCTTGTAATTTTGTTTTTAGCTTTGCGGTGAGAACGCTGCCAACCTCTAAGTTTGGGGGTGGCAGCGGTCTCAGAGAATTGTGTTCATTACATTGCAATCATTTGAAAAAAAAAAATTGAATGGAAAAACAAAAGTTGAAGTGAGATTTTGGGATTAATAACTCCACTGTCAATGCAATGTTGATAAGAGTTAAGCTGTGAAAGACACTTGCTCAAAGTTGGATGTCTGTATGACACATGTAGAGACAAGCCAAAACGAAGGTAAATCACTAGGATCAACGCATTAGTGCAACTCCTCTATCCAGCACAAGCCAAAACAAACGAGACAGGGTTGAGTTGAATATGGAACGCAACCGAAGTTGGATGCCCGCATGACACACGTGGGGGTAAGCCAAAACGAAGGGCATAACCAGGTTAAACGCCGCATTTGAATAAGTCATCGCAAAGTTTTGAAGTACTTTTTTGAATGAACGCAATCTCAGAAGCTAAACACAAAATAACGTTGAATGAATAAATATTTTTTTGAACAAAGGCTTGCCGGAATTAACTTAGAAAAGATCTTTTTGAAAAAGCCGCCAAAGTGGAGGAGAGCATTGCGGTGATGGTCAAAGGTGCGTGTAAATTATATTCTGAGAAGCTGGTTATCGCAAAGGAAAACATGAAGGTGAGTTAAAATTTCTTGAGTATAACGCATGCTTGAGGACAAGCATGATTTTAAGTTTGGGGGTGTGATGACATGTAGAAATGCATGTCATCTTAACCCTTTCACTTAGAATCATGAAGGTCATTAGGTAGAAATTGCGTTGATCATACTAGAAATTCATGAGAAAAAGAGTTTGCGCCGATCAGCATGTCGAATCTCAACTAACCCAGTATTTTGCATTAATTATGCTTTCAATGTTCTATCTTTGTAGCCAATGCAAGAAATTAACGCAAACGTAGAAACCGGATCGACGCATAGACGACCACATGTGGTGAAACACTCCATCGCAAGGCAAACGCAACGATCAACACATGGATGTTTCGGTAATTAGTCGTATGCGTCCAACGCATGGGAGTTGCGGTAGTCAGGTGATTTCGGTCGTCATGTGAAGTTGCGGTGTTAAGCGAATGCGGTCATTAAATGATTGCGGTTACGCAACAATGCATTCTTCTGGGATCAACGCAAAGCTTGTGGAATGAACGCATCAACGCATCTACCTCGAAAAAATCAAAAGTTGATGCTGACATTTCACCTACCGCACCGTTGGTGGCAGAGGTTCAGAAAGGACTGACGCGCAGAACGTCAAACTAAGAGTAGTCCAATTAATGTTGTCAACGGTCCAAATTCTATAAATAGAAGACGATGAGCATAATTTCTGATCATCTGGGGTTGATCTTTTGGATCCGGAGATTATCCCTCATCCAGGGGAGGATCCTTGTAAACCGGAGACTTTCCCCGCGATCCAGGAAAAATGCATGAGAAGACACTGAGAGTTCTTCACTGTCTTCATCCATTCCGAGTGACGACTGGAGCCTTCGACCAGAGTTAGATCTCGAGAGAATCAGCTCCTCCACCCATCCATGGCACCAGCAGCAGCCTTGACGTGCATCCGCTAGAAGCAAATCTTTACTTCCAGCCGGTCATTCCTTTTCCTTTCTTTTTGTATATTGTATTGTATGACATTTTGAATTAAGAAATTAATACAATGTGTTTTCAATGCATTTCTCTTTTCCTTCGATTTCATCTCTATCTTCTTACTTAGTACCTTTACTTTCATTGCAACACTTAATGGGAATGCTTGGGTATTGCATACTTAATCATGTGGATTAGGGATATGAAGCATGAGCAAACTACCGAGAGGTATGCATTGCGCAAGTATGTGAGTAATCTTATTTGTTTAGTGTGAAATTGCTGCAACATCTGTCTATAGGCTAACGCATTGCTTGTCTATGAGTAAAGTCAACAACAATCAACTGCCCAGGAGGGTAAGTTGTTGGACGCATTAAGCAAGGTATGCGTTGTTCACTAGGGATAGTAACAACCATAGGTCAGCGAAGTTTATGCAAGTGTCTTGTATTATGTATGCTTCATTCGTCCATTAGGGATACTCGAGAGGGTAGTCTAAGGACAGGATCTAGGCTTGGGAAGGTCAGGCCAGAATCTAGACTTGGGAGAGCCAGATTAGAACTCATAATACAAGAGATAGACACATAGGAATGAGCACTATTTGTTATTAACGCATCGCATGCATTCTAGAGATAGGATATGATTGTGTGTGGTCACAACAGCATTGTATGCATTTTGCATCATCGCATAGGAAAAAAGTAGAGACTTAGAAATAAGCTCTATGAACACTTTTGCATTCAACACGTGCGTCCTAGAATTAGGAGCATTGGAAGATACTTACCGTGCATGGTTGTAACATGATCGCATAGTCTTGCGCTGACTAAGGTTCTCTTGCAGTTACTCTTAAGATTTGCAATGAAAACATCTGCACATTCTATCCGTTTTCCCATTCATTTATTTCATGTTAAGGTTTGTAGCATTTGTACCTCTCATGCATATTCTCATTGCGTTGTCTGTTAGATAGGAGTAGGAGTAGGATTAACTTAACAACATCCCTTCCATTCTTTTATTCAACCGCCGCATGCACATCACCGCAAATGTTTAGTACAAATCTCTGTGTTCGACCTTGGATTACCCGAGAAACTTGCGTTCATGTTATACTTGGCGTGAACGCAAGAAAACTTGTGGCAGGATGCATGGTCATCGCATACATAGTTGGCGCATTTTCATTCCAACCCTTGACCAATCGACGCATGGCTATCAATGCATATTTTATAACATGCTTCGCATACCGCATCCACGGGAAGTTGGTTTTCGAGTAAAATTGACTTTCCGTCACCAATACTCATCTCTTAGCTTGTTGATTTCCATATGATTATCTTACATTGTTATCTCATAGTTCGTGCTTTCTGTTATGTGTTATCTGATTACCATGTAATAAATTTCTTTCTTTTACTTTTAGTTGCTTTTTATTTTATTGGAATAGTGATTGCATAGAAGTTACTGAGGTTTCCATACGATTACCATGGAATTGAAATCTAATTAGCTTCTAGCTATTTAAATATGTTAGTATTGATCTGATAGCCTGCTGATTTCCATATGATTGCTATCAATTATCGTCCAATTATCTACTAGTTTTCTCAGTTAATAGTTTCTATCTTCTATAATATTACTATTTGATTGCCTGTCGATTGTTATCATATAATTGTCTTATGATTTTCTTAGTACCTAATTTTTTCATGTGATTAGCATCCAATTACTTTCTTATTACCTTCTATTTTTTCATTACTATTTCATACTTTTGATAATCAACTAATTGCATTATGATGTAATTTGCTTCGGGTTGCACTTGACTTATTTTTTGTTCAATGCCATTTAATTGCTTTTTTTTTATTATTATCGCAAAAAATAGGAAAACCAAGAAAGATGAAAAAAGAAAAAAAAATGAAGGAAACTTGAGAACAGAGAATCTTCAACTAAAAGACAAAACAAAAAGAACAAAAAAATCAATGAGGTAAGTAGCATATTGCGACATGGTTAGACTGCATATTGATTTACTTCCATTTTACTTTATATAATAAATGATTACTATTTGTTACACTCATTTAATAAAATTAAGGGCATTCCACCTCACTGGTATAAGGTTCATTATTATTCTAATGGTAGAAAAATTGTGGATTGTGGATTTCAAGCTTAAAAAACAGGTTTCAAGATGGAGATTTGTGTGAAAGAAGACATTGCTATATAGAAAAGGCAGCAGAAAATACAACTAATGGTTATTCATAGAACCAAAACCTGCTCAATTTTCCTTCATGCTTCTTTTTATATATCAACTGATTACCTTTTGATTGCTATATGATTACCTTGTATTTCTTCTTAGATTGTTATATTTGAAGGAACTGTGAGGTCCATAAGTAGAAATAGGAACGTTCCAATTTCAAATTTACAAAATAAAAGTTACAGAACAACAGAACTAAACATAAACATTAAAAATTACAGCATGCAAAAAGATAGAGGAATTAGGGAAGAAAAGCACTTACCCTTGAAGAACAAAATTGTCTTTACGAAATCCTCCCAATTAGTCACAAACTCTTTGTATAGTATCAACCCTCAAGGTGGACACCACCAAGAGGCATTCCTCTGTATTCTCTATAGAGGAAGAGAATCATAAGAGGTGTGGGCTCTGTGTTATTTTGGGAAGAGAGAGAGAGTTTGAGAGAGAGAGGAATTTTCCTTCTATGTGTTCTTGGGCAAAATCAGAGAGAGAACAACTTACCTTTAGAAGTTAGGGAAGAAGATAAATGATACGTAAAGAAACTTCCATTGAATGAGAGAAAATTAAGGAGACCACTCCCCCTTTAATTTTAAATTTTAAATTTAAATTTAAATAAATTTGATTCAATAAATAGTATGTATATATATATATATATAATAACTAACTTATTATATGTATATATATATGTTATATCAAATATAGCACATAACCTAAAGTTTTTGTATTGTATCAAATATAGTATAACTTATTGTTTTAATTTCCCTTAATAATACATGGTGTTTAATATAAATCAATTCATATTAAATTTAATTATATGAATCGAAACAATATAATTAATATTTGAATCACATTCAAATATTTAATTCCTCTCATAATAAACTTTATATTATAATGTATCAAATACATTAATTTAATTATATCACAATTAATCCAAAATTAATTCTCAATAATATCTGTTGAGCTACATAGGGGACCTTATGGACCGATAGATTGAAACTCCAATGGTACTTGAATAATTATTAAACTTCTTTAATTAAATTATTCAACATCTATTAACTACCAACCACTCTACTAAGGATAGACAACTGCATTCTTCGCACTAAAATATATTTCAGTGTCCATTTGATATAACTAGTCAACAATACAATGACCCTTCACAAATTGCCCGTAAATATAGTTGGGCCAAAATTATAGTTTTGCCCCTGTAGTTAGATCTAACTTCTTATTTACCACAGATCCCTCTAATGAACAATTAGTCATAGTCCAACTATGACCAAACCCCTCTCGAGCCAAGAGAAGGTTTGACGCCACATTGTTCAAGTCCTAGAATCAGCCTTTAAGGGAGTAATTTATCTACTTACCCCGACATTAGGGAAATAGTGAATTCCGTCTAGTGTAGTTGTTGTTTTCCCAACTCCCCAATCAGACGAATCCCTAAAATGATATGCTTATTGAGTCAGTGATATGGTCATTCTCACACATACAAATCAAAGGACTACCTTCATAGGCAAAAGTTCACCACTCACTCAGGATGCAGGTCATGTCACCTATGGTCATCTTGGTGAAATGTAAGTCTCTATTATTAACGACGTTATATAATGAGACTACTTATTTCGTGGTTCGACCTTATACAAACCCTTTGTATAGAACACCCCCGTTTATATGTCTCTATATGAATGATCAAGATCAGATCATTTGTAGCATTTTACAACAATTGTATATCTACAAAGCAGGCCATATTCGTAGTATCACCAAGATAAGGTATCTATCCTTATCCATCTATGAAAAACCATTTACATTATCATTTAAACATGATCCACCTGTATATCTCTACATACATGTTTAAGCTACAGAAGATAACCTTGGATCTAAGTTTATTAGTTTTGGAGGTTAATGCTACTAAATGTTGAATAAAATATAACATATTTTATTACATAAATAAATCATTGTACATTATGATTACAAACTCTTGGACCCACGAGATTTAGGGCATCAACCTCAACAATCTCTCACTTGTCCTAAAGCTAGTGGAGTGTAATCATAAAAGTCACACTAATATAAAAGTACACAAAACAGTAAACTAGGGCATAAAATGTGGCCAGTACAAAATCTCTCACTTGTCCTAGACTAGATGGGGCATGTTTCGTAGACCCATACTCCGCAGTTGACCCTCAAACACCTTAGCCATGAGGGGCCTTTGTAAATGGATTAGCAACGTTGTGGGCCAAAGCTATCTGCATGACGATCATGTCCCCTCGATGCACAAACTCTTGAATGAGATGGTACTTCCGCTCTATATGCTTCCCACGCTTGTGACTTCTAGGCTCTCGGGAGTTAGCTACAACACCACTATTATCACAATAAAAGGTGATGGGCTTAGACATGTATGAAACCACTTCCAGATCAGTCAAGGACTTCCTGAGCCACACAGCTTCTTTAGCAGCTTTACAAGCCACCACATTTTCAGCCTCCATAGTGGAGTCAGCAATATACCCCTACTTAGTGCTTCTTCAGACTACTGCCCCTCCGTTAAGAGTGAACATTTATCCTGGTGTGGATTTCCTAGAATCTTTATCAATCTAGAAATTAAAGTCTGTGTATCCTGTAAGGATCAAATCCTTAGACACCATACACGAGCATGTAGTCCCTCGTTCTCTATAGATACTTGAGGATGTTCTTAACAGTGACATAGTGATCAAATCTTTGATTAGACTGATATGTACTGACTATCCCCACTGTATAGCAGATGTCAAATCTAGCACATAACATTGCATACATCAGGCTACCAAAAGTCGATGCATAGAGGATCTGTCTCATTTCCTCAATTTCTTAAGGTGTCTTAGGACACTATTCCTTAGAAAAAATAACTTCATGCCTGAAAGTGAGTAAACATCTCTTGGAGTTCCGCATCGAAAACTTGACAAGCATTTTGTCAATATACAATGCCTGAGATAGGGTCATCATTTTATTCTTTAGATATCTTTTAAACTCTTAGGAATGATGAATTTAAACTCTTAGAAATATGCGTCATCATCATTTGATATCTTCTTTGCTTACAATATAAATGAGTCCATCTATCAAATCCAACATTCCTAAGATATTCAGACACTATTAATTCTTAGCTTGATATTATGATTACACTATTCATATTCAAAATCATTTTTTAATGATCATCTCACTAAGAACTATGGAAAGCAACTATTGGAAGATTAACCGTTACTACAAAATGCTGCATAAATATAAGAAACAAGTATAAGATAACCAATAAACGAAAATCAAATAGAAATCATATAGACATCAGATAGTAATCAAATAGAAATTAGATAAACATCACGAATATCATATGAAAATCAAATCACAGTCACAAACTATTACTATCAAATACCAATAAGATGATAATTAGATAGCAAATTAACTAACTACTCAACAAATACTAATCAATCTCCAGCCAAATCACATATCAGATGTATAAACTAACAAAACACATATAAGATGAATCTACATTTCTCATCTCTCCAAATCTCAACAAAATCACTTAATAAAAAACAAAAAGATAAATCAAACACAAATTGAGACACAAACAACAAAGAATCTTCAAACACATAATTGATGAGAAAGAAAATGTTGAAAACATAGAAATCTTAGCTCATTAAAACAAAACCAGTAAAAAGGTTGATTATTTTAAAAGAAAAATTCTTAACTAAAGTGAATCATGACTTGATGGAAAATACTAGCAAGTAACAGAAGCAAATCGGACCAATAAGCATTTTAATTCATTAATTTTTGCTATAAATAAAGCATGCTCATAAACTAATAAGAGGGTTCATAACATACCTTTGTAGAACAACTTGAATCTCGAATTCAATTGAAAATCTTCTCCAAATCTACTTGTGAACTACCTCAAGGCCTTCCTAACTATTCTCTTGGTTCCTTAAATTGAGTTGTGGGACTCAAAATAAGCTTGAATAGAGGAAATTTGGAGAAGAAGCTCACTGCTGCACCTTGGAAGAACACCTTCTTCAACCAAAAAGTTTTTCAGCAAAAACTGATCAAGTGCATTTGTTTTGCATGCTCGATTCTCAGTCTAATCTTCTTTATTTATTGTAAGACCATCATGCAAAATAGATTGGTGCATGAAGAACAGTTCATGCTTGAAGATTAACTCAGAGAAAAGAGTGGGAAATGAGTGAGCTACTTTTTCCAATTTTGATATTTTCAATTTTGTTTTATTCAAATTGGTTTTCAAAATTGAAATTTTTATTAATTTTACAAAATTTATTCATTAATTAATTTTCTAAAAAATTAATAATAATTAATTAATTAAACAATTTAATTAATTCAATTAATTTAAGATTAATTCTACCATCATGAATCCCTATTCATGAATTTAATATTTAAATCATATTTAAATATTAATTGATTCTCCAATTTCGTTTAATTCCAAAATTAATCACGTAATTATATCACATATAATTACTAATTTCCTTAATTCTAATTTGAACATTTCAAATTAACTTATCACGTTACTCTATGGCTAATCCATTTACGAGCTAGTAGGGGGACCTCGTGGACATACAAATCATGGGCTCCAACGATCTGAAATTAATTGGCTAAACTCTTTACACCGAATTAACCCCATTTGTTAACTACTGGGTCACTCCACTAAATCCCAGAGTTGCATTCCCCCCACTGTATATATATATAATACCCCCGAGATTACCTCTTGTTCCTTAAGTTCCACTGATCATTTAATGAACAATCGGTTTTTGATCCGATCAACAAACTGAGTGCCTCTCGAGGCAATTAGAGGGTAGGGCCCCTTGTTCAAGACCAGAAGTCAGTACTTAAGGGAACAACCTCTCTCCTATCCCTGGGTAGAAGTGAATTCCATCTTGAACCCTATGTCCCCAGCTATCTACCTGTTCTTAACCTTGAAATGGAGATTTATTGAGCTAACGCTGATGAGTCAACCCTCACCTATGCAAATCTAAAAATAATCCCGAATAAACAGAAGTTCATAGTTAGCTCAGGATTAAGGTCAAGTTACGCTTTGAAATAGCCAGTCTTAAATAGTAAACAACGTTATAAAGTAAGAGTGACTGATTTCGTAGTCCGATCTTGTACAAACAGGATGCTCTCACTCCTCATGTCATAACATGTACGAATTGGAATCACATCGTCTGTAGCACTTTACAACTCCTTGTAACAACTACAGAGTAGGCCGCGTCCAATAGTGTTACCAGAATAAGACACCCAACCTTATTCATATACTATAGATCATTTTTACTATTTACTCAAACCTGATCCACTTTTATATCTCCACGTAAAGTTCAAATACTCATATAATAGTCATGGATCTTTTAGTTTATTGGATTTATTTCTAAAACGAAATAAGCAATTTATATATTCAATAACTATTTATTGAATTTTCAAAATAAGTTTTATTGTTTACAAACTACGAGTTTTAAGATATAAAACCCAATATGACGGACAGAGCAAGAACTGCAAATAAAAATCAAAACAAAAAACAGAATGCAATTTACGAAGGAGAGGACAAGATTCAAGCAAAAAATAAGAATCAGAAGCAGAAAATTGAAATAAACTGTGCTTAAAAATCGAAACCTAAAATCAGTACATAAATATCGAAATCTTCACTCACTTCATAATCGTGAACAGAAGGACGAAATTGAAGCAAACAAAAAAAAAAAAAAAAAATCAGATTCAAAACTGTGGCTCGTCGAAATCAAGTTGAAGAATAGAAAATCAGCTAACCAAAAATCAAGTCGACGTTGAATTGGTCGAAATCTTGAACTTCAAATGTTGGAGCTTGTCGAAGAATCTTGGAGCTTATCGATGTTCCAGGGCTGAGAATCGATGAAGAAAATCGGAGAAGCAGAGCACAGATTATATCAAATAAAATGCTTTTTAACAATATATGTTATTTTAAATATATTTTGCCATATTTGCAATATTTTAAATCTTAATGACATGGATGCTAATATAGGGCCAAAAGTTGCTAGACAATACAATTTCCCTTTTTTCTTTTCCTTCTTTTTCCTTTTTGACTTTAACAATTGATTTTTTTTCCCCTTTTTTGTCAAAACCGTCCATCCAAATGGTTATAACGATAGCACACGTGTGAGGAAAGTTTGGGTTATTCTTTTATCATCATCATTATTATTCTTAATGTGTTTTATTGGACTTGTGTTATAGAAAACATAAATTATTATTAATATTATAAGCTTGTAATTATAAAAGACTATTTTTCAACTCGCTGAGCTTGCAAGAAAAATGCTCCTTGGTAGGAACAATTTCCCTGTTGGCTAAAGCCTGCATTATTCTTCCCTCAGATTTAGTATGTTTTTAAAATTTAACATTTCTACCAACAAATTTACACTTTATCCATCTCAACCCTCGTGATTCAAACCATTGGTGAAAATAAAGCCTCTAGTAAATCAAGAACAACCAATAAACTTTTCTTAAAAAAAGAAAAAAACAAAAAACTCATTCCTTCACTTCTAATTTTCATGGTTTAACCTTGAGAACAATTTATCAATTTGGTTTAATTGTAGGATTGGTATGGCAACCCTAGAGGAAGGGGTGAATAGGATTTATTTAAACTAATTAAAAAAATTTCACTAAGGTAGCCGAGTTAAACATATCAATTAAATTTTTCCTAGTACATAATTTAAACAATAATATCATGCAAATAAATTTAATCCAAAATAATAAAAAAAAAACTAATAATAATACTTTAAACCACCTTATTTGATTTCAATAATAAGATTGGTAATGAATATATAGAATTAAGAGCTAACAATTAAAATAAATCAAGATGAACAATTAATTTCAAGAACAAAAATTGTAATTAATTTCAAGCAATAAAATCTAATAGCAAATTAATTTCAAAATTAAAGTAGTATAGGGATAAGAAAATTAATACCGGGAGTTTATAGTGGTTCGGTACAACCGACCTACATCCACTTACCAAGTTGATCCTTTCCACGGTTGAAGATCAAATTGTTACAACAACTCTTTTTCCAAGATCAAGAGCAACCATTAGAAAAGTTTGAAAAATTGAAGAACACAATTATTGTTGGGAATGTCCTAAAGTTCGCAATTCGTAAATTTCATATTAAACATTCTATTTATCAATAAAATATTATTGAGTATTTTATTCAATAAAATTGTTGATATTGCATTCTATTATGAAAATTCAATAAACAAATCTATGGCTATAGTATGAATACTTTAACTTTATGTGGTGACATAAATAGGATCAAGTTATAGTATATAGCATAAATGGTCTATAAGTATATGGAAGGAATTGGGTATCTCATTTTAGTAACACTATTGGATGCGACCCATTTTGTATTCTGATAGAAATGATGTGATTCACAGATCATTCATGTAGAGATATGTGAGTGAGAGACATCCTATGCAATGAGTTTGCATAAGAATGGACCTCGAAATAATCACTTTTCTTTATAACGACAGTACTGTTAAACTGACTATTTCAAACAAAAAATGACATAGGGTAACATGATCTTAATCCTAAGTTAACTATGAACTCCTGTTTATTCGGGATTATCCTTTGATCTGCATAAATAAGAGTAGTCTAACAACACTGGTCGATAAGCTTCCCATTTTAGGGATAAGACTGGATAGATAGTTGGGGATATAGCCTTGCAAGATGGAATTCACTCCTACCTATCTTAGGGTTAGCAAATAGGTTGTTCTCTTAAGTGCTGATTCCTGGACTTGTACAACGGGGCCCTGCCCTCTCTTGGTAAGAGGGACATGATTCATAAGTGGTATTATGGATGAGTTGTTCAATAGAGGGTCAGTGGGAGCTTAAGAAACAAGATGCATTTACAAGGTAAAACGATAATTTTGACCCAATTGTAAATAAAAACGACCTTCATCGACTTACCGATTATGGTTAAAATGGACAAAAATATATCTACAGTGGGGAGAGTGCAACTATCGAGCTATAGTGGTGTGCCTTGATAGTTAACGAATAGTAATTAATTCGGTTTAAAGAGTTTAACCAATTAATTACAAATTGTTGGAGCTCATGATTTCTAGGTCCATTAGGTCCCCTCTACTATCTCGTAAATTGGATTAATAAATTGAGTATTAATGGATGAAATTTGAAGTTAGAGTTATGAATTTGAAATGTTCAAAATCAATTTAGGGTTTCAATTAATTATATACAATACAATTGAAACATTTAATTTTATCAAAAATTAAACAAAATTGTAGAATCAATTAATATTTAAATTATGATTCAAATATTAATTGTATGAAATTGATTCATAAAAGTGGAATTGATGTGTTAATTTAATATTAAGATATTAAATCAATCAATTAATTAAAAGGTGTAATTAAAATTAGTTTTATTTAAAATTAATTAATTGAATTAATTTTATAAAACACCAATATTTAAATAAATCAATTTATTTAAATATAAAATTATTTTATTTAACAGTAAATTTGATTGGTTTATAAAACAATTTTTAATTGAGCAAAGTCAGTTTTTCCAAGAATTGGAAAACCCCACTATGGTGCCAAGCACCTAGCTCAATCAAATTCTATTTTGATTCTCTCTTAAATGTTGAAGTAGGAGCTGACCTACATACAGATCATTTCCATGCATGGTCTGAGCTTATAAATTAAAGCTTAAGACTGTGAAATGGGAAGGCCATGCTGTGTTTTTTAACCAGACATCTGTTGAAGTAAAAACTCTCTTCCCTCAAATTCATCCAAATGAAGCTCAATTTGAGTGCTTCCACATCACAATCCTCACTTAAAGTTAGTAGAGATCTTAATGGTGGTCTACTTGAAGATTTAAACTCAAATAGTGGATATCTTGCTGAATTTGTGGAGGTTTCTTCAAAGGTAATGTGTAACTCAAACCCTCTTGTAAACTTGTTATGAGTAGCACGTTTAAATCTCAAATTAAGAGTAGTTAGAGTGTTTATTGATTTTGAATTCTTCTGTTGCATGTTATCTAACTCCTTTAATTATCAAACTCTCTAAAAGAGTAGATTTACAAATTTTGAGCTCACAACAAATCAATCCTCACCATAGAATATAATTTTGTCAAGAATAAGATGAAAAAAAAAATTGAGACCATGGAGAGAATAACAATGGTAGCTTTTAGCAAATTGGTGGAATATAAAAATATGTAATTATTGTTAGAATGTGGAGAAGATGAAGAGTTCAAAAAGAGGGGAAGGTAGGTAAAAACCACATTTTATTTGGACCATTAGATTGAAAAAGGAAAATCAATGATAGAGGATTTTATTTTTTGAATCAACTAGCCATTAGACATATATAACAATATATATATATATATCATTTCTTTAAAATAATTTCTTTTAAAAATCAACAAAAAAAATAAAAAAAAATAAAAGTCCACCATATATCCAAAACTAGTCAGACACAAACATAAAATGATATTAAATTTATTTTCTTTTTTAAACAAACCCAAAAATCAAAAGCTCACTATATGTCATTCCTCCTATGCTTCAAGTGGCACTTGTGGAACCTTTCAATTGGTCCACTTTGATGCGAAAAATTCTGCTACATCATTAGCTCGAGTTTTTTCTATTAAGCTTCTTTCGACCATATTTTTTTTGGTTGAATTGCAGTTTGAGTGATTCAAATTGCATTATAATCATTGTTTTGAACTCTAAACAATTGACACTTCAAAATATTCAAATTGTTAGTGAATAAGATTATGTTTGTTATCATTAAAATATTAATTAATTAATGAGTTTGATATATAAGGACAAAAAGCCAACACCAATTTATTCAAGGAACATCTCCATTTTTTCTCCAGATCAACTTCAAGAAAAAACTTCAGTAGAAAAGCTTCCAAATGTTGCTTCTCGAGCTCTTTCTATGTTAAAAATTTTCTTCCTCTCCATTTCTTTCTAGAGCTACTTTCAAATATAAAAAAATGAATTAACTTATTTACAAATACAACAAAACGTCACTGTCTATCAGTGATAAATGGTGATAGACGGTGATAGATACTGATAGACACCACCAAAATAGAATTTCACCAATTTTTTCCTTCTTTCCCTTTTTGCCCTTAACAATTGATTTTTTTTTCTTTTCTCCTAGGAAAAAGAAATTGGGTTTTTACAATCCAATGTTAACACAACCTCCAACTTTAGACGTGCACTAGTTTGAAAAATGAATGGAATCAAGAAAATAGGTTGCTCAAAATGGTAAAAAATAGTAGACAATTAAGAAGAAGAAGATGATATCATATCCGAAATACACATCCAATATATGATGAAGGGAGAAAACAAAATTTCCAACCGTATTAGTAAAAATCTAGGAGTGCAACAAAAAGCCAGACCAATCCAAACCGATCCAATTGTTTGGTTTAGTTTTTTTAGTACAAAATTGAACATTTTTGTATTTGGAGAAAACCAAAAGGTAATTGTTTGGATCAATTTTTTATTAGAAAAGTCAATCAAAACCAAACTAATCCAATGGTATATATACCCTTAAAAATAATTTTTTTTAGTATTGTAATTATTATGGTGTATGTATATTTGTTGTTTAGAAATAAAAGAACCAATTATCATGGAGCTTGTATGTTTTTTATTTATAAAAGTACCACGAAAAAAATGTCAAATTTTAATTTATGAAAAAAGAAATGGACGAAATTTAATTCTAAATTAGCAAAAATGACCAATTCAAAAAAAAAAGTGGTAATAAAAATAGAAATTGGAAGAAAAAAGGAAAATGCCAAAAACCAAGAACTAAACCGATAATAAATCGATCTAACTAAAACCATTACAATGATCTTGTTTTTTTATTGGACATTAGTTTGGATCTCTTCTTTGTAAAATCTATTAGTTTGATTTAATTCTTTGTTGACTTTAAAACTGACAAAATCGAGCCGACTATCATTTCTATACAAATCTAAATATTAAGAATCTGAATTAATGAAAATAGTAATATTTTGAATCGAAAAGGTAGTGAAATTAGGTCCCTTTTCATGCGAGTGCAATTATCCAAGACCTTCGATCGAAATTGGTGACAATGGCAGCACACGTGTGAGGAAAGTTTCGATTTTTTTTTTATCATCATCATCATCATTATTTGTTGCAAAATGTGTTTTCTTCGACTTGGCTTATAGAAAAAAATTATTATTAATATTATATGCTTGTAATTTTAAAAGATTAACTACTTCATTTATTCCAACGCTTAGATCAGTCATGAAAATAAAATAATAAAAACTAAGATAAATCAAAATCTCACCGTCAAAATGAGAGAATGACAAATATAAAATGATATATTAAAACCATAAGCAAAGACAATCAAAGTGGCTAAACTGAGCGATAATATACATATATATGTCACTTCCAACGGAAAGTTTAAACGTCCTATTATTTAAAGAAACAAAGTAACTAAACAACAAATATTAACTTTCTTTCACACAACAACTACATAACCAAGAACAAACGACACAATAGACATTGCAACTTAACCACAACACATTCTTCTTGTTTAACGACCTGTGTCAAGACTTACTGTAAAAGAGGTTTCATTTGAGCTCATCGACGTGGAAGAAGTAGGATATATAGGAACAGGCATTTTATTTGGAAGATTTGGCATCGTTGTCTCGAAGTTTAGAACTTGAATCACTTGTTTTATGGATGGTCTAAGATGAGGGTCTGGATAAGCAGTCCATAGTCCAACAAGCATCAAACACTCAACTTGTTTTTCGTCATAATCAGAATGCAATTTCTCATCTATCCCAACATGCAATTGTCCACTTCCATAAAGATCCCAAACCCACTCCACCAAACCCTTATGAGATTCTTTTTCTAAAGAGGTTCTTGACATTTTCCCCGTAGCGATCTCTAAAGCAACCACTCCAAAGCTAAACACATCAGATTCCTTACTAGTTCTTTGACTTTTTCACACACACAAAAAAATAATTAGCCACACAAAAAAAGTGAGTTAATGACTTCGGAGCTTTCATCACTTACACAAAAAAAATAATAAGATGATGTCATTTGCGTAACTTTCATTAATAAGAACATTACATCAGTTGAATTAATGACTTCGGAGCTTTCATAACTCATACAAAAAAATGAATTAGCCAAAATGAGCATAACTCAACTGGTATAGTGCTTGTACTATCGACCTCGAGATTTGAGGTTCAATTGCTCATCCCACACTTTAATTATAATACCTTAAAAAAAAAAAAGTCTAATTCTTCTCTTGTGCCACCAAATTACAATTTGACCAAGTATTTATTCACTTTTAAATTTTCTTTACTTTAATTAGTCTTTTTATATCATTACATACTAGATTTTTATTCGTCAAGATAAAAGACTAAAAAAAAAAAAAATGGAAGTGAACAACATTAAGAACGTATGTATCATTCAACAATATAACTTAATAGATAATTAAGATATTAATTATAATCCTAAAAGTTGAAGATTGGAACAATTTTCTACTTCGAAATTTTTTAACTTAAAAATGAGTACGGAAATAGTTGATTTAAATAATTCAACTAGTAATAAAAATTTATAATGCACAAGAATTGTTAATTATAAAAGAAAAATTGTAGTGAACCCAGGGGTAGGTAGGTATTACTTGGAAGCTACTCATTTGACCAAGTGTTTTCTTTTAGTTTTCAAGTAATTAACTTGTATATTTTATTATTCTTTTATCTTTATAAACTAGGTTTTTATGAATTCCTCCATTTCTAAAGAAAATGATGAGGAAGCTCGGCAAGTTTATTTTATTGCCACTCTTTTTTGGTTTATCTATAGTGACATAATTTCTATCATTCTACTCTTCTTAGCATCAAATTAATGATTGAATTATCTTCTATTCTCTTCAACGGTTGTTAAGTGTTGAGTTTTGGAATATATTGTTTAGGTAGTCATTTGACAGTTATTAATGGTGTATTTTGTTGTCTCGCATACAATCAAATAGTATGGATTAAATCTATTAAAAAACACAAGTTTTTGCTTCAAAAACCCAATTATAAACTTAATATGAGGTGTTTCGGGTGAGATTCAAGGTCGAACATGAAGATTTTATTATAAATCAGTTGATTTAGTAATTCTATTCCTTTCGGTTTCACAAGTATAAAGTATCAATAAGTTTTATGTTGTGTTTAGTAAATGCAAGAAAATAAAGTGCAGTAAATAAAATGGTGAGGGAGATGAGAGAAATGAGGATGAGATGAATATCACAGATCTTTTGAACACAATATTAAGTTTCAGTTTATGTTTTTAACCTTAAACTTAATCTTCACCTTTTATCTCTAAAGATACTTCTTAATTTCTTTAATGAAATTCACAGCCACTTACTCTCTCAAATAGTTAACAATTATAATTTTTTGATTCGATTTGCTAGAAGGAATAAAAAATGAAGATTCAATATACATTAAACAAGACCAACATCCACTCAAGTTATGCTTGCTAGATTGATGCTAAACTTATTGAGAGACAAAACTTGTATAGTGGGTCTTCTGGTTGTTGACCATCAAATATAACAACATTTAAGCGAAGATATTTTGATGTCTTGTTCCACAGATGCTCCACTTTTTAATTTTAAACTATTGTCAATTTAGATGATGACGACAAAGATTTTCTCGATTTGATTCAAATCTCAATCTAAATTCAACTTTTACATGTGTTGAAGATATTTTGACTGGTTAAAATTTGGATAAAAGGTAATAGACGAGACTTCTTGAATTCTACTTAGGTAATCTTTGACACACAATTACAATAACCAAAGATTTTTTGTTTTTTCATATATGACCAAATGTCTGCAAGCATCCTAAACTACCAAAACCATAAAGCTCGAAGGAGAGCCCCTGCATATAAGGAAAGAATAATAATAATCTTTCTAATAATTATATCATCAATAGTATTGAGAAAAGATCAACGATAGATTAATTGAAAAATGTATTAGAAAACTATTTTCTCAAAAAGAAGGAAACATAAAGCAGAGAAATATGCTTGAGCCATTCTATAAGGAAAGTTGAGGCTCTATTGTATGTAATATCCAAACAAGAAAAATAACATTTATAATACTAGATATTATAGCCATTGAAAATTTGACTAGAAATTATGCATCATTCTATTAATTGAGGTGTTGGTTATTGATTTGTCAAACTATAATCTCTTTGCTGAAATAATATTCCGTCTTATATTTCATAAAGTTTAGGTATGATTCATGACATAAATTGTCATGTTAAAAAATACTATGGTTTGCCATTAATTAAAAGTATTTTTATTAATTTTAATTAAGTTTGGACGTATACAGTTGTATTGCTTATTACCTACCTTGTTGGTAGTATGAAAATATGCAAAATTTATTATGTAGGAAGCTTGTAGAATTTGATGGTAGTTTGAGATATTGTCTAAGCTACAAAATATGTGATATTTTATAAGGATTTTTCGTGGGTATACAAGTGAGAACAACTATCTTCATTGGTATAAGGTCTTTTGGAGTCAAACCCAAAAGCAAAATCTGGATGGCTTATGCCCAAAGTAGACACAATATCACTGTCATGAAGATATTTGGAGAGTTGTCTCAAATAAGTGGTATCAGAATCGTGTCCCTAGTTTACCTATATTCATATAATCCTCATGTGTCGAACAAAGATGTAGTGGAGCCTCGAAAGTAGTCATAATGTGATCCATGGTTGGACTCTATCAGATAGACGGTATGCTCTTGTAAAAATGAGTTAACCTAGATAAGAGTTAGATGGATAGATGGCTACTTGAGAGGGGGTTCAATTGGCCGTTTGTTCGAGGAGAAGATTGTTAGGAATGTGACCAAAGTCACACATTGGTTAAATAAGGAGATGATCATGGGTACATAGGTATACATGTCTATAATTTTAATTGATTGAATGTATAAAGTCTAGGATCTTGAAAAGAGAAAATGAAGACAAATGATTTATGGTTATTTTGTGGTTTAACTGCTTATGAAGAAACATTATGAATTAAAACATGGATTTAGTAGAATTTCTTAAAGGAAATAAACTAGAAGGAAGATATATGCAAATAATGGTGTGAGAACTTCAACAATACATTAGTAAATATCCTTTGATACATGTGTTTACTCGAGTTGTTTGAGTTGCTTGTGTGAATATTTGTTAATATCCTTTTGATACATGCGTTTACTCAAAATTGTTTAAGTTGATTGTATGATTATATTTTGTACATTGACAATATGTTTATCTTCGGAACAAACATAGATGTAACCAATAATACCAAGTGGTTATTATCGTCAGATTTTGAAATGAAAGATTTGGGAGAAATTGACGTAATACTTGGTGTTAAGATTAGAAAAACTGAGAATGGATTTTCTTTGTGTCAATCATACTAAATTGGAAATTGTTAAAGAGATTGATAGTAATTATGTTCACGCTCCTGTAAGAACACATTATGATATTAGTATGAGTCTTAAGAAAAATAAGGAAGGTAGTGTTTCTCAATCTGCATATGAAAGGATTATAGGAAGCATTATTGTTTTAATGAACTATACTGGATCTGTTATTGCTTATGTTGTGAGAAGATCGAGTAGATATTCACATAATTCTGATAAAGATCATTGGATTGTTTTTCATGGTTTATTAAGGTATCTTAAGGGTTATTATTTGTATTTCGATAATTTTATGGCATATTAGAAGGTTAGAGTACGTAAACTGGGTAACATAGAATAATGAAATAAGCTTTGCTAGTGAATATGTGTTCTTATTGCGTAAAGGAGCTATTTTATGAAAGCTAGCAAAATAGACTTGTACAACAAGATCTACCATGAAGTATGAATTTATTGCTATAGAATTAGCAGTGCATATGTATGGGAGGCTTAGAAGTCTACTAGAAGATGTACTATTGTGGGGGCATCAGTACCAGTCTCTTTGTACGATGATTCACAGGCTATCTTAGGAATTGACAATAATAATGTGTATAATGGCAAAACCCATCATACATGGAGTTGTGAAACAGTTGTTAAAAGGAGAAATTATCTCCATGGAGGAACTTGGCGAATTTTCTAACCAAATGCCTAACAAAGAGAATAATTTAAAAGTCCTCAGTGTGCATGGGACTCAAAACCCATAAATATTTCACGTCCTTTCTTTAAGTGGTCCTAGTATGGACTTGATGGATAGAACTAAAACCTTCAAATTCCATAGCCATTTCTTTGGGTGGTCTTGATATGGACTTGATGGATAGATGTAAAATCTTCATAGCTTAGTTTTTGAGTGACCAGTCTTTGCCAGACTTGATGAAGTTGATCTTGATATGGACTAGATATGAAATATTCGTAGCTCAGTTTTTAGTGGTCTATTGCGATAGACTTGATGAAGCAATAAACGTGAATATGAATGGTAGCCACCGTCTATGAAAAAGTTTAAAGATATAGGCAGAAGCTTTCAATACAACATGCCATATTTATAATAGGGTTTCACTTCGCCTAGGTACTGTGTTCACTAAATATGAACTCTGGAAAGGAAGAAAACCAAATGTGAAGTATTTCCATGTTTTCAGTAGCACCTGCTATATCCTGTCTGATCGTGAGAAAAGAAGGAAACAAAACTCTATTAGAGTTCGAAAACATGCAGCGGAAGAAAAACAGATCATTAAGCATTCCAATTCATTAAATTTGACTTTAAATTAAGCATGCACATAAACTAATAAGAGGGTTTCATGATATACCTTTGAAGAAACATTTGAATCTCAAAAATCATCTTGCACACCACATCAAGGCCTTCCCTACTATCCTTTTGATGCCTTAGATTGAGTTCTGGGACTCAAAATAAGCTTGGATTAAGGGAATTTGGAGATGAGGTTACTGCATCACCATGGTAAAAGACTTTCTTCAACCTCAAGTTTTTCAGCAAAATCTATCAAAATGCATGCTCGATTCTCAGCCCAATCTTCTTCATTTATTGTATGACTATCATACAATGAGGATTGTTGCATGAATTGCAGCTCATGCTTGGAAGATCGAGCCAAGTTTATTGTGGAGAGTGTGTGAGCTACTTGGTTGAAAGTGGAAAAATCCCACTTTTTGGGATTTTCCATTTTCCATCTCTTTTCAATTTTTGATTTACTAATTGATTTCCAAAATGAAATCTTTATTAATTTTACAAAATTAATTCATTAATTAATTTTCTAATAAAATTAATAATAAATAGTTAATTAAACAATTTCATTAGTTCTAATTAATTCAATATCAAATATTAAATTAATTTAACACTAATTCCACCATCATGAATCCCTATTCATGAATTTAATATTTAAATCATATTTAAATATTAATTGATTCTCCAATTTCATTTAATTCAAAAATTAAACGCTTAATTATATCACATATAATACTAATTTGCTTAATTCTAATTTGAATGTTTCAAATTAACTTATCACGCTACTCTAAGGCTAATCTATTTGTGAGCTAGCGTGGGGACCTCGTGGACCTACAGATCATGGGCTCCAACGATCCGAGATTAATTGGCTAAACTCTCTATACCGAATTAACACTCATTCGTTAGCTACTGGGTCACTCCATTGAAGCCCAAAGTTGCACTCTCCTCACTATAGATATATTATGTCCACTTGATATAACCATAATTAGTAAGTTAACCCTTCAAAGGTTGTTCGTAATAACGGCAGGGTCAAATGGTTGTTTTACCCCTGATATTACCTCTTGTTCCTTAAGTCCCACTGATCCTCTAATGAACAATTGGTTTGTGATCCAATCAACAAACCGAATCCCTCTTGGGCCAATGAGATTGTCAAAAATGCTGAAAGTGAAAGCTCGGTGTCATCAGGTCACGATTAGGATGAAACAGACCTTAAAGATGTCTTTAACATGAGTAACGATAGCCTGATACCTAGTGTCTCAAAAGATAGTAAATCCAACAAATATGAAGATGAATATTGTAATCCAACCCCATCCATAGAATATAGAAGGCTTATCCTCTTAGCAATATTATCAGAAATCTGAATTTTGGAATTACTACTCGAAATAAAAATAAAGTTCACTACTTGAAGATGATTGGAAATGTGTGCTTTACATCTCCAAGGGAACCTAAAAATATGAATGAAGCCCTGAAGGATGAGTTCTGGATCAATGCCATGTAAGAAGAACTCAAACAGTTTGCTAGGAATCAAGTATGAACTCTTGTTCCTTGTCATACAAATATTAATATAATTGGCACAAGGTGAGTGTTTAAGAATAAATACGATGAACATGGAGTTGTGACTAGAAATAAAGTGAGGTTGGCCCAAGATTATACTCAAATCGAAGGAATAGATTCTAATGAGACATTCGCTCTGGTGGCACATCTTGAAGCTATTCGTTTGCTAATGGGAATTTCATGTCTTCTAATATTCAAATTATTCCAAATGGGTGTTAAAATTGCATTCCTGAATGAGTGTTTGAATGAAGAAGTATTTGTGGAACTACCCAAAGGATTTGTTGATTTAGTTTGTTCGCGACATATGTACCGACTTCAGAAGGCTCTCTATGGACTTAAACAAGGTCCACAGGGCCTGGTATGATAGAGTAGCAGATTTTCTAACTAAGAATGGTTGTACTCGATGGTTAACAGATAAGACTTTGTTCATAAAGAGGGTTGTTGAAAAATTCATTATTGCTCAAATTTATGTTGATGACATCATCTTTGGAGGAATGCCCCAAAGCATGGTAGATAACTTCATTGATCAAATGAAGGGTGAGTTTGAAATGAGTATGGTGGGAGAGCTTATATACTTCATTGGTTTAAAAATTAAACAAATGAAATAAGGTATTTTTCTATCTCAAGAGAAGTATGTTAAAAATATGGTGAGAAAAATTGGTCTTGATAAAGCTCAATCCAAGCGTACCCTAGCTATGACTCATGCCAAACTTCCACATGATTCTGATGTTAGACGTTTCGATAAGAGTTTCTATAGGAATATGATTGGAAGCTTAGCCTTTGACGTAGGTGTTTGTGCTCGATATCAATCTAACCCTAGAACCAACCATATGACCAATGTGATAAGAATTCTTAAATATGTGCATGGAACATATGACTATGGTTTTCTATATACTTTCGGTACAAATCCAGTTCTAGTAAGTTATCGTGGTGCTATTTTTGAGGTTGATGCCCTAAAGTCTCGTGTCCTATAGTTTGTAAACAATTTATATGAACGTTTGTGTTGTATAATATATGATATTTAACTTCACATCTTGTATTTTGCTCAGTTGCATGTTTTATTTGCTTTACCACAAACTAATAAACATAAAATCTCTGGTTATCTATATGTGACTCAAGTATGTATGTGGTGACTTACAAGTGGATCATGTATTGAGTGACAACCAAAATGATCTGTAGTATATGGATATAGGAGGGAAACCTTATCCTGGTAACGCTACGGATGCGGCTCGCTTTGTGGAATGGTCACAAGTGTTGTGACTTGTCACAGATGGTCTGATCCTGATCATTCGTGTTGGGGACATGCGAGTGGAGGTGTCCTATACAAAGAGTTTGTATAAGACATGACCACGAAGTGTTAACGTCTCATTATATAATACCGTTCATGACAGAGACTTCACTTCACAAGGATGACCATAAGTAACATGACCACAATCTTGAGTGAGTTCGGAACTCCTGCCATTGAGGGCGATCCTTTGATTTGTATAGGTGCGAGTGGCCAGGTCGCCGATTCAAACCTACCATTTTGGAGATTCATCTGATTTGGGAGTTGGGAACTCAGCTACACAAGATGGAATTCACTCCTTCCCCGAGGTAGGGGTAAATAGATAGATAGCTCCCTTAAGGCCTGATTCCAGGGCTTGAACGGTGTGGCACCACACACCTTCTCTTGGCTCGAGAGGTGTTCACACATAGTTTGACTATGTTGTATTGTTCATTAGAGGAATCAGTGGTACTTAAGAAGTGAGATGTAACTACAGGGGCAAAACGGTAATTTGGTCCAACTGTACTTACGAGCATCTATGAAGGGTCATCGTACTCATGATTGGTTATATCCGATGGACATAAAAATATATCTGTGGTAAGAAGAGTTTAGTTGTTGGTCTTTAGTAGAATACCTGACAGTTAATGGATGGTAGACCTTGTGGTTGAAGAGTTTAGTCAGCTATTCACAAACCATTGGAGCTTCGAGCCACAGGTTCATTAGATCCCTTGGGTAGCTTGGATAAAGTCAAAAATCAGTATTTGGGTTAATTTGAAATATTCAAATTGACAAGAAAAAGTTCGATTATATATGATATAATTGGACTGGTTAATTATATATGATATAATTGGCTAAATGTATGAGATACATTAATTTAGAGGAAATTAGATATAAATATGATTTATATCAAGTAGAGGAGAAATTACTATAGTAGATATGTGATATCAAACTATAGGGTAAAAATATAATATGATTATATTTATTAATAATTTAATTGATTAATTATATGATAATTAACCTAAAATCTCTCTCGAACGTGTATTAGTGGGAAAACAGCGTCAGTTATTATAACCGAAGAATTAAAAATGAAATTTTGTTTCATTTTGTGAGGTTCAAAAGAAGATTAGAAGGTCTTGCATTGGTGTGGAAACGTAAACGATCGCTTAAAGTCGAGAGCCTATACGATAGTCGCTCAGCGCCTAAACGATTGCATACCTCGCGCCTAAACGATCGTCTACCTAGTGCCTAAACGATCACACGCTAATTCCTAAATGATCAGATAGCTTTCCTAAACGATCGTATAGTGTGTCGTGTTTGTTAAACGATTGCCCACCTTTTTCTAAACGATCGTTAAGTAAAATCTACACGATCGTGTAGTTTCTTCTAAGCGATAAGCATCTAGCCATGCGATAGCTTCTCATTCTCTCCTACTTTCTTATCATCTACACGACCAGTTCTTCCTTCAACCTCTACCAAACTCTCCGAAGACCACGCTTCAGGTTCTCACTCCGAGAATACCTAAGGCTCCTTTCTGGTGATGACGTCTCCGCTGTGTTCATTTGTTTGCAATTGTTCATGTTGTTGTAGTTGACGCATCTGTTGAGCGTTGGTCGATCGAGTAGAGGTCTTCCGCTGCATTGGGTTACAAAGTTTGAAGAGCGTCTTCAACTGGTATGAGAACTCCCTCCCTTGTTATTTCTTGTTCAAAGCATGCCGTTAATTACTGTTTATGTGCATAACTGTATGTTCGAATGTATTTGGTATATTTCAGTCACGGTGAAATTGAAGAGACCGGCGACGCTCATGGAACTCTTCGTTAAGAGATCCTTCAGCTAACTAGGTGGGGTGCATAAAAGATAGAAAAATCCTGTTAAGGAGCTATGTATTCTTAGGAAATAACCTTATATCATGGTTCAGTAAAAAGCATAACTGTGTATCTTTATCTACTGTTGAGCCTGAATATGTTGTTGTAGATAGTAGTTGTGCACAATTGCTTTGGATGAAGCAAATGCTTGCTGAGTACAATGTGTTTCAAGATGTCATGACATTATGTTGTGATAATATGAGTGCTATCAATATATCAAAAAATTTGATTCAACATAGTCACATCAAACATATTGACATCAGATATCACTTTATACGAGAATTGGTTGAAAATGAAGGCATCTTACTTGAACATGTTTGAACTAATAATCAGATTGATGACATTTTTGTTCTAGCATCTTGATACCATTATATTTGAATCCTTGAGGGCTACTATTGGTTTGTGTAAATTAAATGTATAGCAATTAATGTCTGTTATGACATATCGGTGAACGTGGGCTGACGATTGGAATTTTCAGCCTATGATTGATGTCCTTTGCATTACAATTTTTAAAGTGCTCGGTTTCCCTCCTTTAAATAGGTTGAAGGCTTCTCAGCTCCTTCATGTTGTTCCTCACATTCATTCTTCCAGTATAATTGGTTTGGACTCTGACGACCTCTATTTTGTGATTTCCCACTTGTATTTCCTTTCTTTAATCATGGTGAACATAAAATCCCATGCTTATAATGCTCGCGCTCCCCCATTGAATCCTTGCAAGTTAACAAAATGGCCTCACGATGTTTTGTCGGATGTTTCGTCATCTAGGGTTAATGCTTATGGGGTTTAAATGAGAGGTCCTTTTTCCTCTTCTCCCAAATGGGCACGTGCGACTCTCCTTCCCACTCTTCTACTTAAAGTAACCTGCATGTTGATCAAGGTAATGTTTCTGGTGTTTTGTTCTTCCTGGTTCTTCGACTTTCATTGCTTTTGGTTGTGGTATGTCTGGTTCTTTGGAACCCTATTGTGGTCATGCATAGTGATACTCGAGATATAAATGTTGTTGAGGATTCTACTATTTTTTTTACCTCAGACGGTTCAAGATTTTAGTGGATATGTGCATGATGTTTATCCGATTGTGAACAATACGAGTGCCCCGGGTACAGTTACTCGAATTCCTTTTGTTGATGCTCCTATTGTGAATCCCTCTGCCACCCAAGCTGCTGATTATTTGAGCTTCAATGTTGATACTGGTTTGGATTTTTTCATGTTAACGAGATTTATTTACACTCATCTGATGATAATGTTGTGTTTTCTAAATTAGGCACGCGTAAAATGAAAAAGACAATTTCCCTGTCTTAAAATCTTGGTCCTTCCATTCAGACTCGCTCCAGACAATTGCATTCTCTTGAAAATACTGCTTGTACTAACTTAGGTGTACCTTCTCCTTCAATCCCTAATAAAAAAATGACATTGTAGTGCCTCCAACGAGGGTTCTTACTAGAATTGATCGCCATAAGATTCCTCAAAATGTTCCCTCTGTTCCAATCGATAGGGTCTTCTTTCATTGTGAGGAAAATATACGCAAATGGAAATGTGTTATTGGACGAAGAATTGCTGATGAACAAAATGTCTCTGATAAAACACATACTTTTGGTTATAATGGACCTCATTGACCAAGCTGGCTTGCTAAAAACTGTCACTGAACCTGTTCCTTTCTATCCTTATATTTTTCATGAGTTTTTTGTTAATCTCTGCACTTCATTTGATGATCCAAGCAGTGATGAGTACAGAAAGATGCATGTTCGAGGTGTTTGCTTTATTATTTCCCCAACCATTAACCATGTTTTTCTTGAATCGCGAAAATGGTGCCGCTCTCAGAGAGTCTCACTCATCTACCGAGGATTTGGTCTGAATTGACTCGAGGGACTTCCTCTACTTAGCCGCAAGCTGGTCAATTGCATATTGTTGCCTTAAGTGTGAAGTATGTTATTCTCCATAAGATTGACATTGCCTATTGGTGCCCTTTTACTCATAGCTTTGGAGTCTCCCCTTCTCTTGCTAGCTTGCTATATCAAATTGGGACTGGCTTGCAGTTTAACTTTGTTGTGTTTTTGTACAACTAGTTGTTGTGCCACATTGATTCATATGCCATTAAGCTCCCCATTTGCTTTCCTCGTATCTTATGTGGTATTATGTTGTCTTAGTGCCCTAGGATTCTGTCCACTAATGATGTTCCTGGTCCTACTGCTCGTCGTATAAATCTAAGTTACAAGCTTTTTCACGGATCTTATGTGTCTGATATATTCACAACATTCGACATCCCAAAGCTGTTGACATGTTGTTGCCTGATGATCTCCGTGTTTCTGAGGGAGGTCTTCTGATTCCATCTAATCTTAGGAATCACATTCTACAAGTTCTCCTTCTGAATCGAGGACCTTGAGTGGAATTAATCGTTCTTGTTAAAAATTAAAGAATAGAGAAGAGAAGAACACAAGGTTACGTGGAAACCCTAGTACAGGAAGAAAAACCACGACATAAAGACTTTTCTTATTCTGTTTTAAATCTGATACATTGAACACATAGCGACACACTGTATAAATAGACAGTAGGAAACCCTAGGGGTTTTACACAATTACATAAATGCCCCTAGGTTAATAACCCTATTTTCAACACTCCCCCTCAAGTTGAAGCATAAATATCGACAAGGCCCAACTTGCTTACATAATAATTAATATTTTGTCTCAGTAACTCTTTTGTATTGTAAGAACATCAACAACTTGTTGGTTTGAAAGAATATAAGGAATGCATATGTTTCTACTGTCCAACCTCTCCTTAATGTAGTGTCTGTCTATCTCTACGTGTTTAGTTCTATCATGTTGAACTGGGTTGTTTGCAATACTGATGGCAGCTTTATTATCACAAAACAATTTCATTGGAAGCTCATTATCTTGTTGGAGATCTGATAATACTTTCTTCAACCAGATTTCTTCACAAATCCTAGACTCATGGCCCAATATTCAGCCTCAGCACTACTTCTAGCAACAACTCCTTGTTTTTTACTTCTCTAGGTGACTAGATTTTCCCAGACAAACGTACAATACCCAGACATAGATTTTCTATCAACAACAGACCCTGCCTAGTCAGAATCAGTGTAAGCTTCAACAGATCATTTATCGGATTTCCTGAACATTAGGCCTTTACCAAGAGTTCCTTTTAGATACCGAAGAATACGTTCAACTATTATCATATGATCTTCACAAGGAGTTTGCATAAACTGACTCACAACACTTACTGCATAAGAGATATCTGGTCTTGTGTGAGACAAGTATATCAACTTCCCAACTAACCGCTGATACCTTTTTTTATTGACAGGAATTCTATCATTTTTATCACCGAGTTTCGCATTGTCTTCTACTGATGTGTCAATAGGTTTACACCTAGTTATACCTGTTTCTTTTAGCAAGTCCAGAGTATATTTTCGTTGAGAAACTGATATACCCTCTTTTGAGCGAGCCACTTTCATTCCTAGAAAGTATCTTAGCTTATCGAGGTCTTTAATTTTAAACTCTCTAGCCATCTCTGTTTTTGGTCTCGTGACCTCTACATCATCATCCCCAAATAAAACAATGTCATCAACGTAGACAATAAGAATAGCCATCTTCCCTGATGTTGATCTTTTTATAAACAAAGTGTGATCAAAATGCCCTTGAACATACCTCTGTGCTTTCACAAACGTTGTGAACCTGTCAAACCATGCCTTTGGAGACTGTTTTTAATCCATATAGTGACTTCTGCAATCTACACACCTTATTTTTTAACTGACTCTCGAACCCGGGAGGGGGACTCATATAGACTTCTTCCTTAAGTTCCCCATTCAAAAATGCATTTTTAACATAAAGTTGATGTAGGGGCCAATCTTTATTCACAGTAACTGACAAAAGTACTCGAATTGTGTTAAGTTTTGCCATAGGTGAAAAAGTCTTAGAATAATCTACTCCATAGGTTTGAGTAAAGCCTCTTGCAATGAGTCTAGCCTTGTACCGGTCAATTATCCCATCTGGCTTGTTCTTTATACTAAACATCAATTTACATCTAACTGTCTTGTGTCCTTTAGGCAAAGTCACCGGTTCCCAGGTTCTATTCTTTTTCAGAGCTCTTATTTCTTCCGTAACAGCAGACCGCCATTCTGGTTTTTTCATTGTAACACTTATGTTATCTAGAACCACCTTAGTGTCCAAGCTAGTAATAAATGCCTTGAACTTGGATGCTAGATTACTATACGTCATATAACTACGCATAGCGTTTTTAGTACATGAACAAGTACCTTTCCTCGGGACTATGGGAAGATCAAGTGATGTATCACGTTCTTTCACCTCTCCAGGCTCCTCATCACGATTGACCATTTGTGTATCAGAAACTTCAGTAGTATCTTCCACATCATCACTAGCAAGGATCATTTCATCCTCTGCAGTTTCCCCTTCTATCACTCTTTTAATATTACTGTCTTTATCAGTCTCCATACATATATCAACATCATTAGGAATATACGTACTTGGACCTGATGGCAGGTCTGACTTCTGCACTGGAGCCGGCAGTTCTGATTCAACAGGCGACACTGTTTCCTTCCTAAGATTCTTCCTGTAGTAAGTTTTCCAAGGAACTTGATTGGTAGGAAGGACCAGACTATCATGCTCAGGACTAGGGTTAGACAAGGTTTGAATGGATGCTGACTCTAAAGGAATAGCATAAGATGACCAGTTAGTCTCTTCATTTATGTTCTCCCCCTGAAGATGACTAACAGGAAAAAACGATTGATCCTCGAGAAATGTGACATCCATGGAGACATAGTACTTTTTAGATGACAGGTGATAGCATTTATATCCACGTTGATGGAGTGGATATCCAAAAAAGATACACTTATGAGCACGGGGAGTAAATTTCGTACGGTTTGGACCATGGGAATGAACAAAAGAAACACAACCAAAAACCCGAAGAGAAACATCAGAAATCAATCGAGTAGTAGGAAAGGACTCTTTAAACAATTCTAAAGGGGTATGAAGATTAAGAATACGGGATGGCATCCGATTAATGAGATGAGTAGCAGTGAGAACTACATCTCCCCAGAGCTACGACGGAAGATTGGCGGATAATATAAGAGACCGGGCTACTTCAACCAGATGTCGATTTTTACTCTCAGCTACTCCATGTTGTTGCGTAGTGTAAGCACACAAGCTCTGATGAACAATACCTTTAGAAATAAGAAACTCTCTGAAAGAGGTATTAAAAAATTCTCGCCCATTATCACTTCTTAAAATCTCAATCTTTGTTTGAAATTGAGTTTCAACAATTGTGTAAAATTTTTAGAAAATAGAGGACACTTTAGATTTATCAGTAAGAAGGAAAATCCAAGTGAGACGGGTGTGATCATCTATAAACGTGACAAACCACCGTTTACCAATGGAAGTAGTAACCGGTGAGGGACCCCAGACATCACTATGAACAAGAGAAAATGGACTTGAGGGTTTGTAAGGTTATGTTGCTTGGCACAAATACACACATCACAATTAAAAGAAGAAGTACTAACATTATGAAATAAATGAGGAAATAAATACTTCATATATTGAAAATTCGAATGTTCTAAGTGAAAATGCCATAACATAACATCATGTTCAGAAACAGGAAAATTTAAAGACATAAACCCAGATTGGTGATCATTCCTAGAGGAAGCTTCGTCAGAAAGGAAGTATAGTCCCCTATCGTGCCGGGTAGTGCCAATCGTCATCCTCGATTTCAGATCTTGAAACAAAACGGAATCTGGTGAGAAAAATGCCTTACACTTCAAATCTCTTGTTATTTTACTGACAGATAACAAATTATATGATATTTTAGGCACATGTAAGGTATCACGTAGGATTAAACCATTAAACAGAGAGATATTGCCCTTCCCTGCAATCGGGGCAAATGACCCGTCTGCAATTCGAATATGCTCATTACCAGCATTTGGATTATATGACATAAATAACTCTGAGGAACTTGTAAGGTGATCAGTAGCCCCTGAATCCACAATCCATGGTTTTTTACCATTTATACTAATCAGGCCAAAAGAAGGGAAATTACCTGACTGTGCAATTGCACTCACCCCAATCGTACTCAAGCTATGTTTACTGTTACCAGAAGATTGCTTCTGAGTTGGTACATCTACTGAGTCACTTACTAGGGATGACTAAGATTAGATTTGTCATGAGACTGTCGTCGCCTACTATTTGGGGGCTTCCCGTGTAATTTCCAACATTGGTCCTTTGTATGCCACAACTTCTTATAGTGTTCACAAACAGGTGGAGATTTTTTATCACCATCAGTACCGGACGGCTTGGTGACGAAGGCGACTGCATCAATAGTAGAAATGGTATTATTCATGGCACATGACCGATCCTCTTCCAGCTATACTTCATAACAGACTTCTCTAAGTGAAGGAGTCGGGCGCTGGCCCAATATCCGACTACGGACACCATCAAACTTTGGGTTTAATCCAACCAAAAACACATAAACACGATCTGTTTCCTCAATCTTCAAATATTGGGCTCCATCTTGTGGACAATTCCAGACAATTTCTCTACACAAGTCCATTTCCTGCCATAGCATTAATAGTTTGTTAAAATAAGAAGTAACATCCATGGACCCTTGTTTGCACTCATGGACCTGTTTGTAGAGTGTATATAGCCGAGAGGCATTCTTCTTTTAGAATATAAATCTTATGCTGCCTCCCATATATCCTTGGCTGTTGCAGCATACAGTAGTGGTCTTCCTATTTGGGGTTCCATACTATTCACTAAAACAGATTGTAACAACGAATCTTCCCCTTTCCAAATTCGTTCTTGTGGATTACCTGGTGTCGGTTTTGGAATTTTTCTTGTCAAATATCCAAACTGTGACGCCTTTCCAAGGCCATCTGAATTTATTGGGACCAGAAAAAATAGTTATGGCCATTTAATTTTTCTTCTACGATAAATCCTACAGAATTACCCATCGAACCAGATAAGTAGGAAACATTAGGCACAATAGGCAATGAGTTTACCAGATTTTCTAAATAAACTGGTTGAGGATTTGCATCGAACATCGTATCCAAATAAGAAATCTACTTTTGTAGGTAAGCCAACCATTGTCTCACATTGTCCGGATAACGAGTTGAACTACAAGTGGTTGGAACAGGTGCTGGTCGCTTAAGCTGGTCAAAACCTCTACTGTTGACCATAGAAGAACCATCAGGTCGGGCTGTGAAGGAAGAGCTCGGGTCGGTCTGGTTAGGTCGGGCTGTGAAGGAATCACGCGGGTCGGGAAGTACGCGGGTCGTCCTCGGGTAAGGCTGGTCAGGTCGGGCTGTGAAGGAATCACGAGGGTTGTACTAGGGTCGGGCTGGTCAGGATTGTGAGATAACAGCGCAGAAACTCGGGTTTGCTCCAGACCAGCACCAAACCTGTTCAGATCGAACCGATAACCATGCTTCTTGTGTCTGATGCTCCCAATTCTTCCTTGATCGTGATAGCTTTGGTCGAAGGCCATCTGTTCTTCACGGCCAACCTGCTCTTCGCGTCCGAGGCTGCCGAATCTGCCCTGATCATGACAGCTCCGATCGTAGGACGTCTATTCTTCGCGGCCACAGCTTGTTGCTGCATGGAGAGACTCGATCGACGTAATTTGACATGATGGTTCCCATTGATGCCGACTTTCCAATGATTGCAACATGACAGTAGAAATTAACTTCGGTAGGGCATCCTGAAAACATTCTTTTACAGCTGCTCGGATCGCCGTTTTCATGTCAAAATTCGAAGATCCATCAGCAGAAGAAGATTGGGGTTGATTCTCTTCCATAACGGCTAGGGTTTTGTCACCATGCTCTGATACCATGTTAAAAATTAAAGAATAGAGAAGAAAAGAACACAGGGTTACGTGGAAACCCTAGTACAAGGAGAAAAACCACGATATAAAGACTTTTCTTATTCTATTTTAAATCTGATACATTGAACACACAGGGACACACTGTATAAATAAAGAGTAGGAAACCCTAGGGATCTTACACAATTACATAAATGCCCCTAGGTTAATAACCCTATTTTCAACAGTTTTGTTACTGATCGTCGCACCACCGTGGACTCTTTAGTGCATTTGTTGAGCCTATCCTTGCCCACAACTGATGTTACCTCTATCTTACAGGCTTCTACTTCTCCTTCTTCGTAATTTTCTTTCCTTAACAATCAAGGGGGAGTTGGTTTGAATAGTGTCTCCCTTGTTTTTTGTGTTTTGGTTTGTGGTTGGTTGCCGTTGTTGTATGATGATTTTTGTTGCTTCTGTTATTTGCTAATTTTTTGTTTGAATGTGGTTGGTTGCTTCTCCTACAGTCATTGTTCATGGCCAATAAACAAAAATGTTTCTGCAAAAGAGGGAGCTCGTTATTGTAGCTGGTGGGCTTGTAAATTTTCTTTTAATTTGAATGTCGGTCTTCTTCTTTATGACTTCTGTTTTTTATAGTTTGGTGTGCTTTTGGAATGCCTGTATTTGTACCTTTTTGGTTTAGGTGCTGGTTCCCTTATCCATCTCTTACCTTTTTGGGTTGTGTTATAAAAGGTAGTGATTGAAGTTTGTTGTAGTAGGTTTTTGGAGAGGCTATTCTTCTTCTTCTTCTTCTTCTTTTTTTTTTTTTTTTTTTTTTTTTTTTTTTTTTTGACACTACATCAAGTATCATGTTGTGAAAAAGAGAAAAGTGCCACCATCCTGTTTTTGTACAGTCTTCGTGACTCTTGAAAAGGAGTATTGAGTTTAGGGGGAGCCTAAACTCAAAAGATCTAACAAGCAAGAAGCCTCGTATTCATGGGGAGCCTGACGTGGGCCAAGATCTTATGACAAGCAATAAAAAGTATAGGGGAAACCTAGATAGTATACTTGTCTTCGATTTATTGTAACACATGATAGTGCATCTATCAGGTAAGTAGTTTACTTGTAAAACTTTGAATATTATTGATACTCGTTTTCAATTGGGCTCTTAGTCCCCAGATGTAGGTGAAGAACTGGGTTGACATTTTGTGTGTTATTTCTCTCCCTTTTAACTCTCTATGTTGGTTCTTTTGTCAGCATCTTCACGATTGACATTGCGGTATTACAGTTTAACTGTCTGTATTTCTTCAGTTACAACCACGCAGAATGCTCTACTTGATCCCAATTACAAAGATACCCTCTCAAAACTTTTGTACCACTCAAACTCATTTATATTAGACAAAAGAGCTGACAACTCCTTTAAAGCACAAAAGAAACAGATAGAGGGAAAGAAGATTACCTTCTCTTAGACGCCTAGAAGGAAATTATAGAACCAACAAAACTCATCAATCAAAATTGGGGAATTGAAGGAAGTGATAGAACTCATACAAACAACTTGACCCACGAAGAAGGAAACTAAATCAATTGGTAACATAATCTAACAAAGGTAAACCCATTCCACTCGGTCATAGGCTTGCCCAACCTTACCTTTCTACCTTCTTTTCATGGAAAATAGGCACTCGGGCTTATAATCACATTATCACTAATCAAACAATCAGGGATAAGTGTAGCCTGGGATTCTGAAAATAACTTGATCTAGAATAAGCCAACTTATAATACATATTTACAGAGACTTATCGGCCAAAAGTCTGTACAGCATTTATGAGTTGAGGAACCGCTGAAATCAAGACAATAAATATCTTGTTTCACTGCAGAATTGACATCTACTAGTTTAAAATACTCAAAACAAACTAGCTATTTTTCTTTTCCACATTTTTGTTGTTTTGTACTTCATTTTTATCATATTTATGTGTCGATTTTAAAGTCCTAATTTAATTTATACAATAATTTTTCAAAAGAATTAAAATGATGCGAGAAACATAAAAGAAATAATCAAATTTATTAACAGTACTTAAGTAAACAAGTTATACAAAGCAAACTTTACCTGAAACCAAACTATCTAAATTGAAACATAACCATTTTCTGACATTAAACAAACACTACACAAGAACAATCATGTAGTAGTAGTAAGCAAACTACAAACGGCTTCATCGTTATTCAGCGACCCACATCAAGACTTGCAGTAATTGATGGTTCATTTGAGCTCATTGATGTGGAAGGAGGATGATACACAGCAACAGGCATTTTACTTGGAAGATTTGGCATTGTTGTCTCAAAATTAAGAACTTGAATCACTTGTCTTATTGAAGGTCTTAGATTAGGGTCCGGATAAGCACTCCATAGTCCAACAAGCATAAGACACTCTATTTGTTTTTGGTCATAGTCAGATTGCAACAATTTCTCATCCATTCCCATTAAAAGCTTTCCACTACCATAAAGATCCCAGACCCATTCCACCAAACCCTTATGAGATTCCATTTCCATGGAGTTTCTTGACATTCTTCCCGTGACAATCTCCAAAGCAACCACCCCAAAACTAAACACATCAGATTCTTTACTAGCTCTACCTGTACTTATGTATTCCGGAGCTAAATAGCCTAAAGTTCCAACCAACCCAGTTGTTTGAGCTCCCAACTCATGATCCATTAATCTAGCTAATCCAAAGTCCCCAAGTTTTACATTGAAGTTTGAATCTAACATGACATTACTAGATTTAATATCTCTATGAACCACACATTGTTCCCATTCTTCATGAAGATATAGCAAGGCAGAGGCTAATCCTAAAGCAATCTTGTACCTCACAACCCAAGCAAGAGGGGTTCTCTTACCAAAGAGATGAGAATCAAGACTACCATTAGGCATGAATTCATAAACCAACAAGAACTCACCTTTATCATGACACCAACCAATGAGTTGCACCAAATTTCGATGACGAAGTCGACTAATGATCTTCACTTCAGTTATATACTCTTTTCTTCCCTGTCTTGAACCCCTTGAGATTTTCTTTACAGCTATTGTTAAATCTAAATCTTGTATGTAACCTCTATACACTGCACCAAATCCTCCTTCCCCTAGCTTTCTTTCTTTTGAGAAGTTGTTGGTTGCCATGGAAAGAAGCTTGCTAGAAAACCTTCTTGGTCCAACTCCTCTTTCCAAATCATCATTAATTGATGTCAAGTTTACCTCCTCTGCCCTTTCTTCTTCTGATTTTCTTTTCTTTTGTTTCAATCTCCAAAGTACTACAAAGGCTACAATTGCCATTAAAATTGTAACTCCTATTGAAACAGTCACACCCACAATTACATTAACTTTGTTCCCATTATCTTCACTTATTTGCTTTATATCCAAGGTGGAGTTGAATTCCCATGAAAATAATGTATGTCTCTCTAAATACATACCTGTGGCAGCTGAAAATCCTATTGTAGCCCATTGAGGAAGAACCTTCATGAGATCAATTTGGTAACTTAGAGTTGTATTCTCAAAAGAATTCGACTCATTTTGGTATTTCCACCAAACACTTAAGTTTTTCGTAGATGAATTATAGGAGATCCACACATCAGCAATATCCCCACTATGTAAACTTGCATTCCAATGAGTGTAAGTAGAAGAAGCAATGGAGTTAACATTTATGCCCACATGTTCAAAGGGAGGATCCCATTCTTGATTTGAGAAAGAATCAAATTCAACATGAACAATTTGGTTGATGGTTGAATCACTATTTGTGGTGTTGAAAAGGCCAAGAAAGCCACCAGCTGAGTTTGGAGGGATTTGGAACCCAATTGGAGCTAGAAAGAAAGCTACTCCATGGCCATAGTTTGGAACATTTTGGGTATCTATTATGAAGGTGAAATGGGTTGTGAAATCAGTGGTTTTTCCTGTTTTTGAGTCCCAAATTGGCACAATGTCTTTGTAGATAACCCAACCAACTCTACAAAGATACTTAATATTGTTGAATTCAATTGCTCCAACTGAAGGAAGAGCATCTCCTTGGTAAAGTGTATCACTTTCATTTGTTTTGAATCGATCTATTTTGAAAGAAATCGAGTCAATGGAGGGAGGAAGGAAGGAAAGAAGAAGGAGAATGAGAAGGAGATGACTTGACATTGGGAAGACGTAGGAGGAAGTAGCCATGTGGCTTGAGGAGAAAAGGCAACAAGGGTAAGGTAATGAGAGACTTTTGAAGTGCACATTATCCCTAATATATCTTGAAAATTAGTGAAACCCTTTGATTTTAAAAAGTTTATATCTTTGTGTGATGTTCAAGTTTCAACTTCTCTTGAAGGAACCACCAATTTCTAACATTTGGATCGATGGTATTTTAAAAAAAATGTTACATGTATAGTTTTAGATCATCATCTAACTTTGTGTCTATCTAATTTCTGAATATTAAAAGTTTATAATAAGTTCGTAAACATTCAATTTTATGTCTAATAGGTCCCTTCCAATTTTGAATTTATTAGACTCCAAAATTTTCAATTTGGTGTCTAATAGAGATTTACCTTATTCTATATATATATATTTTAAGATTTAAGACTTACTAGATATTATGAAATCAATAAATAAAGATAAAAGAAAACATAAACAATAAAGAATCAATATAGTGATTTACATGGTTCACTAACGGTATGTTAGTTACATCCATGGACAGAGATAAAGAATGTTATTTAATTTTGGGTTTCTAAATCAATATAGTTAGTTACTCCAAAATTTTCAATTTTGTGTCTAATAGAGATTTACCTTATTCTATACCTAAAGTTTGCACGACAGTTGACTATCAAGTTGTTGGAAGTCAAAATAGTTATAGAGGGCCTCTACTTTCTCTCTTTTCTTGAAATATCTCTCCCCCTCTATTGTTGTTGTATCTAATGCTAGAGAGTTTTTTGGATTTGACTAACGATTACTCGTTGGACTTCACAGAGGTAAAGAACGTAGTTGATGAGATCTTCATGCTTTGGCGAGGAGTTTAGAATTTGTCTCTTTCTCCTTTTGTCCTTGTGCTGCTACTCACTTTGTGGTCCCTAGGTTTTAAAATATTATGTTATTAATTATTTATGTTTGATTTCAATTCAGTTCCCAAGTTTCAAAATTTTACAATAGTTCTACCATTGAGGTTTGAGTTATGTTTCAATTTGGTCTATATGTTTCAAGATTTACACTTTTAACCTTGATTTTTCACTAAATACTCACTTTTGTCTTTAACGTTAATGTCTATTAATTAATTTTAAATAATTATGAAGCAAAAATCTAAAACTAATTATAGAGTTGTTTTCAAATATAGAAAAATGAACCAAAATATTTACAAATAATGGTAAAATATCACAATCTATCTACGATAAACAGTGATAGACTACTATTTGTGTCTATCACGTAGTCCATTACAGTTTATCGCGGTCTAGTACAAATAGACTATGATATTTTACTATTATTTGTAAATATTTTAGCAATTTTGTAATTTAAAATTATTTTCCTTAATCATACTTATTTTAATTTTTTTAAATTAATTAATGTACATTGACACTAAAGACTGAATGACTATTTAGTGAAACATAAAGGTCAAAAGTGTGAAACCATAGCAGTTTTATGATTTAAAATAATTTTCCTTAATTATACTTATTTTATTTTTTTAAAATTAATTAATATACATTGACACTAAAGATTGAATGACTATCTAGTGAAACATCAAAGTCAAAAGTGTAAATCTTGAAACATAGGATAAAATTACAACATTACGAAAAACTATACCTAGGGACCAAAAAAATATTTTCTCAATAATATATATGTATATTAGAAACTTGGTAGCATGTATATGGCTGGACTTGTAATTCTAAGAAAACAAATTCAACCAGGATGATGGTACTTTAATACTACTAAGGTTTAATTTGGTAATCATTTTATTTATTGTTTTAGCTTTTGAAAATTAAGTCTATAGACACTATTTCTGTTTCTAAATTTCTTTCTTTTGTTATCTACTTTTTACCAATGGTTTAAGAATTCAAGACAAAATTTGAAAATTAAAAAAAAGTAGTTTTTAATAACTTGTTTTTGTTTTTAGAATTTGGCTATGAATTCAACTATTATACTCCAGAAAGATACAAATTATTATAAGAAATGAGAAGGAAATATGCTTAATTTTTAAAAATTAAAAACAAAAAATAAAATAATTACGATTTTTCCCAATCAATGTGTATGGAATAATATATTTTGTAAAATTTCAATTAAACAAATTGGATGATAATATTTATTAGTCTTACACGTTATGTCAACATTTGTAAATCGTTGACCTCAAAGGTTTTAGATAAACATGATTCTATGCCTTAATTTTCCATAATTTGCGGTGCTTACTTTAAAATAATTGTATATATAGTTAGTCTATTCTCATATTCTTTCTAAGATTATAAAAAATTTAAACTGACCTGTCCCATGTGTTATAGTATTTGAGTAATTGAGTTATATATGAATGTTATTTAATTTTGGGTTTCTAAATTTTTAAATGTTTATTATCTTATTTTAGTGTTTAATTTTGATGTTAAACTTTCTTTTTCTTATCAAATAAACATTTAATCTAATGTTAATCTATTTTAGAACTTTGACACCTCTAACCTATTTTAGTACTACACTTGTAGTTTTATTAGTTCATGAATGTCTACAAATGAAATGTATGGAGCATATGATGCCCACATTGTTAAATGTATAAAATTGAACTTCAATTCTTGACAAGTGTGTGTCGATTTAATTTTCACATCAAAGGTTCAGAAATCGACCATCAAAGATAAATAGAAAATTTGAGCAGTAGAGAATCGATATTGAAATTTATATAATTCTTTAATAGTATATTAGCTACGTCTATGGATAGAAGAAGAGAAAAATTTATTATTAGAGAGCAAATATCAAATTATAAATCTAGAGATGCTAGTAAAGTTAGAGAGTTTATATAGAGCACCCTTCTAAACTCTATGATCAAAAGCAAGATCACGTACTTGTTCGTCCAGAGCGTCAGATCGCAGATTTAAGGCATTCAAACCGAGAAAAAAAAATTGCATCATATTTTTATTATGGTCAATTGCAACAATGGCAAAGTAGCTTACACATATTATGCCCACAACTCAACAATATAAATTTTGCGAAAATGACAAGATCGATCAACAAGTCCAATTTAAATGAGACATTGAAACTAAGAAGTAAAAAATGGCCTCCGATCCACTAACTTTGCCTAGAATTTGATTGCTATGTGATTGTCATGTGATTTCTGATTTATTTGATATCTATGGTTGCTATCTGATATTTATTTGATATATATTGTTGCAATATGTTATTTATTTAATATTTATTGTTATATGATTACTAAAGATATTGATTGTTATCTGATTGTTATATGATTACAATTCGATATTAATTGCAAATGATACTAATTTATATTTGATTACTATCATATTACTATTTGATGTTGACTATTTGATCACGATTGCTATCTGATTGTTATGTGATATTGCTTGTTATCTTATTACAATCTTATATTGTTGATATACTATTGATAGACTTAAAATTTATTGGTATATAATACACACCGTTAATACACTTGAAATCATGATTTATATTAGATATGTTGCTTATACACTTGTGACTTAATTCAAATATTTATTGATTGATATATGACACACTCATATCTTATATTTGATATATTGCTAATACGTTTGGAATATCATGCTTAAAAAATATGAACTATGCTTACTTGTATTCAAAATAAGTTACAGGTTAAATGTTAATTGTTGTTGATATATTGCTCATACATTTGGGAATGCTAATTTATGTTAGATATATTATTGATACACTGGTATCTTACTGCAAGTATTTATTGATTGATGTCTGATACAATCATATCTTATAGTTGATATATTTTTGATACACTTGGAACAATATGCTTATAAAATGAAGCACACATGCTTAAAATTCAAAATAAGTTATTTATTGAATGCTAATTGTTCTTAGATATATTGTTGATATATCTGGAATGTTGATTGATATTAGATATATTGCTAATATACTCGTGTCTTACTTCAAGTATTTACTGATTCATTGTATTGTGATACATTGATGATATACTATAGATATTCATAAAAGTTGTTTTGATATAAGATATGTTTGAAAGTTGATTGATAAATGATATACTACTCTGTACCAAAAACATAAAATCTAATAGACATTTAAATTTTAAACAATTCATCAAATCGTCACATGACTGCATCTGAATAAAGATAAAATAGCATCTAAATAGTAGCGTAACAAAGAGATACTGAGAGAGGTTGGGAAGCTAATGTGGATTGAGAAACTAATTTAAGACATTACTAAATCATATGGTAATGTTGAGCTTAATGGGCCATAAAGCAAAAAAGCCCAAGAATGTCTAATCTTCTTTGTGATGGCTTGACAGATGGATAAAGGATGGAGATCATTCAATCATATGTTATCACCTACTATGTTGCTTTAATAATAAATTATCTCCCTTATCGTCATGTTAAAAGTTTATTCACATTCTCTTATCCACTACCACATATTATGACTATAAAATTTGATAGATATATATAAAGATTGGTTTTCTGAATGACAGTCTTAAAAAGAACATCTACAAAATGAAGAGCAAACGATTTGCAAGCTTGATAGCTCTCTATATAATACATAAGTTTTATGTTCTGTAAATTTTTCATTCGGTGAAAATTGTAAATTGGGACGAACCTGCTTTCACTCGAATTTCACTGTTCCTTCAATTGGTATCAGAGTAGTGTTCTTGGTCCCAAATTTTATTTTTTCCCAGATTTAATTTACAGTATTTTTGTGGGTTGCATTCTGTTTTTATTTATGTTGATGAATGAATGTTGAATGGTTTGCAATTTATGGATGTTTACAGGATTAGGCTTTAGATTTACAAATTTCTTTACAAATTTGATTTGTAAGGGCCCGTTGTTTTGGGCATTATTCTTGTTATTGAGTCTGTAATTCTTAGTATGTGTCGTTCGTGAGTTTTCCCATGACATTTTGGTGGATTGAAGGCCCAAATCGAAGAAGAAATGAAGTAAATTGCAACTATACTGTAGCATTGCAAAGCTGTGTCCTAGCATTTCAACGCTGCGAAAGGTAGATATAAAACTTTTTCTGTAGCATTGTAACGCTTGGTCACAACATTGCAATGCTCCGAGATAGAAAAATTTCTCCAGTCTGCGCATGGTTCGGTTCGCGTCCGGTTTGCTCGGTTTGTGGTTCAGCTAGTTTGTGCCTGGTTCGCTTGGTTCGAGTAGTTCCTGGCTGTTTCGGGTGTTGGGCGGTCCAATTTGTGTGGTTCAAGACCCGGTTCACCGGTATTGAACTGGTTTGGCTATTATTTATGTAATATTTTTTTATTAATTAAGTTAATATAAATGTTATATTAATTTAATTAATAGTTTAGAGTCCAATCTTGGTCCATAAATTGCTATTTAAATTATGCATTTGATGTATGGTTTAATTTTAATTATATATATTATAATGTATACCATATAGAAAAATCCTACTATGGGTTATGTATTATTTATGTATCAGTTATATTATAAATGTTATAATATATAGTTGCATGATTTAATTTTATAGCATGTTCATATATCTTATAATATAAATATTGTACTATATGTTTGCATGTATTATAACACTATCATGCATCATGCATAATATAAGAGTCATAATTTATAGTTGGATATATGTATGAATGTTATTTTATTTCATTACTTTACTATATAAATGTTTTGTATGTTAAGTAATGAAATAAAGATTGCATGTAGCATGTCATTACTTTAGGTACTTTTATAAATGTTATAATTTTACAATGTATGATATCAAATGAAATAAATGGTTTAAATTTGTTTAATTTTTTTTATTATCGTTATAATTAAATGAAATTATAAATGTTGTAATTTTACAAAGTATGATATCAAAATAGTTTTAAAATATGATTCACATAGACCTACAATCACAAAAATTTTAATGAGATTAGAATTACTTTAATCTTTTTAATCAATTTAATATGATTAAATTGGTTTCAATAAAAGATTAAATTTGTAGCAAACGTATCTGTAAGGGACCTATTGTCTAAGGCTAGTTCTGTCTAGGTTGAGGTATTTAAATTGACGAAAACGAAACAACCCAACATGGAAACTGAACTGGAAAGGTGAATTAGATAGATTTGCTACAAGCATGTAATTTTTTATTAAAGTTTGTTAAAAATGTTTAACGAACATTAATCAAAATTTTTAACGATTCAAAGTAATTGTTACAGTTAGAAAAACATAAACAATCACCTAGTAAAAATAATTAGTCGTATTTTTCCTATGTTAAATAAACCCTAGTTTTTTTTTAAAAAAACAAAATACTGTGTGGGAGGAAAAAGATGTATATGATTTTTTAACTCATGTTTCTCCCTTAATGTTCACACTGTGAGACTCATGCTTGGCCTCGAGGTTCCCTAGAGCGTCTCCCTTGAGATGGTGTTTCCATGAATTAATATCAAGGTGAATGGAGAAAGTACTTATAATAAGTGGGAGAGGGATGTGTGTCAATATGTCATATGATCTTCTTATTTAGTTTGCAACGTGAGATCTTCTTACACGGCCTCGAGGCACCTTAGGAGCATCCCCCTTCAGATGGTTTGTGTATAGGTTAATATCAAGGTGAACTCTAGAAATGGATAGGATCGCTTTAGTTTTTATCCCAATCGTTTTTTCCTTCGGTTGGCTCATTGGGGCGGAACTCTAGGGTCTAAAATGAAGGGTCACACTTACGAGAAATTGTTAAGCTAGTTAATGATTTCTTGACCAAATCAATATTGACTAATTGTTATAGGAATAAGAGTTATTTTGGTGTAATAATTTGTTGAGAGTGTCTCACTTTAGTGAAGGGATAACTGACTACCTTTCGGTGGCTTTTACCCTAAATCACTGAAACATCATTGCAACAATTAGATGTTAAATGAGGTTTATTCAGTTTTTGCTAAATTTTGATTTGGTATTTTAGAGTTATGCTAAAATCAAATGTAGATCAATTTGTTTCTTTTCAGCAAAAATGTCAAATTGTATTTTTTTCATTATTTGCCTCTACTTGTTTGACCAGTTTTAATTATACAACTTGGAAATATTCAATCAAAACTTTTATTGTGGTTAATGACCTAAACATTTTCGTGACTGGGATTGTCCTCAAGTCCCAACCTTTGATGCAACACGAAATGTTTATGATGCATACGAAATGTGGGTGAAGACTAATGAAAAGAATCAAGTTTACATTTTGGCAAGCATACTTGATGCCTTAATCAAAAGATTTGAGAGCATGGTCACTACATAACTGATCATGCAATCAATGCAATAATTATTTAAGTGAAAGTTCTCACAATTCAAGTAATATGGGGTTGATGACGAGAAAACTATTAATGTTAGCTCCTTAAATAAGCTTCAGCCCATATTGAATGTCAAGGGACAAATAAAGAAAGCATGTTGCTAAATCTAGTGAAGTTAATCAATGAGGATTGACCTCTAAGATGAAACTTGGAGTTTATGATATGGGTTATGGAGCTGATCTCACTACTCTCCAAAAAAAAAAATTCCCAAGAAAATAAATCTGATTTATTTGTCTTGGAGACGTGCTTAGCAGAGAATGATGTTTCTACCTAGATAGTTGATTCAAGAGCTACTAATCACGTATCTTCTTCCTATAAGGGATTTAATTCCTAGATTGATAGGTGGAGAGATGACTCTTAGAGATAGTACTGGTGAGATCGTTTTAGGTATTACCATAGGCGGGCTTAAGTTATTTTTGGACAAGAAAAAATATATGTTATTGGATGACGTATATGTAGTTCCTAATATCAAGAGGAACTTAATTTCTGTTTCTTGTCTGATTGAATAAAAATATTCCCTTTCCTTCTCTGAAAATAAACTTTTTACTTTTAAGAATGGAATGAAGTTGGGCTTTGGTTCAATGGAAAGTAACTTATATGTAGCTCGTTAGTTACATAGTTACACAAATCGTGCTAAATGCTAAAATTTTCAAAACGGCAACGACTGTTAAAAGACCGAGAATTTCTCCTAAAGAAAATGCTCACCTTTGGAATCTAAGGTTAGGTCACATTAATCTCAATACGATTGAGAGATTGGTGAAAAGTGGACTTCTAAATTGTTTAGAGGAAAACCCTTTACCTGTATGTAAGTCATTCCTTAAAGGCAAAATGACAAAATGATCTTTTATTGGAAAAGGTTATAGACCAAAGAAACCTTGGAGCTTAAACATTCAGATCTCTACTGTCCGATGAATGTAAGAGCACAAAAAGGGTATGAATATTTCATCTCTTTCATAGACGATTATTCTAGATATGGGTATCTATACCTAATGCAACCCAAGTCTGAAGCACTTAAAAAATTTAAGGAGTACAAGATTGTGGTGGAAAACTTGTTAGGTAAAAAGATAAAAATACTACGATCTGGTCGTAATGGAGAGTATATGGACGTAAGATTCTAGAACTATATGATAAAACATGGAATTACATCCCAACTCTCAGCCCTAAGTACTGAAGGAACTCTTACCAAATAGTACCTCTAAGCGGAAGCAAGATCGTTCCAAACTCATTGTGACAATTAACACAATCACAATCAAACAAAATAGATATGCATTTAATAACTAATTACATGCATGCTTTCAAACTTAAACGACAAAGAGAACAAAATACGTACCAGTTGAAGAACCCTTTTCTGCCTCAAATCTCGTTCTCACTAAGGATTGCTACTCTTGCTCTCACTGAGAATGTCCAAGAAAATTGTCTACCCCCAAACGGCCTCCTCACGAACACGGAAGCAGGGAAGACACCACCACTTGAAACCCTCAGTATTCTCGGTATGAGAATCCAGGAGATGTGGGCTTTGTCGGACTCGGCAGAGGGAAGGAGGAAAAGATGATCGTATACCATGACCAAGCAAGTGGGAGAAGTCGGATGTCTATTGTTTAGATGATGCTTGATCGTCTAGATAGAGGTACACGATCGTTTAGTAAAAGGGTCGCGATCGTATAGACGATCGTTTAGAAAATCCCATGCGATCGTTTAGTAAACCGCGCGCGTGTATACAATCGTTTAGAAACTTTGAGCTATCGTGTAGGCTTTTAGTCTGCTATGCAATAGGCAGTATACATCACTTGTGAGCGAATATTTAATCTCTCTTGCAAAATGAAAATGATTTTTATTTTATCCTTCAATTACGAAAACTGAAAGCAACCTCCCACTATCTCATGCGGTTACGGAGAAAAAGCCAGGTAAAAATTATCCTATAATTGTCAAAAATAAATAATAAATATAATCATATTATATTCATTAACATATGGTTTAATATCACATCAAATGCAACATATGAACCATAGTCTTTTTCTCCTCCATTAGATATAAATCATATTTATATCATTTTCCTCCAAATAATGTATCTCATACATAATATCAATCATATCATATATAATTAACTAGTTCAATCATATCATATATAAGAAAACTCCCTCTTGTCAATTTGAACACTTCAAACTGACCTAAAAACTGATTCTCAACTTGAATCCATTGAGCTACCAAGGGGACCTTATGAACCTATGGCTCAAAGCTCCAACGGTACATGAATAGCTGACTAAACTCTTTAGCCACGAGATCCACTATTCGTTAACTGCCAGACATTCCACTAAAGACCGACAGTTGTACTCTTCTCACCACAGATATATTTCTCTGTCCATCTATTATAACCAATCAACAGTACGATAACCCTTCACAGATGCTCGTAAGTATAGTTGGGCCAATTTATCATTTTGCCCCTGCGGACACCTCTCGGGCCATGAAAAGGTGTGTGGTGCCACATCGTTCAAGCTGCAGAATCAACCCTTAAAGGAGCAATCTATCTACTTACCCCTGCTTCGGGGAATAAGTTAATTCTATCTTGTGTAGCTGAGTTTCCAGCTCCGAAATTAGACGTATCCTCAAAGAGGTAGGTTTGAGTCGGCAATCTGGCCATTCGCACCCATGCAAATCAAAGGACCAGCCTCAAAGGCAGGAGTTCCCAATTCACTCAGGATTGAGGTCATCCTAGTGAAGTGAAGTCTCTGTCATGAACAGAGTATGTAACGAGACTATAACACTTCGTGGTCTGGTCTTATACAAACTCCTTTGTATAGGACGCCTCCGCTCGCATGTTTTCACATGAATGATCAGGATCAGACCATTTGTAGCAAGTCACAGCACTTGTAACTATTCTACAAAGTGGGCCGCATTCGTAGCATTATCAGAATAAGGTTTCCCTCCTATATCCATATACTACAGACCATTTTGGTTATTACTTAAGACATGATCCACCTGTATGTCTCCACATACATGCTTAAGTTACAAATGACAATCAGGGATCTTAGTTTATTGGTTTGTGGTAAATCAAATAAAAACATTCAATGTTCGTAGACAAAAGTGAATACAATATCATATATTATTACATCAGAAGCGTTTTTTCAAAATTGTGTTTACAAACTACAGGACCATAAGAGTTTAGGGCATCATCCCAATAATCTCCCACTTTTCCTAAAGCGAGTGGGGTGTACATACAACTAGTACAAAACAATAAACTAGGGCACTAAGGCCCAGTACAACAATATCTCTCCCTTTCCCTAGTCTAGCTGTGGGCGGTCCCATAGACTCATACTCTGAAGGTGACCTAAAAAACTGTAGCTATGAGAGCCTTCGTAAAAGAGTCAGCAACGTTGTGCTCCGAAGCGATCTTCCTAACTCTCACGTCCCCTCGATGCAATATTTCACGGATGAGATGATACTTCTGCTCCATATGTTAGCCACGCTTGTGACTCCTGGGTTTCCTGGAGTTCACCACAGCACCACTATTATCACAATAGAGGGTGACGGGCCTAGACATGTCTGAAATAACTTTTAGATCAGTCAGGAACTTCCTGAACCAAACGGCCTTCTTAGCAGTTTCGTAAGCCGCTATATACTCAGCCTTTATCATGGAGTCAGCGATGCAACCCTACTTAGTCCTTCGCCACACTACTACTCCTTCATTAAGTGTAAAAACTAACCCTGAAGTGGACTTCCTAGAGTCCTTATCAGTCTAAAAGTCAGCATCCGTGTATCCAGTAAGGATTAAATCCCTAGTTTCATACACGAGCATGTAGTCCCTCGTTCTCCGAACATACTTGAGGATGTTCTTGACTGCGGTCCTTTTCAATCAGAAACTACAAATACATCATGTAAAACAAGAAATTTCTTTTGTAAAGTCAACTAGACTCCTTCCACTACCACAGCTGAGACGACATGCCCGGTGCCTACTCACATCGTCATCACACCAGCCTTCAGCTATCGCCAGGATCTAATCCCCTGAAAAGAAGAACAAACATGATTAGTGGTACCCGAATCAATAATCTAGGCATAATCATCATTATCCACTAAACAAGTTTCCAAAACTAGTAAATCACATTTACCTTGTTTTGACTTAGCCTTGGCTTGAGCCTTGGCCGCCTTCTTCTCCTTCAACCAGCAAGGAAAATTCCTCTTTCAGTGTCCATCTTGGTTGCAGTGGAAACACTTTCCTTTGTCAATCGGCGTTGGATGCCTACCTTGCTAGGCGACATGCTGTCGGTTAGCAGGTGACTTCTTCTTCCCCTTACCACCCTTCTTCTTTTTCCACTTTCTAGTGAAAGGAGTAGAAGATGCAGACTTCGTTCCAGAGGTCGAACCTCAATGGAACTGCTTTGAAGATGAGGCAACATTTGTCTCACCTCCCCTCTTCTCCTTACTTTTCAGTAAAGATTGGAATGTCTGCAACTCGTTGAGGAAAGTTGTAAGAGTATAGTCCACTTTGTTAAGAATCGCAATACTAACAAAGTGCAGGAAGCTATCTGACAACGAATGCAGGATAATGCTAACTTGGTTGCCTTCATCGATCCTAGACCCATTCATCTCCGCCATATTAAGGTGGACCATCATGTTATGAACATGGTCATGAACAGAGGTGCCTTCCTCCATTTTGGAGTTAAAGATGAATTTTAGAGCCTCGTGCTTCAGCTGTCCAGACGGTTGTCTAAACATCCCTCGTAGGGACTCCATGATCTTATACGTTGAGATCATGGGCTGATTCTTCTTGGCAAACACGTCGTTAAAACTGGCACGGATATAGGCTCGAGCCTTCTCATTCGCCCGTGTCCAATGCTCATAAGCCTCCCGAATGTTTCGAGTAGCATTAGGAGGTGGAATAGGAGGACACTCCTCTGTAAGGACGAACATGAGATCATCGATGAATAGTATCGTTGTGATCGTTTATTTCCAACTAGCGTAATTCTCGCCAGTTAGTTTATCGGCGCTAAGTAGAGCTATTGCCATTTAAAACGTTGCTGAAAACAGAAAAAACTTTAATAAGTCTATGCTTAAACCACATTTTAACACCAATTAAAAGATTAAAACCTAGGTTTCTAATCATATTAGAACCGTGATCTTAGGTCTATCTCCACCAAGTTTTAAAACACTTTTAAAACCACGATTCAAGCCTAAGTTCGCATGCATGTCTTTGTTATAGATTTTAGTTTCAATTTCCTTATAACCTTTATAAAAGAAACAACTAAAATGACACACATTGCCACATAACTAGGTATTTATAACACTTATAAATTTAACCTATGTGTCATGCTTCATGCAATATTCGTTCATTACTTACATAACTTATATATACAAGTAACGAACCAAGCAAACATGCTTTCATACACCCTTATACTATAACACTTATAAAATAAAGATGATGCATGTCTATGCTTTATGTATGCATAAATATAACTCTTATATTATATGATGCATGAGCATGCTCTTACGTAATTTAAATCATGCTTCTCTAAATCATAACACTTATAATAAAGAGATGATACATGACTAATGCATAACCTAAGGTGGGATTTCTTCTATATGGCTTACTATATGACATATAAATAAAAATACATCCTATGTACATTCACAAAGATTGATGGACTAGGATGAACCACCTAAAAACCGAAAATAAAAAATCTATCTATTACATTTTCCATCGAGTAAACTGGTTCACAGGCCAACTGGGTCTTGAACCAGACGGGTGAAGCTTCCATCATATAGTAAAATCGATTGGGTATACGATAATTTAACTTAGATCGAGTACTAATAACTATGTGATGAAGCGTTAGGTACCCGATCGTTTAGTGCACAAGACAAAACACGCGAGTCATATACGATCATTTTGACTACAACGTAGTTATGAAGCACGATCATCTAGACGATCACTTAACAAGCGATAAGTAAACATTTTACTCCGCAATCGTGTAGTCAGGAACTAAGCGATGAAGCTTGTTGAGCTACACGATCGTCTAGTGCGCGCGTGTCAACCTGTCCCAAGAATCAGATACTCTACGATCGCTTAACCCATCATTTACACGACCCGACCAACATTTGGTCGTCTTCATCTTCGAAGAATAGCAACTTCTTGCCTCAAAGCCTCAACATGAACGACTCAACTATTCAAACACTTTGAAATTACAGACTCGATAGCAAGTTAATATGCTCAAAACGTAGGGGCCCTTACAATTAACTTCGAATGTAAAAGAATTTAAACAACCAGAGACTTCATCCCAGAAAACTCCATTAATCAACATCCACAAACTATTTAATGCTTAAACAGATAGTAAACATGCTTTACCCACCGAGAAAGTAAATGTTATTCTTTGCATCAATGAATTTGGAATATCAAAACCTGGCTCTGATACCAATTGAAGAAACTCTTATCAAAGAGTACCTCTGAGCAGAAGCAAGATTGTTCCAAACTCATTGTGACAGAATTAACACATTCACAATCAAACAGAATAGATATGTATTTGACAACTAATTACAGGCATGCTTTCAAACTTAAAAGACAAAGAGAACGAAATACGTATCAGTTGAAGAACCTTTCTTTGCCTCAAATCTCGTTCTCGCCAAGGATTGCTTTTCCTGGTCTCACTGAGAATGTCCAAGTAAATCGTCTACCCACGAACGACCTCCTCCCGAACATGGCAGCAAGAAAGACACCATAACTCGGAACCCTCGGTATTATCGGTGTGAGAATCAAGGAGGTGTGGGTTCTGTTGGATTCAGCATAGGGAATGGGGAAGAGATGATCGTATACCGCAACCAAGCAAGTGGAAGAAGTCGGGTGTCTATCGTATAGACGATGCTTCATCGTTTAGGTAGAGGTACACGATCGTTTAGTAAAAGGGTCGCGATCGTATAAACGATTGTTTAGTAAATGCTCGGACGTGCGATGGTTTCGAAAAAAGCTAGACGATTGTTTAGCAAATCCTATGCGATCGTTTAGTAAACTGCGTGCGTGTATACGATCTTTTAGAAACTTTGAGCTATCATGTAGGCTCTCGGTTTGCTATGCGATAGGCAATATACACCACTCGTGAGCAAATATCTAATCTCTCTTGCAAAATGAAAACAATTTCATTTTATCCTTCAGTTATGAAAACTGAAAGCAACCTCCCACTATCTCATGCGGTACGGAGAAAAAGACGGGCAACAATTGACCTATAATTTTAAAAAATAAATAATAAATATAATCATATTATATCTATTAACCTATGGTTTAATAACACATCAAATGCAACATATGAACCACAGTCATTTTCTCCTCCCCTAGATATAAATAATATTTATATCATTTTCCAACAAATAATGTATCTCATACATAATGTCAATCATATCATATATAATTAACCAATTTAATCATATCATATATAATCGAACTCCCTCTTGTCATTTGAACACTTCAAACTGGCCTAAAAACTGATTCTAAACTTGAATCCATTGAGCTACCAAGGGAACCTTATGAACCTATGGCTCCAAGCTCCAACGGTACGTGAATAACTGACTAAACTCTTTAGCTACGAGATCCACCATCCGTTAATTGCTAGGCATTCTACTAAAGACCGACAACTGCACTCTTCTCATCATAGATATATTTCTGTGTCCATTGGATATAACCAATCAACAGTAAAATAACCCTTCACAGATGTTCGTAAGTATAGTTGGGCCAATTTACCGTTTTTCCCTTGTAGTTACATCTAACTCCTTAAGTACCACTACTCTCTCAAATGAATAATACAATATAGTCCTATTATGTGTGGACACCTCTCGAGCCATGAGAAGGTGTATCGCGCCACTCGTTTAAGTTGTGGAATCAGCCCTTAAGGGAGAAATCTATCTACTTACCCTTGCTTCGGGGAATGAGTGAATTTCATCTTGTGTAGCTGAGTTCTCAACTCCCAAATCAGATGAATCCTCAAAGTGGTAGGTTTGAGTCGGCGATCTGACCACTCGTACCCATGCAACTCAAAGGACCGCCCTCAAAGGCAGGAGTTCCAAACTCACTTAGGATTAAGGTCATGTTACCTATGGTCATCCTAGTGAAGTGAAGTCTCTGTCATGAACGGCGTTTTATAAGAAGACTATAACACTTCTTGGTCCGGTCTTATACAAATTTCTTTGTATAGGACGCCCTCGCTCGCATATTTCCATATGAATGATCAAGATCCGACCATCTGTAGCAAGTCACAACATTTTTAACTATTCTACAAAGCGGGCCGCATCCGTAGCATTACTAGGATAAGGTTTCCCTCCTATATCCATATACTACAGACCATTTTAGTTATCACTTAAGACATGATCCACATGTATGTATCCATATACATGCTTAATATACAAACGATAACCAGTGATCTTAGTTTATTGGTTTATTGTAAAGCAAATAAAAACCTCCAATGTTCATAGACAAAAGTGAAAAAAATATTATATATTATTACATCACATGCGTTTGTTCAAAACTAGGTTTACAAACTACAGGACCCAACGAGAGTTTAGGGCATCATCCCAATAGGTATACCTCAATAGAATGGTGTATCGAAAAGGAGAAATAGAACCCTGCTGGACATGGTTCAGTCTGTGATGAGCTATGCTCAACTTCCTGACTCGTTTTGAAGATATTCAGTAGAGATCTTTGTTTACATTTTGAACATCATTCCCTTAAAGTTTGTTTCTGAAACACCTTTTGATTTACTGAGAGGTCATAAAGGTAGTTTACATCACTTCAAAATTTGGAGATGTCTAGCCCAGTGCTAATGACAAATCCCAAAAAGTTGGAACCTCGTTCAAAAGCATACCTATTTGTAGGCTACCCAAGGAAACAAGAGGTGGGTACTTCTTTGATTCAAGTGAGAATAAAGTGTTTGTATCGACAAACACTACCGTCTTGGAAGAAGACTACATGAGGGATCATAAATCATGAAGTAAAATTGTTTTAAGTGAAATTTCTAATGAATCTATTGAGACTTCAACAAAGTTTGTTGAAGGGCTGACATATCAACAAGAGTTGTTGATGTTGGTTCATCTAGTCATTCGCATCTATCTCAAAAGTTGAGATTTCCTCGACATAGTAGGAGGGTTATGAACCGACTTATATGCTACATGGGTTTAACAGAAGCCTAGGACATCATAGCTAATAATGTTGTTGAGGATCCATTGTCTTATAAATAAGCAATGGAAGATATTGACAAGGATGAATGGATTAAAGCCATGAGTCAAGAAATGAAGTCTATATACTTCCATTCTGTCTGTGAGCTTGTAAATCAACTTGATAGGGTAAAACCTATAGGTTGCAAGTGGATCTACAAGGGAAAAAGAGGTGTAGGTGGAAAAGTACAGATCTTTAAAGCTAGACTTGTGGCAAAGGGTTATACCCAAGTTGAGGGAGTGGACTATGAAGAAACTTTCTCACATGTTGCCATATTATGACTATGAAATATGACAAATGGACATCAAGACTACCTTTTTGAATGACAATCTTGAAGAGACCATCCACATGAATCAACCAAAAGGATTAATTGAATAAGATCAAGAGAAAAAGTTTTGCAAGCTTAATCGGTCCATTTATGGACTGAAACAAGAATCTCAATCTTTGAATATAAGATTTGATACTGCGATCAAATCTTATGGCTTTGATTAGAATGTTGATGAGCCTTGTGTTTACAAGAAAATCATCAACAACTCAGTAGTTTTCCTTGTGCTGTATGTGGATGATATCCTACTGATTGGGAATGATATAGGTTTTTTGACTGATGTAAAGAAATGGTTGGTAGTCCAATTAAAAATGAATGATTTGGGAGAGGCACGGTTTGTTCTAGGTATCCAGATCACCAGGGATTGTAAGAACAAAAAGTTAGCCTTGTCTTAAGCATCGTATATTGACAAGATGCTTGTCAGATATTCGATGCACAATTCCAAGAAGGGTTTATTACCTTTCAGGCATGGAATTGTATTGTCTAAAGAGCAGTGTCCTAATACTCCTCAAAATGTTGAGACAATGCCACAAATTCCCTATGCATCGGCTATTGGTAGCCTTATGTATGCAATGTTATATACCAGACCTAAAATTTTCTATGGAGTAGGGATTGCCAGTAGACATCAATCCAATCCAAGATTAGATCACTAGACAGCGGTCAAAAAAATCCTCAAGTACTATCGGAGAACGAGAAACTATATGCTTATGTATGGAGATAAGGATTTAATCTTTATAGGATACACAAACTCTGACTTTCAGACTGATCGAGATTCTAAAAAATCTACATCAGGGTCAGTGTTTACTCGGTGGAGCATCAAGCAAGGATGCATCGTAGACTCCACTATGGAAGCTGAATACATTCTTGTGAAGCTGCTAAAGAGGTTGTTTGGCTTAAGAAGTTCCTTACTGATTTGGAAGTTGTTCCAAATATGTTTTTTCCCTTCACACTGTTGAGGATGATGCCCTAAACTCCCGTGTCCTATAGTTTGTAAACACAGTTTTGAACAAACGCTTGTGATGTATAATATATGATATTTTCTTCACTTTTGTCTATGAACATTGGATATTTTATTTGCATTACCACAAACCAATAAACTAAGATCCTTGGTTTACGTTTGTAACTTAAGCATGTATATGGAGACATACAGGTGGATCATGTCTTAAATGATAACCAAAATGGTATGTCGTATATGGATATAGGAGGGAAACCTATCCTGATAACACTATGGATATGGCCCGCTTTGTAAAATAGTTACAAGTGTTGTGACTTGCTACAGATGGTCTGATCCTGATCATTCATGTGGAGACATGTGAGCGGGGATGTCCTATACAAAGGAGTTTGTATAAGACCGGACCATGAAGTGTTATAGTCTCGTTATATTAACACCGTTCATGACAGAGACTTCACTTCACTAGGATGACCATAAGTAACATAACCTCAATCCTGAGTGAGTTGGGAACTCATGCCTTTGAAGGTGGTTCTTTGATTTACATGGGTGCGAGTGGCCAGATTGCCACTCAAACGTACCACTTTGAGGATTCGTTTGATTTGGGAGCTGGAAACTCAGCTACATAAGATGGAATTCACTCCTTCCCCAAAGTAGGGGTAAGTAGATAGATTGCTCCCTAAGGGCTAATTCTGGGGCTTGAACGATGTGGCGCCACACTGTTGGAATGGGTGTCCTAATTCTCCCACATTCTCGTTGTTTGTAATTATACACATTATTTATGAATAAAATAAGTATTATTTCATTCTGGCATTTACTCATATCCAATAAACAAAGTTCCATGGTTATTTTATGTAAACTTAAGCATATATATGAGATATACAAGTGGATCATGTCTTAAGTGATAACCTAAATAGGTCTGTAGTATAAGGATTAAGTTGGGATACATGATCCTAGTGAGACTACAGATACGGCCCGCTTTGTAGAGGTTTACAAGTGTTGTAAACTACTACAGATGTTAGATCCTGACCATTCTTGTGGAGACATGCGAGTGGAGGTTTCCTATACAAAGAGTTTGTATATGACCGGATCACGAGATGACTAGACTTTGTATGTAACACCGTTAATACTGGAGACTTACATCTCACTTAAACGACCATAGGTGACATGACCTCAATCCTGAGTGTTATAGGAATTTATGCCTTTGAGAGCGGTCCTTTGATTAGTATGGATGAGAGTGGCCAGATTGCCAACTCAGCATGCCTACCTTTTTGGGGACTTGTCTGATCTGGGAGCTGGGAACTCAATTACACAAGATAGAATTCACTGTATCCACGAAGTAGGGGTAAGTAGATAGATTGCTCCCTTAAAGGTTGATTCTGGGGCTTGAACATAGTGGCAATAACTTCTCTTTAGAAGAGAAGTCTTAATCATAGTAGGATTATGACTTATGTTTATTAGAGGGATCAGTGGTACTTAAGGAGTTAGATGTAACTACAGGGGCATAACGGTTATTGGTCAAGCTGTACATATGAGCGATCTGTGAAGGGTTATAACACTATTGATTGGTTAAGATGAACACATAATATATTTGTGGTAAGAAGAGTTCAACCATCAGTCTTTAGTGGACTGCCTGACAGTTAACGGATGGTGGATCCCGTGACTATAGAGTTTAATCCGTTATTCACGTACCGTTGAAGCTTCGAGCTACAGGTTCATAAGGTCTCCTTGGTAGCTCAATGGATTCAAGTTGAGAATCAGTACTTGGTGTTGATTTGAAATGTTCAAATTGACAAGAGATAATTCGATTATATATGATATGATCGATGTGGTTTATGAGAGGATTAATGTAAATGAGATTTACATTAATAACCATGAAATAGAAAAAGAGTTATGGTTTATATGTTTCATGAGATAGAATATTAAAACTATAAGTTATAAATATATTATGGTAAGTTAGTTATCATTTATATTTATAATAATATTAATTATTGGATAATTATCTATTTTTTTCTAATAACCAATTGAGTGGGAGGTTATTGATGGTTTCATGGTAATCATGAGATAAAAGAAAAAATATTTTCCTAAATTTAGGAAGAATGTTTATTTGAGATTTCCATTTTCGGAAATTACTCACGGAATAGTTGTCGAGTAAATCAGATTTACTAAACGACAGCTTGAAGAGACTAGACGATCGTGGAGTGTTCCTACATGATAGACACTCAGCTAGACAATTACCTAAACGATTGCATAGTTTTAGCTAGATGATCGCATAGCTTTTGATAAACGATTGGGCATCGACTTATACGATAGGCTTTATCTTCTCCTACTTGCTCAATCGTTTTCACGATTGTCCTGGTTTCTTCCTCTAACCAAGTCCACGCAGAACCCACACTCTGGATTCTCACACCGAAAATACCAAGGTAACCTTTTTGGTGGTGTCTTACTTAACTCAACACAGTCGAGGTTCTGTGGAGGCCATTCGTGGTGTTCAGGGTGTTCGTGACCTTGGCGATTTCTTTATTCGAGTTCGCTGTGATCGTGCAGTGTAGCGGTCGTGTTGTACGAACGTTCGTGTGTTACTGTGTTGCTGTGACCGAGCATTTCGTGATTAAGGGATCTTGAAGATGAGTCTTCAAAGGTTTGTTAATTCTTTTCCTTGATTTGTAGAAAAGCATGTTGTAATTTCTGTTTTGCTCATAAACGTATTGTTTCCGTTTGTGACTTTAATAGTGTATGTTCATATATGATTGAAATTTGGAAAGATCCTTTCTCTGCTCATGGAAATCCTGAAGTCCGATTTCCTTCAGTTGGTATCAGAGACTGGTTGTTCTGATATTCCAAATTTCAATTCTGTGTTGAACTTCTTTTACAGTCGTGGTGGATTTTTTGTATTTGTGTTTACTTGTTAAATGCTTGTGTGGATGGCATTGATTGATGTTTACGGGTTTAATTACCTCTATTTAAGCTTTATTTGAATTACAAAGTGTTAATTTGTAAGGGCCTCTGTATTTTTGGACATAATTAACATTCAATCGAGTTTGTAACTCAAAGAGTTTGAGTTAGTCGAGTCCTTCGTGATGAAGTTTCGAAGCATGGAGATGCAGTTCTCAGCAAAGAAGAAGACCAAGAGTTGGTCGTGTCGTTTAGCCTCAGGTAAACGATTGTTGGGATTTATCTAAACAATCATGTAGTATTTACAAAACCATTGTTAGCTAATGCTAAACGATGGGGGTAAATCGTTTATTCTATCACGTAGTGTTGGTTACCTGATTGCATAGACACTGGAGATAAACGATCGTAGTTTGAGCATATGATGCTCCTCATTTAAAAGAAGGGGCGTGTTAAACGATCGTGTAATTAGCATGCCTGATCGCATAGTCACTACCTACACGATCACGTGGTATACGAAACAAAGGCGCTCGCTTAACAATCATTTAGACGATGGTGCTTCGCTGCATCGTAGTCGTTTAGACGATCATTTAGAGTTTTCATTGTGTGAAGCGCGTTGCACGATCGCGTACCTCGTGCTTCATCTCATAGTTAAAGGTACACGATTGTTGCTAAATGATCATTTAGCTCGGGAGCATTGGTAAACGATAGAGCAGAGCATTTGTTTTTTCGTGTAGATGATTGCGGGGTGTTTGGTGCACAATTAGTTGGAGACGCATTGCTTCACCCAGATGGTTCAAGACCCAATTCGCCTGTTTGAACCGGTGACTCCTTATTTTGTAATAGTTAGCTTTAGTTTTGAGGATTTGAGGCAATTTTACCTGGTCCATCAACATTTTTTTATTATACATGTGATGTATGGTATATATATGGCAAAGTGTTTGACATATAGTTTGAAACCCACCTTAGGTTATGCAATTATTCATGCATCATGTATTATAAGAGTTATAATCTAGCATGAAGAAATTACATGTAAGCATGCGCATGCATCATGAAAATATAAGAGTTATATTTTGTATGTAGTGAACATTATCATGCATCATCCTTTTATAATAAGTGTTATATTATAAGGGTGAATGGAAGCATGTTATGCTTGTTTCGTTGCTGTTTTGTATAAGCGTTATATAAAAGAAGTAGCAATGAATGAACAATGCATTGAGCATGACACTTAGGCTATTTATAATCGTTATGAATGCCTTGTATATGTCTACTTTGCGTTGTGGTTTTGGTTGTTTTCGTTTATAAGCGTTATGAAGGAAATTAGAACTAATCAATAAGAAAGAGTTGCATGCGGACTTAGGGTGAACTCATGTTTTTTTAAAACGGTTTTAAAATGGGATTAAGATAGACCTAAGTTCAAATAGTTATAATGAGATTAGTAACCTAGATTAATCTTTTAAAATTGGTTTAATAGGATTAAATTGATTGGCATGAAATATTAAATTTCTTTTAAATCTATCTATAAGGGACTTTTTGTCTAAGGTGGGATCTGTCTAGGCTGGGTTTCTTAAGCTGACGAAAATGGAACACCCCTACCTAGGAACCTACCTGGAAAGGAAAATTAGACAGATTTTCTACAAGCATGTGAAAATTATTCAAAGACTCCATCAAAGAGTTTAATGGATGATGATCCAAAATTTTTTAACTATCCAAGGTAAAAGTTACTCTTAGGCAAACCTAAAAATTCACTTAGTTAAAATCCTTAGCCATGTTTATTCTAAGTAAACTAAACCCTAGGTTATAAAATACGCAGTGGGAGGAAGAGATGTATCTTCGGATGGTGTTTGCATGAGTCAATATCAAGGTGGACGGAGAGATTGTTTATAGTAAGTGGGCGAAGGGTGTGTGTTAACACGTCCTACGGTCTCTGTCATTGGTTCACACCATGAGATCATTCTATACTGACTCGTGGTGCCCTTGGAGCATCCTCCTTTGGATGGGTTTTGTGCAGTTGGTCGAGATCAAGGTGAACTCCAAAATTGGATAGGGTCGCTTTAAGTTTTCCCCCAATAGGATTTTTTCCCTTCGGATTGGCTGCTTGTGGAAAATCTCTAGGGCCTAAAATGGCGGGTCACACTTACGGGAGATTGTTAAGTAAGTTAATGATCTCTTGACCAAATCAATGATGGCTAGTCATTATAGGAAAAAAATTTATTCTAGTACTAATGACTGGTTAAGAACTTCTCAATTCAGAGGAGGGATAATTGACCTCCCTTCGGCGGCTTTTGTCCTAAACCTTTGAAGTGCATTGCGAAACTAGATGTCACACGGGGTTCATGTTAGTTTTGCTAAAACCTTATTGGATGTTGTTTGTTTTATGATGGGTATTTGCTTAAAATCTAACGTAGGACAATGTGTTTTTCTTTTCAGCAACTCGTTAGTATTTCGTTTAGTGCCTTTAATATGACCGATTACATACAGTAGAAAGATTCGTGTAAAACATATTTCGTGGCAAACGACCTCAAATTTGTCATGGTTTAGGAATGTCCTTAACTCCCGACCCTTAATGCATCGTGGCAAATAAATCTTCGTTGTCGTGGGCTTCTTTCGGTGGTGGGTCATCGTCCTAGGTGTTCTCCGGTTAGTTTTCGTCGGCGTTTGGGTGTTCTCGAGGTGTTCTTCGCCGACGCGTGAGTTCTCCATTGTTCTTCGCATGTTCGGTGGTTCTTCGCGTTTTCTTTCGAAGTTTCTTCACTAACGCGTGGCCCTTAAGTGGCATTGTTCTCTGGTTGATTTTCTAGTGGTTGTTCTTCTAGTGGGCCAGCTAGTCGTTCGTCTAGTTGGTTCCGGTCGTAGAGGTGGGCCGCTGACGTTATGGTCAGCTCGTCGTTTGTCAGATATGTCTTCTCAACTTTGTTCGCAAAGGTCCGGTGCTCGCCGGCATTCCAATCTTCAAGCTCTGGTTCAGATCTCTTCCAGTTTGTGGGTTGTTTAAGTTGTTTGCTTGGAAAAGTATAATTTTATTTTCATATGAATTTTCAATTTAATAATTTAATGTTATTTCATTCATTTAATTTTTATTTTAACGATTAAGCTTATTGAAATTTTGAAATGTTGGAATTAAATTAGTTGAAGAATATATACTTGGTTGGTAATCTTGAAATTTGTTGATTATTGATTGGTGTGGTTCAAGTGTTATTTCATTAATTTTATGTTTTGTTCCAATGATTAAGCTTCTTGAAATTTGTTGATGTTGGAATGAAATTAGTTGAAAAATATGTACTTGGTTGATAGTCTTGCTTGGTGTGGTTCAAGTATATATCAAAATCCTTTTCTTTTGGTTATATATAAACTAATTTGGTCTTACTTGGATGATTAAGTTTGATTGGTGTCGTTCAAGTGTTATTTCATTAATTTTATGTTTTGTTCCAATGATTAAGCTTCTTGAAATTTGTTAATGGTTCAATGAAATTAGTTAAAAAAACATGTACTTGGTTGATAGTCTTTCTTGATGTGGTTCAAGTGTATATCAGAATCAATTTGTTAATGTTTTAGGTCTTGTTGTCGATTATGGTTAAATTTACAAGCTTACAGTTACGTAATTTTTCCTTGTTATTGTTTGTTTTTCTTGTAGATTAAGTTGCATATTTTACAATCATGGATAAGTTATGGATGAAAATGAATAGAATGTCAGCTGAGTATGGTTTAGAGGTCGAGATGTTTATTAAAAATGATCTACAACATTCAAATATACCGAATGTCATGAGTTGTCCATGTTTGAATGTAAAAACTCTAAATGTGAACACAATAAGAGATCACTTATTTTTTAATGGTATAGATCAAAGTTATCAGACATGGATTTTTCATGGTGAATCATTACCGATTAAAAGAAACAATGAAAATGTGTCTACTAGTGAAAGAGACAAAGTTGATGAGGATGATATTGATGTTGATGACACAATTGGAATGTTTGATGCCACATACAACTATTTTAATGAAAAATCCGATAATTTTGAAGAACTATTAGATGATGCAAAGAAACCATTGTACCCAAATTGTAAAACTTTTTCCAAAATATCTATATTGGTAAAGTTATATAATTTGAAAGCTAAATTTGGATGGAGCGATAAGAGTTTCATGAGTTGTTGGAATTAATTCCTTACATATTACCTAGTCCTAATTAAATTCTAACTTCTACTTATGAAGCAAAAAAAAGATGTTGGGTACTATTGGAATGAAGTACGAGAAGATTCATGAATGAAGTACGAGAAGATTCATGCATTGATTGTTGCTTGTTTAGAAAAAAACTATCTAATGCAAATGTATGCCCCATTTGTGGTATGTTAAGATGGAAGCTTCATAAAAAATTAAAGGAAAGGGCTAAGAATATCCAAGAAAAAGTCATGTGGTATTTCTCTCCAATTCCAAGATTTGAAAGAATGTTTCGAAGTAAAGAAACAACAAGTTTATTGACATGGCATGCTAAAAAAAAATAATAATAAGAAACAAATGGTTTATTAAAACATCCCAAAGATGCCTTATCGTGGAAAAAAATAGACAATTTGTGGCCAGAGTTTGGGTCAGAACCTAGAAATCTTTCTCTTGCTCTTTCGAAAGATGGAGTAAATGTACATGGAGATCTTAGTAGTAGATATAGTTGTTGGCCAGTGATGTTAGTGACGTACAATCTACCTCCATGGTTGTGCATGAAGCGAATTTTTTTTATGTTGACTGCACTAATATCTGGTCCTAGACTATTGAAAAATGACATAGATGTTTATTTAGCTCTTTTAGTAGATGATTTGAAAAAACTTTTGAAAGATAAGGTAGAATGTTACGATGCATATGAAGAACAACGTTTCATGCTCAATGCTATTTATTATTGACCATTCATGATTTTCCTGCGTATGGTAACTTGTGTGGTTGTATGGTTAAAGGACATCACGCATATCCAATTTGTGGAGAGAAAACTTCATCCACTTATTTACCGAAAGGGAAGATGATGGCATATCTCGGGCATCACAAGTTTCTACCACGCCATCATCTATATAGAAAACAAAAGAAAGCTTTTAATGGCACACAAGAATTAAAATTTTCTCCAGAACCATTAAGCGGGAAATAAATTATTGTAAAAACGAGTAAGTATCAATATTCATTTGGTAAGAAAACTATCAAGGAAAAGAACAGTGGAGATAGCCCTTCAACTTATTAGAAGAAAAAATCTATTCTTTTTGAGTTAGAATACTAGAAGTATCTTGACGTGCCACATTGTTTAGACCTGATGCATATTGAAAAGAATGTATGTGCAAATCTTATTGGCACATTGCTTGATATTCCTGGTAAAAACAAAGGATGGAATAAAAATTCGATTAGATTTGGTGGAATTGAAAATTAGATCAGAGTTAGCCCCTCAAGTAGGAAAGAAAAATGTCTTTTTACATCCCGCATGTTATACATTAACACGAGCTGAGAAATTGAGCTTTTGTAAGATACCATGAGAAATTAAAGTACCTGAATGCTATTCATTGAACATTCAAAGTTTAGTGTCGCTCACAGATTTGAAACTTTACGGACTTAAGTCGCATGACCATCACGTTATTATGTAACAATTATTACTTGTAGCCATTCGTGATATTTTACCTAAACATATAAGACTTGTAATTACTCGCCTATGCTTCTTCTTTAATGCTATATGTTGCAAGGTGATCTATTCATCCCAGTTAAAGGGTATGCAAGACGATATAGTTGTCACTCTATGCCTCTTAGAGAAGTATTTTCCACAAACATTCTTCACAATAATGGTACACCTTATAGTGCATCTCGTAAGAGAAGTTGGGTTTTGTGGACCTGTTTATTTGAGGTGGATGTATTCTTTTGAACGATATATGAAAGTGTTGAAAACCTATGTATGAAATAGAAATTGACCAGAAGGATGTGTTGGAGAAAATTATATTGTCGAAGAGAATATAGAGTTTTATTCTGAATTTGTATCTTGTGTTAATTCTATTGGGCTAAACTCATCAACAAAGAAAGCGAACTCAAACATTGATAGAGCATTGTCAGCTGTTTCTTTTATCAGATAGAGTAAGGATGAGTTGAATCAAGCTCATCTTTATGTCATTCAAAATGTAAATGATGTGCTTCCTTATGTCGAGTATGTAGATCTCCATCTTATTCTCGTTTTAGGTTACTTGATTATTCAATAATCTACTAACTTTGTCATTTATAATAGACAACATATGGATATTTTGTCTAAGTTCAATTATAGTAAAAGTAAAAGTAGAAAGTGGCTTTAAGAAGAGCATAATCGTACATTCAGTCGGTGGTTGTCCACATGGGTAATCTCTAGAGGCCTACTATTTGATGTATAATTAAATGTTAACTACTAAACTATTATAAAATATCGTAGGTTGCACTAGCTCTCGATGTTCCAAAAAATTCCATATCGCCTTCTTTAAGAGGAATAGCTAATGGACCTTGTCCAACTGTGGCAAAATATTCTGGTTACGTGGTCAATGGTTACTACTATCATACAAAGAATCGCGATGATATTATGAGGGTTCAAAATAGTGGAGTTAGTATAATGGCTACCACAATGAAATTCTCTAGTGCTAAGGAAAAAAGCCCCGTCATGTCAGATATGACATTTTATGGTGTAATACAAGAAATATGGGAGTTTGACTATCATGGATTATCATTTATTTTATTTAAATGTAATTGGGTTGAGAATAGAACTGGAGTCAAAACAGACGAGTTTGAGTTTACTGTTGTGAACCTCAATCGTATTGTACATAAATCGACCCATTTATTTTAGCCTCTCAAGCAAAACAAGTCTTCTATACAAAAGACCCCATAAATTCGAGTTGGTCAATTGTTTTAACATCTCCACAACGAACAATTGAATATGATTTTTATGAAGATGAAATAGAAGATATGCTACAACAATGTCGTTATGGAGGTATGCAAAGAATGACCAATGCTGATACATCTATTGAGATTGATGATATAACATCCACATACATTAGAAATGATTGTAAGGGTAGATGAGTTGATAAATAATATATTAGACATAGTATGTCATTTACTATGGTTATATGTATTTAAATAATAAGATTATATATTTTTTGTGTGAGTAGTGTTCTTTCTTTTTTTTTTTTTTTTTTTTTTTTTTTTTTTTTTGCAGATTGACATGGAAAATTCAACAAGTAGCAGTGAAAATGATAGAAATATGGTCCCACAAAAAAAAAAAAAATAGCAGAATAAGTATTCCACGTGGCCCAACTACTATGTCTGAGTTGGCACAAATAAGAACATCTAGGCAACAGTTGGCCATTGATTATAATGAACATGGACAACTAATTGGATTTGGTGCAAAGAAGATGCAAAGTTATATAGGAGTTTGTGTTCGACAACAAATACCTATAACGTATAATTCTTGAAAAAAAGTTCCAAACCATTTAAAAGATAAACTTTTTTATTGTGTAACGGTATGTTTTCTAAAACTTTAATTCATGTGCATAGTAGTTTATTAATTTATTGTTTACTACTTTTTTCATTGTGCAGACGTCGTTCAATGTGGACTCTAAGTCCAAACATGGTATACTCATGTCTGCATCTAGGAAGTTTCGGACTTTCAAGACCACATTGACTCAAAAGTTCATACTTCCATTTAAGGATGAACCCTCGGTCTTGGAATTTCCTCCCCAACAATATTCTCAGTTTTGAAGGTGAAGATGTTTTTACCAAAGCATTGGGTACAGAGGAACATTGGGGATGTGTTAGAGGAATGGATAATTTTGTGTCCCATTCCCAATATTTCAAATTAGTAAAACCAAAGTCCTCAATGAGCCAAGAAATTGAAGGAGGATCTAGTGAAAAAGATGTTTGACATGGTAAAGTTTCAAGAGAAAAAACTCATAGCAGATAATCTCATCAGTCCAAATCATCTGTTGGAAGTGTCGCACTAAGTGCATCTGAAGGAGAAGATACTGAGAAGATGCCTAAAGAAGATTTGGAGATATTTTATTTGTTGTGACTTTTAAATTTTCATCATATTGTGTTTAACCATGCATGACATTAGTTCTTTTAAATTTGTTAAGGGGACACTATGCCACTTGGCTCTAGGAACTGTAGATAATATTGTTTAAGTAGCCACAACATTTGATGATGATGTGTCATGCTTAATTGTTAAAGTTCTGATTGACATTGTCATGGGAGAAGATTTGCCTATACCAATTCCTGTGAAGGGAAAAATAGAGTCCTTAAGTCAAGCAATGGGCAACGTAACATGCCTCGTGAACTTGTAGTTATGGTTGATGAGAAAAAAAATATGCTTCTTTTTCAGTATATGAGTTTGGTTATTTATTATTTTTCGTACTTTGAATTTTTGTAACTTTGGTTATGGTAGAACCATTCAACAATTAAGAGCATCGGCTAGTCCTCCAAATATACTGACGCCAATGGTACCATCAAACTTTTGAACGGACATGCCATACATAATATGAACAATGTAGACATGATCTGTATCAATTTAAACAAGCATATATTTGGAAGAGAAATTTATTTATTTAGGTCGCGATGATCTGATCCAATATTGCAATATGGTTGAAATATGTTACATGTGTATTTTGACATACATTGCGTAAGTATTACTCATCTAGATTCACTCGTGTATATTTTGTTTCATGTTTAAATAATAACATTTACTTTGTTTAAGTATCTTTGGGATAAATGTAGTCGTGATATTGCGAAGAATTTTTTTATAATTGATCAAGCAAGAATATTACCACACGTGAAGTCTCAAGATATTTGATCCAGAAACTTAGCCAACCAACTAGAATTGGCTAATTTGGACCAATTAGTCCTTATTCCATATAACACAGGCTAAGTAAATACAAGTTCTTTAGTTATTTTTATTTTGCATTATGCACGTACTAATATTTCAAAATTGTTGCCTATTATAGTTATCATTGGATATTGATTGTAATCAATCTACAAGAAAATTGTGTTTATGTTTTGGACTCTATTCGAAATAAGGTTCAAGAGAATTTTCATGGAGTTATAAATATGTAAGTGTAATTGAACTTTCTTAACTCTTAATTGAAGTATTTATGTTTAACTAATGTTTTCAAACTATTTAGTGGATTGAAAACATGGCAAGCCAAGCACAATCTCCAACATCATCGGTCTTCTCCAAAATGGAAACCTGTAAAGGTAAATTTGCATTCATTTTTTAACAATTTATGTTCATTCGAACATAAGAATAATTGTTTTCAACATCTTTATATGTAGTGCACATGTCAATTAGATTCTGTAGGATACGGGTACTATGTGCAAAAGTATATACACGAAATAGTGCATAATCCTACTACTCCCATTACTAATCTCGTACTTAAATTATTTATTTTTTATATAATAGCTTTAATTTAATAAATGGATGTAAACTTATGTTGAATTTATCTTTTTTTTTACTCTTTGTAGTTCAATATAAAAATGCATATACCCAAGGAGAGATTGACGTAATTCGAACCTAATGGACAAGTTTTGTTGGCCGATTTATGTAAGGATGTACTTCTTGTTTTTTGTCTCAATAGAATGTAAATGCTAGCTTACAATGAATGCAAATTATCTAACCATGATCTGTTTATTGGATGATTTTTGTATAATATTTTTGTATTTATGGGGTATTTGGTGTAAGTATTCATGGAAGTACTAATTGATATTTGTGAATGATAGAAATGATTATTATACAGGTGGTTGATAATTATAATTATTGTTCTATGAATGTGTGTTATCGATATACAAATGTTGGTAATTAGTGTGTTTATTTCATATTTGATGAGTATATGTAATGGATTAGGAATATTAATTCTTGTTTGTGGATAAATTATCATAGAAGTGTGCTTAATTGCAGGTAACTTTGTATTTAGTTTTCTGGTAGAGTGTATTGTTTTGTCTATTGTTATATTTCAGGTTTGAGTTCAGTGAATTCATAGGTGAATGTAAATTTTTTTATATTTTTTAATAAAAAAAAATGACGGACATTTCTTGACCCAACACGAGACATATAATATCGTTTTTAACTTTTGATCGATATTAAAAATGGATTCGATAACGGAATTTTAAAGAAAAGGACAATAATTGAAAAAACAGACATAGATTCTGGGCTTCAATGTCGGTTTATAAGGCTTCAATGGATTTTGGGCTTCAATTGATAACTGACATTAAAGACAGTGTTATTAAAACCCTTTAATGTCAGTTTAATTAAAGGCAACTGACATTAAAGGGCTTTAATAACACTATCTTTAATGTCATTTTTTAATGTCAGTTTACAACCGACATTAAAGCCCAGAATTCTTGTAGTGGATAAACATTGATAGACGGTGATAAATGTCTATCAACGTCTATCATTATCTATCACTGATAGACAATGATATTTTGCTATATTTGTAAAGAAGTTGACTTATTTTCTTATATTTGAAAAAAAACCTTATTTTGTATTTACATCCTAATTTTTTTTTATAATTTTTGAAATTGTATTTGCATAACCTATTTGATTTTTGGAAGAAAAAAAAATACTGAAAAAAGAGATGTGATATAGATTTGTTTAAGAAAAAATTGGATAACAACGACTTAGATATTTGAAACTAGAAAAGTGGAATGCGATAACACTATAATTGGGATCCTTCTTCGGCATTTTACATTTTACGACAAAACATGCCCCCACAATATTTTATGTGTTGTGCTTGACTATGTTGTAATTACTCGCTAGGTTTATTCAAATGCAGTGTTTATAGAGTTTAATGATATTGAAACTGGTTACCATGTTTCTTCAATGATACATAAACTAGTTACTAGCTAGTTTTTTTTTTCGTAGCTTTCTAGAAGGTATATGGGTTAATGAGAGGTATAGTGTATTTCCATTTACTCGAATCGATTATTATTATTATTACTTTTCTTTATGTTTACAAATCCTTGAGGTATTTGGAGTAAGAAGTTTGTTATTATCGTCGTAGGTTATAATAATTTGTGTTTGGGTCTAGATGATTTTTAGTTTAGGTTATAATGAGATAAACTATTTTAGCTTGAGAAGGAAATAGTAAAAACGGTAGTAAGTAGTAAATACTGTATCAAATTTGAGTTTTGAAATAGTATTGACTATAATGAATTGTGGGGTTTGAAATAGTATGAGGTGATTATTATAGTTTAATGATAGTCTTTATCCCAAATATCTCTAAATTGTTTATTGCTTAATTTACTTCGATAGTCTTCAATTAAATATCTCTATAAATCACTTTGCCATTTTTTTAATTTGAAAACATTTTTTTTACCATTTTTGAAAATGAAACTTCATATCTTGTTATTCCCTTGTCACCTCAAAAAAACCACCATCATAACAAATTTTCAACTATATTAGCTTAACTAACAAGAGGAAGAAACTTGCATTCCAAAGGAAAAATAAGGGAAGAAACTTGTAAATGTGGATAAAATGTGGTGTGAAATTTTAATTAATAAGAAAAAACATCGAAAAATCCAATGCTCCTAACTCCCACGTTGACTATTAGAGGTAAATGATGTCACCTTTGAGAACCCTATCGGATTTTACGAATAGATAATGCATAGTTTTAGAATTAATAAAATAATTAAATACTTTCTGCCACTTAACCATGATACGTGCTGTTAGTTGAATCCAAATCATTGTGAATACATTCAAACTTTTTCCGTATAAGAAAATCTCAATATTTTCAATCTTATAATTATGAAATTGATAGGATTCAACACTACAATAAAATTGACTTTAATGACACATAAGCACTAGCAAACATAAGGAAGAGAAAGAAAAATAGTCATTAAAGATAAAATTGGACGTCTTTTAAGAAAAAAAAATGGAGCCTTTCAGATTTTTCGAAGTTTATGATAAATTTTTCATTTATGATTGAAAATAATTATTAGTAAATGTAGGAAACGAAAAAGGTGCGATTTTGAAAGAAAAAAACGGAACATTTTAGATTTTTCGACTATTTTGATCTTTTTTTGGTACCACCAACTTATGACTAGAATTAATAGTCGTTAAGGGATGATAGTTCTTTAGAATTAATACATTTTGAATTAAAAAAAAAACTTTTGGCAAGAAAAGGAGAAAATTAATTTTTTTTTTTTTGTCTTTTATGACTATTTTATTAGTGTCGTCGACTTATATTAAGTGTCATTAAAAATCAGTTAACAGAAAAACTAGTTACAATAAGAAATATAATAGAACTTGATTTTGAAAGATAAAATTAATGATTGAAAATTAAAAATTTATTAAAAGGTGACACCAGGGTCTATAATAATGTAAAATATAGAAAAAATTGATTTTTAAAATTTTGTGAAAAGCATGTGTGTTTTGAAAGCTTATTTTAATACGTTTACTAACTGTGTGTTATAATGAATTCAAATAAATCAAAATGAAATAGATATTAGATTCTATGAAGAAGATTGAGATACGAAAGATAAACATACTAGTAACAACCCCATTACTAAATTTATACTAATTTATTAAACAAATGGAATTAAAAATAACACAATTAAAATTTGGTCAAGAAACTCTCTCTTTCTCTGTAGGCGTGGGTTAGAGATGTCCAAAAAATTTGTAGGACAGGGCCTGGGGCGAAAAATCCCCGAATACACGTGGAATGGGGGAGGGAGTGGGAATTCTTTTTTTTTTATTTACAATTCGGGGCGGGGGACGGGGAATATATTCCACATCCCCCATCCCACCCAGTCCCGACATTGTATATAAATTATAAATTTTATATATATATATATATATATATATTGTAGAATTTATTAAGATAATTATAGATATTTTAATTATTTAAGTTCAAAATTTTTATTAGATGTTGAATTTTAATTTTTACAAATTATAAGAATTTAAAATTTTAAATATATTTTTTAAATTGCAGGTGTATTATTGTTTTAATTAGTAAAATTGATAATATTTCATTTAAATGAAAATTCGATTGAAAATGTTTAAAGAATTGTAAAAAAATATATATTTAATTGAAATTTAAAAAAAATGTTTAAGAAAAATAAAGGTGGAGAATTTTTTCCCACAGGGAATCTCCGTCCCGTTCCCCACGAAATTCGCGGCGACGGAGAATGCAATAAGGGGGTGGAGTCGGAGATGGAGAAGGCTTCCCTGTCCCCGTCCCACCCCATGGACATCTCTATGTGGGGTAGTGCCAAACCCTCTTTTTGTTTTTTTTCCTTCCAGCTGACCAGCTCCCTCATTTTCCCATTTCGGCAAAAAAAAATCATGCTGATACTCCCTCCTCATGTGAAGAACAAATGCACGACGATAAATACTTCTAGTCGCTACTACAAATTCTGTTACTTCAGATTTGCAATATTTAATTCCTTCCATTTTTTTTCTATTTTTAAATGTCAAGTAAGTTGTTTTTAATTAAAAAAAAAAAAAGTCAAGAAAAGTGAAAAATGAAAATGGACGTTCATGAATTTTTTTCAAAATTTTTTATGCTAGAATAAACTTGACGTTCTTAAAATGTCAAATTTACTAATGGTTTTAATTTTTTACATTACATAAATAGTTTTTTTTTTAACCCTCCCAAAACGTTACCAATCTAGTTATGACTATGATTAAGATCGAAACAATTATTTTATGAGTGTTTCTTATTTTATAAACAAAAGAAAATAATATATTCCCTCTTGCAGTTCCATTATATTCATATATGTTTCTTTTTAATCATATATTATTTCAATGTTTATTTTTTTCATAAAGGGTGACATATAAGTAAAAAAAACAACTTGTAAAAAGTAATTAAGAATATTAAAAATTAGAGAGAATTAGAAAGCACTAAGTTCCTAACACTCGACTTTGTCTATAGTGTCGTATACAATCAACGACTTCTCCTTAATTAATTATATTGCAGATAATACCGAACTATTTTTTCTTTGACATTCCGTATTTTCAGATATAATTAATTCCAATAAATTGAATTTATTTCGGATTTTATCATGTACAAATATTTTGAGTTAAGTTGAGTTTGATGGAATGCTTCAATATAATTATTTATTAGACTAGATTGGTTTGATTTCTTTTATAATTTTTGGATATTAGTATGAATTTGGTATAATTGGAAAATAAAATTGATTTTTAATTTTTGATTTTATTATAGATCAGAGAGATTTGGAATGTTTTGTTTGAACAAGGAATTGTTTAGGGTTAATGTTGGATATATACATATACATATAGTTAAAGTATTTTTTTTCTTCTTTAAGGTGTTGCAATGTTTCTATTCACATCAGAATTGATCCAATGTTTTTTGTTTCTCCTTGTTCTCTTAAAAATCATTGATGGCTGACTAAATATCATATGATGTGTATATATCTTAATGACAATTATTTTATATAGAAGATCTATCTTAACTTGCAAACTTGGCAAATTTGAAAATCTGGTATATTTCACTTTCTTTTTATGTGATATGTGCTCTGATAATGTTTTGAGTTATAAAATCATGCTCTAACTTTTCTATTTTATATTTATACTTCAAGATACATGTTTACTCTTGATCTATTATGTTTATATTTTGAGATAATGCTACGAAAAATGAGTAGGTTCAAGAAATAAGTTTGAAGTTGGAGTATTTTTTGGTTTCTAAGATGTATATCGTATAATTTAGAATAAAATGTTTATTTAAATTGATTTATTTTTGTAGACTTAAGGTATTTTGCTAATGATGAAAATGTCTCTCAAATATTGGTTGACATTAATTTATTTTAGTAAACTTAAGTTCTTTTGATAATGATGAGAATTTTTTTTAAATAATTGTTGACATTGATTTACTTTGGTAGATTTAAGTTCTAAGTAGTAAAACTTTTGTAAATTTTTAAATTTTGTGCAAGGAAGCTTATATGAGATTGATATATACTTGAGTTTTAGGGAAGATTTCTTGACACCATAAATTTTCCATACACACAGAAAAGAAAGTTTTAATTTTTTATACAACATTTATCTTATTTGATTATATTATTTCCAATAAACCCACGTGTGAGACTATTTATCTTATCAATTCACGAGAGACTCAAAGTAAAGATATGAATATGGTAAAAAATGAACTATCCAAGTCAAACTACAAAATTAGGTGGATAAGAAAGTGTCCAAACTTAACTTAAAAAAAAAGTTATTCAATGTAGTCGAATAGAAAATAACCACAAAATAGTCTTATCTAACCATAAAAGTATTCAACCACCACAAATTTTCTAAATAAAATTGAAATTAAATTATGGAAGATATTTAATTATTTATTCAAGTTTAGGAATCAATTTTAAAAAATTAGATGGTTAAATTAAAGTTTATTCACAAATGATTAGTCAAGGGATACAAACAAACGGTATATTTCATCCCAATAAATATATAAGTATATATATATATATAAACTCAATACAAATAGGTTTTTAAATCCTTAGAAATTATATAATTTTGTATTAATATATTTTTAGAATATTACATTGTATTGAAGGAAAGAGAAGAGAACTAGGGTATGTTTAAAAAAAAAAGAATTTTTAGGTTGAAAGAATGTTCCTACAATATTAAAATCTTATTAAAAATGCTTAATATTTCATTAATAATGATTTTGAAATTTTTAAACACTTAAACCGTCTGAAAACATATGTAAAATTATTTTAAATTATTAAAATTCATGTTTGAGAGTGATTTTGTGTTAGGTTTTATGTCCTAAAACTCGTGGTATGTAAACAATCGAGCTTATTCTGAAAATTCAATAATGGTGTTATTGAATAGATCTATTGCTTGAATAGAAATCCAATAAACCTAAAAGTCCCTTGACTATTGGATGAGTACTTGAACTTTATGTGGAGACATAAAGGTGGATCAGGTTCGAGTAAATAGTCAAAATGATCTATAGTACATGGATAAGGTTGGGTACCTTATTCTGCTAACACTATTGGATACGACCTATTCTGTAGTTGTTACAAGAAGTTGTAAAGTGCTACAAACGAAGTGATCCTAATTTGTTCATGTTGGACATGAGGAGTGGGGGTGTCCTTGTGCAAAAGAGTTTGTACAAGATCAGACTACGAAATGAGTCACTCTTACTTTATAATGTTGTTTACTGTTTAAGACTGACTATTTCAAAGTAATGACCTAGGTAACTTGACCTTAATCCTGAGCTAACTATGAACTCTTGTTTATCTGGGATTGCCCTTAGATTTGCATAGGTGAGAGTTGGCTGAACAACACTGGCTCAATAACTGCCATTTCAGGGGTAAGACTGGATAGATAGCTGGGGACATAGGGTGCAAGAGGGAATTCACTCCTACCCGCTTTAGGGATAGTAGAGAGGTTGTTCCCTTAAGTGCTAATTCTAAGGCTTGAACAAGGGATCCCGCCCTCTCATTTGGCATGAAAGGGACTCGGTTTTGTGATTGGATCACAAAACAATTGTTCATTAGGGGATCAGTAGGGACTTAAGGAACAAGAGGTAATTTCGAGGGTAAAATAGAGATTTGATCCCACCGTTATTACAAACAACCTTTGAAGGGTTAACTTACTAATCATGGTTATATCGAGTGGACATAATATATCTATAGTGAGGGGAGTTCAACTATGGACTTTAGTGGAGTGACCAATTAGTTAACGAATGAGGGTTAGATCGGCCTAATGAGTTTAGCCGATTAATCTCGAATCGTTGGAGCCCATGATCTGTAGGTCCATGAGGTCCTCTTACTAGCTTGAAAATGGATTAGCTCTAGAGTAGAGTGATAAGTTAATCTGAAACGTTCAAATTAGAATCAAACAGAATTGGAGAAAATATATTTAAATATATGAAGATGAATTTGTGTAAAAATTAATTTAATATTGAATATTAATTTAATTAGAATTATTTAAATTGTTTAAATAATTATTTATTAATTTATGAAATTAATTTGTAAAATTAATAAATTTTGATTTTAGAAATAAAATATGATTCTAAAATCAAAATAGATTTTTGGAAATTGAAAAATTACATAAAACTTGAAAAATGGGTTTTTCAAGTTCATCTTCAACTTGTTCACAAGGAACCCACCACCTCTTCTCTTGGTTTACTCCATATATGAGCTGCATCCTATACAACACATCTCTTTGTATGATAGTTTGCAATATATTGAAAAGATTAGAGTGAAGAAAAAGAGGATGAACCGATTGAATTTTTGCTGAAAATTTTGGATGAAGAAGGTGTTCTTCAATGGGTTTTGTTCAGTGAGCTTTCTCCATATTCTCTTTGATTCCAGCTTATTTTGAGTCCCACAACTCAATCTAGAGCACCTAAAGGATAGTAGAAAAAATCTTATGGTGGTCTATACAAGGATTCAGAGGATTTTGCAGCTGGAAATGGATATTTCGTTGGTTCGGCCAAGGTATATTCATGAAACCCATTATACTCTGTTTTTAGCATGTTTCTTTTCAATAAAAATTAATGAATTAGAATGCTTAAGAATCCTGATTTTTTCCACTGCGTGATGGTGTTGATCCAACAATTGGTATCAGAGCATCTTATAAGCATTCAGTTCGGATTAATTCTGGTTTGGTGGGTGTTTTGTATGAAAATATGAAACTGCTCTATTGATATGGTTTTCTGAGTTTTGGCCTTTAATTTCTCTTTGATTTCTCGTTTAAATTTGTAATTGGCTCTTGATTGATGAGCTTTAATGTCTTCCCAAGAGCCTGTAATTTATTTGGAATCATTAGAGTTGAAATTAAGCTGTAATTCGAATAAACAAGCGAAGGGGTCGAGTTGCAGATTCCAGACGATTAGCCTCTGTTCATATCGTTGTTGAGGTTCAGTAGCTAAACGATTGTTTAGCTTCATACGTTAGACGATATGAAGGAAAAGCTAAACAATCGTCTAGCTTCGAGCGTTAATCGTTTAGGTGTTGTGCGTTAGACGATCGTCTACCTCTGGAGCTAAATGATGCGTTGTTTTTCTATGCAATGGCACTACACGATCGTGTAGCTTGTGGGAGCTAAGCGATGAGGCGAAGAGCTATGCGATGGCACTGAGTGATCACTTACACAATCGTTTATCTTTGATCGGGAGGTAAGCGATGAGGCAAAGAACTATGCGATGGTGTTGAGCGATCACTTACACGATCGTTTATCTATGAGTGACAGTTGAGTGATGTGTCGATTGCTATGCGATAGCACTAGGTGGTTGCTTACCTTGGGCGTGTGCTAAATGATCAAGACGCAGTGCTAAATGATGGAGCTATGTGATAGTGTTTGACACTAAGCAATTTCTGGCGCTAGACGATGACACTATACGATAAAAGGCGAACACTATACGATCGTGTAGCTTTGTTAACCGATAGGCATTGGTTGCTAAACGATCAAGCAAACACTAACGATCAAGCCAATTGCATGACGATGGTCGTCAATGCTAAACGATCAACCTTTTGGCAATGAGAACTTTGCCGCATTTTAAATTTGGGAGTGCGATATTCATTTTTGACCTTGCTATTTTTAGCTTTACTTCTTAAAAAAATAAAAATAAAATAAAATAATAATAATAATAATAATAATAACGTTGCGATCGGATCCTACTCGTAGTTGGATGTCCGCATGACACACGTGGGGGTAAGCCAAAACGAAGGTAGGAATCGTGATCAACGCATAAATAAATGACCGCAACTCCGCTACCAAATGGGCATAAGTTCAGTTTGAGAAAGAACACCTTGCTCGTAGTTGGATGTCCGCATGACACACGTGGGGGCAAGCCAAAACGAAGGCGAGGCATTTGGATCAGCGCAAGGTCAGAGGAAAAAAAAAATAATGTCTAAATACGCAAGGATAAAAATCATTTGAAAACACCTCGGTGAAAAAAAAAATTCAAATAAATCATGCGATGCCCTGGAATATAGTAAAGTCTTTTTGAAGGTTAAGCTTGCGGTCCCTAAATTCTAGAAATATTTTAAGAAGAGACTTGGATAGGAATTAAGGAAATTTTGGTGTATAGGATGTGAATAAGGCATCTTTGAGAAATCTAGGAAAAGAGATTGCGGTCGACTTTCTAATGGAAATTTTTAGCTTATGCTTGAGGACAAACATTGTTTAAATTTGGGGGTGTGATAACGGGCAGAAATGCACATTATTACAGTGCTAAGTTATAAAACAATGCACGTTTGCGTTGATAAAAATATACAAGATTGCGTCCAAAAAGCATTAAGTTCACAATATTGTGGTCACATGCGTCCATCGCATTAAAATAGTTAACTTATGTATTTTTGTGCATAATATGCGTTGATGCAAGGTGGAAAATGCGATCAAAAGAAATCAACGGTTGAGCGCATCAAAAGATTGCGTTACCGTAAGGCTATGCGGTCATTAGCGCTCGCAAACATCTGCTCAAGAAGGTTGCCGCATAGAGCCGGCGCAACTTGGTGGGTGCATCCGGGTGAAAAGCATAATAAATCGCGATGGGACAGAAAGCTGATAACGGTTGATTTCGAATTAAGTTGACAAGCCATTAACGTTCTACTGTAGCAAGTACACTCAACTTTTTGGTGACAAATATTCGGCGCATTAGACAGAGAATTAATGCCATCCCATCAGTGCAATCATAAGAGAGAAGAAACTTTTCACCCCGAAGCTCTATAAATACCAGAGGCCACCTTCAGAGGAGGAGTTCGACAGTTAGATAATTTTTCCCTTTAGATAGAAGTAGCCTTATTCTTAGTTTTTCTTTTATTTAGAAGGTGGAAGCGAGGGAAGTGAGATTGTACCGAGAGATCGTTCCGGTGAACTTGGAAGAGTGTCAGAAGCTTCGAGATCAGAGAGAGGGCCATCTCCTACGAAAGTAGGAACATCTTTTGAACAGAATAGAGTTAACAGTGTAAAAGCTTTCGGAAGCAAGGGATTACTACCAGGCTCTCTATCCTTATCTTCCATTGTCATTTTGTACTCTGAACTTATCTATAGAAATGGAATTTACTTCTATATATCTGTTCACTCTCTATTTATTACACATGAGTAGCTAAATCTGTCGAATGGGTTGAGAAACACTTAGCTAGCATAACTGGGGATCTTCATTTTATGCGATTATCTTGTATTATGTATGCGTCATTTGTCCATTAAAGATACTTAGGAGGATAGTCTAAGGATAGAATCTAGGCTTGGAAAAGTCAGGTTAGAATCTAGGCTCGAGAGAGTCAGATTAGAAACGCATAATCAAGAGATATGAGCTTAGGAATAAGCACTTTTTGCTATTAACGCATCGCATGCATCCTAGAGATAGGTTATGATTGTATGCGGTCACCTTTTCTTTGTGTACATCTTGCATCATCGCATAGGCAAGAAGTAGAGACTTAGGAATAAGCTCTATGGATATTATCGCATTCATCGCATGCGTCCTAGAATTAGGAATTACTGCATTTGCATTGGAAAATGATTTGCTGTCGCATAAGTGTAGCATGATCGCATAGTTTGAATGCATTCTCGGGAAACGCTAGCTAATGACCTTCTCAACCCGTTCCTCCGCATACTCAATGCATCTGCCGTATAATCAATCTTTTCTCAAATCCACCGCATACTCTTTACACCGCAAATAACAACCCAACAACTCTTTGATTTATTGGTTACCGTAAAGTCATCTTAAAAATTATTACCGCATATTGTTTTCCTTAGTCCCTGAGTTCGACCCTAGACTTACCAAGAAACTCAGTAGGATTTATACTTAGATTCTGCTGAGAAAACTTGTTGCACAATGTATTTTCCATCACCGCAATTCCTTTCATTATATCACCGCATAAAATAACGCATCAGTATGCCATTTAGATTTAAAATCCCATCATAGAAAGCATGCAACATGCATTGAAAGTATGTTATAATTTGTTATAATATATAGTATGCATGTTAGGGTTTCTTGTATTTAATATAAGTGTTATATTAGATATTGAATGCCTCTATGTTGTGGATGTTTAAAATGTCTAAAGTTTTATAAACTGTTATAAAATTGGATTAGACATTTAAAATCCACGAAGAACAGCTGCATGCTCATGTAGGTTAACCACTTGTTTTAATTAGTTAAAATAGGTTGTTAAACTTGTAAAACTAGGGTTACAAACTCAACCGGTATATAATCCTGTCGAAGATTGAGGGTATTTAAGTTGACGGTCTACAAAACACCTCCTACCTGGGGATTATGGCCGAATAATTGAGCGTTGGTAACCAGTTTTATCAGTATCCGTGTGTGAGGTAATAAAAGGGTTTATCACCTAGACATCGTAGGTTTAAGTTCATTTATAAGAGTTATACATGGATAAACTATATAGACTTGGGGTTATTTTTATTTAGCCGGAAAAGAACCTAAGTATAAGGTTACCCAAACATTAGAACACTTCAGTGGTAGTGAATAACTTCTATATGATAGAGTTATTAGAAAACTTCAGTGGGAGATTAATAACCTACGCGGTATGTTATTCTTAGCTCTCGCGTCCCTAAGAGTTCACAATCTGGATTTAAGCAGTACTTCGTGTCACCCTAGAAGTGACCTCCCTTCGGAAAGTATTTTTTAGCTTAAATTTAGATTCAGGTGAATAAGGGGAAGTTGTTCGATCAGAGATCAAAGGTATGATTTCAACTGCCACGTCTCCATATAGTTCACACCGTGAGATTCATATGACGCTTCATGTCACCTTAGAAGTGACCTCCCTTTGGAAAGTGTTTTATATGAGTCAATACTAAGGTGAATGGAGGAAGTAGTTCATAGTAAGTGGGTGAAGGAAATGTGTCAACATATCCTGCGGTCTTCGCCATTAGTTTGAACCGTGAGATTCCTATGTTGCGCCTGCTGATTAGCTTTAAGTGGCCCTTTGCTAGTCGTTTAACGACGGTTATCCCCTCGAAGGGTTGTAACATAGGATTCGGAACAACTCAAGCTCCAGAAATGGCTAGGATTTCTTTGGTCATTAGTGGCCTCTGATGTCCAAAAATGATGGGTCTACACTTACAGAATTATTAAGTGTTAATAATGTCTGACCAAAAGCAGTACCTATATGACTATCGGAATATGAGTTATTCTGGAGGTAGTATTTAGTCAAGAATGTCTTGATGTAGTATCGTTTCAAAAGAATAATCTTGGGTAAATTATTAAAATTGCTAAAACTTGATTGGATATTTAATTTCAAAATGAAAAGTTCATGAATACAAGTGTTGGCGTTAGATAAATTTATTGGGGATAATTATGTGAATTAGAAATCAAATTTGAAAACGATACTTGTGATAGACACTTTGCGGTTTATCTTAACCGAGGACTATCCTCCCATTCCTAGCTCTAACACAAACCAAAATGTTAGGGATGTATATGACAAATGGGTCAAGGCTAATGATATAGCCTGTGCTTATATCCTCGCCAGCTTATCTAATATGTTGACAAAAGAAGCATGAGGATATGAGTACTACCAAAGAGATTATGGAATCTCTGCGAGGGATGCCATTAAGTACGTTTACAATAATCGCATCAAAGTGGGGACCTATGTTTGTGAACATGTCCTGGACATGATGGTTCACTTTAATGTGACAGAAGTAAACAATGTTGACACAGACGAGAGAACTCAAGTTGGTTTTATTTTAGAATCTCTTATGGAGAGTTTTATGTAAATTATGAATGCATTAATGAATAAAATTTGACTACTCTACTCAATGAGCTATAAGCTTACCAGATAATGTTAAGAACAAAGGGTCTGATGCTAGAAGTAAATGTTACTACTGCCGAGAAGTGAGGAATGTCCTCCAAGCCTGAAGTTGCTTCCTCTTCAAAGAATAAGAGTATTCTTGTGAAGAAAGGCAAAGGGAAAAGGAAGAAGAAGCCTACTGGATTGAAAGGCAAGGAAGCGCTGCAAAGGGAAATGTTTCCACTGCAACGAAGAAGGGCACTGCAGGAGACACTGCCCTCAATATCTTGTCGAGAAGAGAGCAGAGAAAAGGTAACTAGGCTAACTTGACCCTGGGACCATTTGCTCAGCTCATTCAGTGGGAGAAGTTGCTACTTGTTTTTAATTGTAAAAACTTGTATAGAACAAATTTTATATATTTTTGGGATAAATGAAATGTTCATTTTCAAAAATTATGTTTGTTCTAGCAACCTCTGTTAAGAAACAAATTGTTAAATGCCATTTGTAGATATTCAGATATCTAAATAGCTAGATCAAAGTATAAAAAGTTTAAATATTTCTAAATCTGACTGTTAACAAAGAGTTGTTAAGACAGGTCAGATGCATCTTGCTCAAAGAGTTGAGAGTACCTCAATGTAGTGGGAGGAAAGTGTGCTTCCTGGCCATTATTGAGATTAAGATGCAATCCCCTTATAGTTTTATCAAAAGCCTATTGTATACCTAAAATGTTTACAATAATTCTCTCGGCTAAAGAGTTTGAGAATTACCTAGTAGGACTAGGAATACCAGATAACCTAGGGAAAATGGGAGAAATATCAGGTATAGAGATACCAAATGGTAAAAGATGGGTATGAGATGCCCTAGTTTATTGTATTTCTCTATAAAACTCAGAAACTCAGTCTTATATATCGGATGTATAAGTTACCACTGGAGTTTTAGTCCAAGTTGGAGTTTATTGGATTTTATGTCCTAAACTCGTGGTATGTAAACAATGGAGCTTATTTCGAAAATTCAATAAAGGTGTTATTGAATAGATCTATTGCTTGAATAAGAATTCAATAAACCTAAAAGTCCCTTGACTATTGGATGAGTACTTGAACTTTATGTGGAGACATAAAGGTGGATCAGGTTCGAGTAAATAGTCAAAATGATCTATAGTACATGGATAAGGTTGGGTACCTTATTCTGGTAACACTATTAGATACGACCTACTTTATAGTTGTTACAAGGAGTTGTAAAGTGATACAAACGAAGTGATCCTAATTCGTTCATGTTGAACATGAGAAGTGGGGGTGTCCTTGTGCAAAAGAGTTTGTACAAGATCGGACCACGAGACGAGTCACTTTTACTTTATAATGCATTTCAAAGTGATGACCTAGGTAACTTGACCTTAATCCTGAGCTAACTATGAACTCTTGTTTATCTTGCATTGCCCTTAGATTTGCATAGGTGACGGTTGGCTCAACAGCGCCGACTCAATATAACTGCCATTTCAGTGGTAAGATTGGATAGATAGCTGAAGATATAGGGTGCAAGAGGGAATTCACTCCTACCCGCATTAAGGATAGGAGAGAGGTTGTTCCCTTAAGTGCTAATTCTAGGGCTTGAACAAGGGATCCCGCCCTCTCAAAATGAGAGGGACTCGGTTTTGTGATTGGATTATAAAATAATTGTTCATTAGGGGATCAGTGGTGACATAAGGAACAAGAGGTAATTTGGGGAGTAAAACAAAGATTTGATCCAACTGTTATTACAAACAATCTGTGAAGGGTTAACTTATTAATCATGGTTATATCGAGTGCACATAATATATCTACAGTGAGAGAAGTTCAACTATGGACTTTAGTGGAGTGACCCATAGTTAACGAATGTGGGTTAGATCGGTCTAATGAGTTTAGCCAATTAATCTCAAATCGTTGGAATGATTTGTAGGTCCATAAGGTCCCCCTACTAGCTCGGAAATGGATTAGCTCTAGAGTAGCGTGATAGGTTAATTTGAAACATTCAAATTAGAATCAAATGGAATTGGAGAAAATATATTTAAATATGATTTAAATATATGAAGATGAATTTGTGTAAAAATTAATTTAATATTGGATATTAAATTAATTAGAATTATTTAATTTGTTTAAATAATTATAAAATTAATTTATGAAATTAATTTGTAAAATTAATAAATTTTGATTTTAAAAATAAAATATGATTTTAAAATCAAAATTGATTTTTGAAAATTGAAAAATCATACAAAACTTGAAAAATGGGTTTTTTAAGTTCATCTTCAACTTGCTCACAAGGAACCCACCACCTCTTCTCTTGGTTTACTCCATGCATGAGCTGCATGTCATGCAGCACATTTCTTTGCATGATAGTCTGTAATATATCGAAGAGATTGGAGTGAAGAAAAAGAGGATGAACCGATTGAAGTTTTGCTGAAAAATTCGGATGAAGTGTTCTTCAATGGGTTTTCTTCAGTTAGCTTTCTTCATATTCCCTTTGATTCCAACTTATTTTGAGTCCCACAACTCAATCTAGAGAACCAAGAGGATATTAGGGAAGATCTTGTGGTGGTCTACATAAGGATTTGGAGGATTTTACAGCTGAAAATGGAGATTTCGTTGGTTCGGCCAAGGTGTGTTCATGAAACCCATTATACTCTGTTTATAGCATGTTTCTTTTCATGCAAAATTAATGAATTAGAATGCTGATGGATCCTGATTTCTTCCGCTACATGATGGTGTTGATCCAACATTTTGAAATTATTAAAATCACTTTTATCATGTTTAAAGTCATTGATAATAATATGGAAGTACCTAGCACACATCAAATATTGTTATGAACAATGTTACAATATTCCACAAAACATTCTACAAACATAAATAACAGATAAGGAGAACATCATAAATTGGCGACCGAGTTTGGTGCAAACACTTACGTCCGGGAAGCAATGTGCCTAGAAAATCAACACAATTACAGTGACATTTGTAGAGCTTAACAACTCAATAGTTCACCTAGGCTCCCCCTAGATGTGAGACTCCCTCTCTCAGATACTTAGGCTCCCTCTAAGTAATGATATTAGTGAAGAACGTCTTACGCTCCCTTAAAATGAGACCCTTTCTCTGCTAGACTAAGCCGTGCTACTCTTTCTCACTTGAACAATATCTTTCCACTCGAGCAAAGACCACTTCACTTATCTAGCATAGGCTCCCCCTAAACTTGAGAATCCATTCTAAAAAAGTTTACTGATGAAGCACACAGATGGTTTTAAGTATGTCTCCGACCTCATAGCAACACAACCTTCAACATCTTCAAAGAATAATAGAAAAACACTTATGAGCATAAGATAATGGCACTAGATCTCTTTCTTGAAAATGACGGACTGTAACAAAAAAAACTAAGGGTCTTTAAATAAGCACAAAGAATAAACAAAATGACGACCCTAACTTCCAAAAATAGTCTCGCATAGAGAAGAAAAAAGATCTGCAAAATACTGCTAACAAGATTTTTCACATAAGGAAAGTATTTCGCAGAAACAACATTTTTAGAAAACATCCCTTAACCAAAAAGGTCAAAAGCATAAACAACCTAAACAACATCTGCGTGCTTTAAACAAATATTGCCAACACAAAGCTTGTACCAAACTCCCCCTTTGGCAATATATTTAAGCTATGACGGATATATATCAACAACCATAGAATGAAGAGAAAGTCAACCAACACAACAACAAAAAACTTCTCCCCTTTTTACATGCTTAAAAAATGGAGAATAACAAAACAACCATCAAGATCAACAACCGACCCACGAAGAAAGGCCAATAGATCATCAACTTCAACTTTTCTAGTTTTTATTTGTTGAAGTAGAAGCCAAAGTTCCACTGACTCATTGGCCAACACATTTCTTGTTTCTTTTTCCACAAGGAGTTTGAAGAAACTCCAAGTTGGACTACTCTCAACAACAAGAACCTCAAAGTGAACAAGATCAGGTACATTCTTTCCTTGATACAAACGATAGTTGAAAGAGATTGCTAAAGGTACTGATCTAGAAACATATAAATAAGTTAAAATATCAGGTTTTTGGGCCAAGAAAATTCCACAAATGATGCGAGGAAAGCATAGATAAACTTTTGTTGCTTGAGATCCAATATGATGCTTGATTTGATTTAACACAAACACACCATAATTAAACCGATCACTGGTACCAATCTAATAAAGTAAGCTGGCAAGACTAGTGAAAAAAACCAGACTTGTGAGTGGAGGGACATCGATTTTCGATGCCAATTTTATGCAGCATAATACATTTCACACTCAAATCAACACATGACAATGATCTCTTTGAAGGCCAAGATCGCTTAACTCCTCTAGTTAATTTAAAGACAAGATCAGACATTGAAGGCCTCTATTCAGTAACATCCTCTGAGTTGGTCGAAGCGGATTTTGTCACCTAAATCGAGACCAAATAATTTAGCCATATCCACTCAAAACTAATGTAGTAGTGGTAGCACGGGTCGAACACAAAAAGCCCTTGGATTTCTAAATTAAACAATTTTCAGTCTAAGAGTAACCAAAAGGGGGTTTTTGAAGTTGTTTTGTTCCAAGTAAATTTAAATGCATTAAATAAAAGTAGAAAGTAAAGTGTTGAAGAACTATGTGAGAAAGCCTAGATTGGGTTATGACTGGATTCTCCTATTCAATGTCTATCTGCTCATCGAATTCTCATAACATGAATTTCAGTTTTTTTTTTTACTTAACCAAATTAATTGAAAAAGCCAAATAATCGTCCCAAGTATCTTAGTAGCCCAAGTCAAATTAGATGAAAAGCATAAAAATTCAATTGATCTACTAACATTAAGTTCAAGAGAAAAGTTAAGTCGAATATCTAATAGGAAAAACCTTAGTTAAACATTTGTTTGACTCAATCCGAAGTTGATTAGTACAATGCTTCTCTTCATTAACTCACAAGCTAAACTAACCTGCTGCTTCTTGTAGATTAACATATAATTATATATTTCATATCATACATTAATAAAAAAAAGCGAAAATCATACAATCCCCGAGCATCTAATAATATGATAAGATTTTATCAAAGTACAATTGAGTCCAAGAAATACAAATAAATTCAAGTTCAAATGCTCACAAAGTACACGAATAGATAGAAAAATCCTAAAACCCAAGCTAGATTAAGTACATTAGCCCATTATCGACATGCCGATCAATGGCTAAAGTTTGGATATTCTACTAACTAAAAAGTGAAGAAAAGAGAAGAGAAATCGGTGGAAATTTGATGAAATTAGTCGATCGGCAAAATTTAGGACCTAGGCGACAGAAATTGCTATTTATAAAATTGTGATAGTGTCGCGGCGCTAGGGTGCAGCATCGTGGTGTAGATAGAAATCCTCGCACGTCAGGAGTTTGGAGCACCGCGGCACCACATGGAAGTGTCGCGACATTGCATGAAATTTGGTGCTACTAGATAAAGTGCCTATGCATTGTGCCTCAAAGGGCATTTTGGCTATTTTGGCCTTCTCTTTTCCATTTGATGCAATTAAGCTCTGTTTAGCTTTTTTTTAACTCTATTCCGTCACTAATGCCCCGTTCTACCCTTAATGTGCTCGAAACCTACAAAATAGCCAATTTAACATGTAAAATACAAGAATAATCCCAAATTAAACAGATCAAGATAGCACGTTTTCGATGTTATCAATCAACCTCAACCTAATTCTTGATCGTATAGAAAGGTAGAATAAAACACATCGTCATACAAATGATTCGGGCTGGAGAATAAGGAAAAGACAGAAGGGTCGAGCTGTCAGGTAAGCGAGCCAGTTTTGATGTTTTGAGGATTCCGGCCAAACCACGAGAATTTCTGATCTAAGATTTTAAGGTAAGCTTCCTGAGACATGTTAGAGCATGTTTGTAGAAGGAAGTATCTTGAGATAAAGCTTAGAACTATGCGTAATCTGAGCTTTAAGTTGAATATAGAATTTAGGGTTCAAAAGAGGAGCCCGAGAAGATCAAGGAAATTCTAAAAGAAAGATTCTTATCCTTACCAAGGTGAGTGGTAATTTCCTTTAAGTCTCCAACATATATTTTAGAATAAATTGTATATAATTATGTTAAGAATGAGTATCTAGCATGAGAATGAGATTATGTGATTGGGATAGTCAGGGGGCCAATAGACCTAGTTCCTAAGCCCGAAAGCAAAACCTCACGGGATGGTCAGAAGACCAAGAGGTCTAGTTCCTGAGCCTGTGGGAGGATCCTCGTATGGGATAGTCAGAGGGCCGACGGGCCTAACTTCTAAGCCCATGAGGGGGAGCTATGTGCACATAGGAGCCATAGGAAACAAAGGGGAAATGCAAAAGAGTAAACATTTGTAATTAGTAACAGTTAACTATCTACCGTGTGTGTAGGTAGACAACATACTCATTCTAAATAGTTATCAGTTTAGCTATCTACTGATGCGTATAGATAGAAGTTGAGACCAGACTCATTCAAAGCTAAGGTTTAAGTATTTACCTTGTATATATTATATGCTTGTTTTTATGAGTTGAAATAGACTCTAGTAGTTTCTTACCACTCACTGAGCTTTGTGAAGCTCATTCTTTTATTTCATGTTTTTCTTCCCAGGTAGCAAAAGGTGAGGAGTTTTAGGATGCTACTAAGGTCAAGGTCTACCATAAGCCACAGTCACACTTCTGCGGGTTTTTAAGAGTGGTTGTTGTAAACTGTGTAGTTACGTCTTGGAGTTGTATAAACATTACATGGCTGTAATAAAATGGGGCTACTTAATCAGTTGTTGTTATCTCCTTGACTTAAATTTTACTGAAAGGTTCAGTTGGGCAGTAGGTATCACAAAATGGTGGTACCGGCAGTCCGTCGTGCCTCTCCTCGGGCTCAAAAGGCGGGCTCAGGGCAGGGTGTGACAAGTGTAGTTTGTTCTGGGAATTCAGATCTTTAGAGATTGAAAGAACAAAATGCTAGCCCTATCTCAGGCGTCGTATATCGACAAGATGCTTGTCAAATTTTCGATGCAAAACTTCAAGAGAGGTTTATGATAGCCCGATGTATGTGATATTATGTACTATACCTGACATCTGCTATGCGGTAGGGATAGTCAGTAGATATCAGTCTAATCTAAAATTTGATCACTGGACCACCGTTAAGAACATCCTTAAGTATCTACAGAGAATAAGGGACGACATCCTCGTGTATGGTTCTGAGGATTTGATCTTTACAGGATACACGGACTCTAGGATTCTAGGAAATCCACATCAGGATCAAAGTTCACTCTTAACGGAGGAGTAGTAGTCTGGAGGAGTACCAAGCAGGGGTGAATTGCTGACTCCATCATGGAGGTTGAGTATGTAGCGGCTTGTAAAGTTGCAAAGGAAGCTATGTGGCTCGGGAAATTTATGACTGATCTAGAAGTGGTTCCAGACATGTCAAAGCCATCACCCTTTATAGTGATAATAGTGGTGTTATGGTTAATTCTCGAGAGCCTCGGAGTTACAAGCGCAAGAAGCATATAGAGCAGAAGTATCATCTCATCCACAGAGATTGTGCATCGAGGGGACATGATCGTCATGCAGATAGTTTTGGAACATAATGTTGTTGATCCATTTACAAAGGCCCGGTGTTTGAGGGTCACCTACAGAGTATGGGTTTACGGGACAGGCCATATTTAGTCTAACGGCAAGTGAAAAATTTTGTACTGAGTGCATTTTATGCCTAGTTTATTGCTTTGTGTAGTTGTATATTAGTATGACTTATATATTGTACACCCCACTAGCTTTAGGACAAGTGCGAGATTGTTGGGGTTGATGCACTAAATCTTATAGGTTGTATTGTACAGATATTTTATTTATTTAATAAAATATGAAATGTTTTATTTGACATTTAGTAGCATTAAACCCAAAAACCAATAAACTAACATCCAAGGTTATCATCTATAGCTTAAACATATTTGTAGAGACATACAGGTGGATCATGTTTAAGTGATAACCTACATGGTTTGTAGTAGATGGATAAGGCTGGATACCTTATCTTGGTGACATTACGAATATGGCCCGCTTTGTAGATGTTATAATTGTGGTAAAGTGCTTCAAATGATCTGATCCGGATCATTCATGTGGAGACATGTGAGTTGGGGTATTCTATACAAAGGAGTTTTTCTAAGATCAAACCATGAAATGACTAATCTCATTATATAACGCCATTCATAATTGAGACTTACATTTTACCAGGATGACCATAGGTGACATTACCAGAATCTTGAGTGAGTTATAAACATCTGCCTATGAAGGCAGTCCTTTGATTTGTATGAGTGAGAGTGGTTAGATCACTGACTCATTAAGCCTACTATTTTGGGGATTCGTCTGATTTGGAAGCTGGGAACACATATCTCAACATAAATGATCAGACTAGATCATTTATAGCACATTACAACACTTGTAACATCTATAAAGTGGGTCGTATCCGTAGTGTCACCAGGATAAGGTACCCAGCCTTATCCATCTACTACAGACCATTTAGGTTATTATTTAAACAAGATCCACCTATATGTCTCTACATACTTGTTTTATATAAAATAACTTAGGATCTTTAGTTTATTGGATTGAGTGTATGCTTATAGAATAACATTTATTTTATTAATAACAAAATGTTTAAATAATGTTTACAAATTACGAAAATACAAGAGATTTAGGACACCAATGCCAACAATCTCCCACTTGTTCTAAAGCTTAAGGAGCCTAATGTACAATACAAATAAAGTACAAAAAATACAATAAACTAGGGCATACACTATACCCTAGTTACATCTCTCACTTGCCCTAGACAATATGCCGCATATCCCGTAGACCCATACTTTGTAGATGACCCTCGAACACTTTAGCCATGAGAGCCTTTGTAAACAAATCAGCAATGTTGTGCTCTGAAGCAATCTTCATGACAGTTACGTCACCTCGATGCACAACCTCCCGAATCAAGTGATATTTCCACTCTATGTACTTGCCTCTTCAGTGACTTCTAGGTTTCTTAGAATTTTCCATAGCACCACTGTTATCAGAATAAAGTGTGATGGGCAAAGACATATTTGGAACAACTTCGAAATCAATAAGGAACGTCTTAAGCCAAACACCCTCTTTAGCAGCATCACAAGTAGCTACGTATTCGGCTTTCATAGTAGAGTCCGCGATGCATTCCTGTTTGATACTTCGCCATACTATAGCTCCTCCATTCAAAATAAACAATGACCTTGATGTTGATTTCTGAGTCTGTGTATCCTGTAAGGATTAAATTCTTATCTCCATACACGAATATATAGTCCCTTGTTCTCTGAAGATACTTGAGGATCGTTTTGACCGCCGTTCAGTAATCTAATTCTAGATCTGACTAATATCGATTCACAATCCCTATTGCATAGCAAATGTTAGGTTAGGCTGGCAACAACCAATGCATAAGGAGTTCTTCTCATTTCATCAACCTCTTGAGGAGTCTTAGGAAACTGTTTCGTAGACAACACACTTTCATGCCGAAAGGTAATAAACCTTTATTGGAATTGTGCATGAAAAACATCTTGTCAATATACGATGCGTGAGACAAGGACAACCTTTTGTTCTTACGATCCCTGTTCGGCTCTCCCAAATCTTTCATTTGAAATTAGGCAGCTAGCCATTTTTTTTACATCAGTAAAAAAACCTACATCATTCCTAATGAGTAGGATATCATCCACATATAGCACGAGGAAATCTACTAAGCTATTGATGATTTTCTTGTAAACACAAGGCTCATCAACATGCTATAAAATTTTATCGCAGCATCAAATCTTATATTCCAAGATCGAGATGCTTGTTTCAGTCCATAAATAGACTGATTAAGCTTGCAAACCTTTTTCTCTTGATCTTGCTCAATGAATCCTTCTAGTTGATTCATGTAAATTGTCTCTTCAAGATTACCATTCAGAAAGGAGTCTTGACGTCCATTTGTCATATTTCATAGTCATAATATTTGGCTATGAACAAGAGAATCCTGATAGACTTTAACATGACAACATGTGAGAAAGTTTCTTCGTAGTCCACTCCCTTAACCTGGGTATAACCCTTTGCCATAAGTCTCGCTTTAAAAGTCTGTACCTTTCCATCTACACCTCTTTTCCTCTTGTAGATCCATTTACAACCTAGAGGCTTTACCCCATCAAGTTGATCCACATGCTCGCAGATAGAATTGAAGTACATGGACTCCATTTCTTGATTGATGACTTTAATCCATTTATCCTTGTCAACATCTTCCATCGTTTGTTTATAAGACAATGAATCCTTAACTCCATCATAAGTCATGATGTTTTGGGCTTCTATTAAACCCATGTAGCGTATAGGTGGCCTCATAACCCTCCCACTACGTTGAGGCAATCTCAACTCTTGAAATGGATAACTAGATAAACTTACATCAGCAACTCTTGTTGATATATGAGCCCCTTCAACAACACTTGCTGAAGTCTCAGTAGATACATTAGAAATTTCACTTAAAACAATTTTGCATCGTGGCTTATGGTTCCTCATGTGGTCTTCTTCCAAGAAGGTAGTGTTTGTCGATTCAAAGACTTTTTTCTCACTTTGTTCATAGAAGTATCCACCTCTTGTTCCCTTGGGATGGCCTACAAATAGGCACACTTTTGAATAAGGTTCCAACTTATTGGGGTTTGCCATTAGCGCATGGTCTGAAAATCCCCAAATTCTGAAGTGGCATAAACTGCATTTACGACTCTCCATAACTCAAAAAGTATTTCAAAACACTCTTTGAGGAAATGTTGTTCAAAATATATACTTTAGTCTCTACTGCATATCCTCAAACTGAGTCAGAAAGATGAGCATAGTTCATCATAGACCGAATCATGTCCAACATGGTTCTATTTCTTCTTTTCGATACACCATTATGTTGAAGTGTACCTGGGGCTGAGAGTTGGGATGTGATTCCATGTTCTATCATATAGCTTTGGAATCTTAAGTCTATATACTCACCACCATGATAAGATCGCAGTGTTTTTATCTTCTTACCTAACAAGTTTTTAACTTCAGTCTTGTACTCCTTGAACTTTTCAAGAACTTCAGACTTATGTTGCATTAGGTATAAATACCCAAATCTAGAATAATCATCTATGAAAGAGATGAAATATTCATATCCTCCTTGGTCTCTTACACTCATCAGACTACAGAGGTCTGAATGTATGAGCTCCAAGGTTTCTTTGGCTCTATAACCTTTTCCAATGAAAAGTTGCTTTTTCATTTTGCCTTCAAGACATGACTTACATAAAGGTAAAGAGTTTTCTTCTAACCCATTTAAAAGTCCACTTTTTACCAATTTCTCAATCCTATTGAGATTGATGTGACCTAACCTCAGATGCCAAAGATGGGCATTTTCTTTAGGAGAAACCTTTGGTCTTTTAACAGTTGCTGTCATTTTGAACATTTCAATATTTAGCATAGCTTTTGTAACTAACGACCTTAGTACATATAAGTTATTTTCCATTGAACCAAAAACTAATTCCATTCAATTCTTAAAAATAAACCTTTATTTTTAGTGAAGGATAAGGAATACTTTTGTTCAATTAGATAGGAAATAAAAATTAAGTTCCTCTTGTTATGAGCAACTACATATGCAAATGCACCATCTAATAACATATATTGTTTATTGTATAAAAATAACTTAAGCCTGCCTACAGTAACAGCTGAAATGGCCTCACTAGTACCAACTCTGAGAGTTATCTCTTCAGCTGCTAATTGTTTCCAAGAATTAAATCCTTGATGGGAAGGACATATGTGGTTAGTAGCTTATGAATTAGCTATCTAGGCAGAATCATCATTCTCTACTAAACACGTCTCCAAAACAAATAAATCATATTTATTTTCCTCAGAGTTCTTCATTTTCTGGAGAGTAGTGGGATCAGCTCCACAACCCAAATCATAAACTCCAAGTTTAATCTCAAAGGATAGTCCTTGTTGATTAACATTATCTAGGCAGAATCATCGTTTTGGCTAATGCATTAGGTATGCTTGCGAAAATGTGAACTCGAGCCTTAGAATTAGCCTTCGTCCACATTTTGTATACATCACAAACATTTCGTGTTGCATCAGGGGTTAGAACTTGAGGACAATCCTTAATCATCACAATGTCGAGGTTGTTTACCACAAAATATGTTTTAAGTGATTCTTTCCATGTCGTGTATGTAAAATAGGTTAAACTAAAAAAGGCAACTAACATAAAACTTTTGTTTGAATTTTTTGCTGAAAATAAACAAATTTATCTACATTAGATTTTAGCAAAGCTTTAAAACATCCAATCAAATTTAGAAAAATCTAAATGAACCCTATCTAATATCTAATTTTGCAATGACACTTTAGGGATTTAGGACAAAATCCACCGAAGGGTAGTCAGTTTCTCCCTTCAATGAACTGACACATTCTCAACTTATTATTATACCAGAAAAACTCTTATTCCTATAAAAATCAGTCATCATTCATTCGGACAAGAAATTATTAACTAGCTTAATAATTTCTCATAAGTGTAGCCCTTCATTTTAGATACTAAAGTTTTACCCCAATGAGCCAACCGAAGGGAAAAACCGATTGGGGAAAAAACTAAAGCGATCCTATCTATTTATAGAGTTCCCCTTGATATTGACCTAATCCACAAACCATTCGTAGGGGGACGCTCCTAGGTTGCCTTGAGGTCGTGCAAGAAGGTCTCACAGTACAAACCAATGAAAGAGACCATGGGACATGTTGACACACATCCCTTTCCCACTTACTATAAATACTCTCTTCATTCACCTTGATATTGACCCATGCAAACACCATCCGAAGAGAGACGCTCCCAGAGCACCTCAAGGCCAAGCATGAGTCTCACAGTGTGAATATTAAAGGAGAAACGTGAGAGGATAAATTAACATATAATATACATATTTTCCTCCCACTAACAACCTAGGGTTTAATTAACTTAGGAAAAATACGGCTAATTATTTTTACTAAGTGAATGTTCGGTTAAAATTAAATTATTTGTACTAATATTAATCATAATTGTTTAACACTTTAACAAATCTTGATCAACAATTGCATGCTTGTAGCAAATGTATCTAATTCACCTTTCTATGTAGGTTCCCAGGTAGGGGTGTGATGTTTCCGTCATCTTTACTCCAGCCTAGACAGAACCCACCGTAGACAAAAGATCCCTTATAGATCTGTTTGCTACAAATCTAATCTTTTATTGAAATAAATTTAATCCTATTAAACTGATTAAAAGATTAATCTAATTTCTAATCTCATTAGAAATTTGTAAACTTAGGTCTATGTGAACCATATTTTAAAGTTATTTGAAAAAATGATTTTACTTAAGTTTACATGCAACTCTGAATTATTGATCGTAATTTCTAATTTTATTTATTTATAACTATTATAAAATAAATGAAACAAATTAAAACATATATTACATTGATCGACATACTTTATAAAATTATAACATTCATAAGATTAACTAAAGTAATGTCATGCATCATGAAATTACCATTTTCATTACTAATATACATAACACTTATATAAAAGTAATGAAATAAATAACATACAACACATTCATACATTCAAACTATATATTATAACTATTATAATACAAATGATGTATAGTTATGTTATTTATGCATGCAAGCATATAGTATAACACTTATATTATATGAACTCAAATAAGTCCAAATTCACCTAGTTATTTTTCTCCACATTTTGATATATCAACAATAACTAATATTAATAAAATCCAATTTTCAACACAATTGTAAAACATAAAGATATATTGAATTTCCTCAATAGAACAAGCAATACAGAAAAACTAAAGTCATATTTTAAGATAAAAAGTAAGTATAATGATAACACATAAAATGTCAATTCTCGCTCAACTTAATTGAAGTTCCTATGTTTTACGAGCTTATTTTCTTGATGATTTTTTTAGGTTTGGAGCACAAAGAAGATAGATTCAAGCGTTAAGGCAAAATTAGCCCTAAACAGATCATTTGGATATTGAAAGATAAACTTGATTTTGGGTTAGAAGTAACTGGACCTAGCCCAAACAGAAGCCCAAGTTCTAGAAATATCAAACATTAGAATATTCTAGATATATTACTTGTAGAAGATGCTTAGGGTACATTAAAAAATGATCTAAAACATATAAGAAAAAAGTGTAATTATAGAGCATATGATAGCAAGACATTTGTAAACATTAGATCATGAATGTGTTGGCAAAAAATACTAGCCATAGATTTAGGGGCATCAACTAGTATAAATAGGAGGTATATCTTACCATTTATATCAAGCCAAAGAAATTAGAAGCGCTCAATAACAGAAATAGCCGCTTTGTCAATTTTCTCTTGTAAATTTCCTCCAATCTCCAAAATTTCTTTCCAACAAAATGGTATCAGAGCCTAGAGATCCTTTTCAAGAAGATGGCAAGCAATAGCATGGTTCCATTCAAAGTTTCCATGCTCAACAAGAGCTACTATGATAATTGGAGTATCAAAATGAAGACTCTCCTTGGCTCACAAAATGTGTGGGAGACCATAGAGAAAGGTTATGTCAAACTGGGGAATGATGGTGGTCTTTCTCAAGCACAAAGGGATACTTTGAGAGACTTAAGAAAGAGAGACAATAAGCCTCTCTATCCAATCTATCAAGGACTAGATGATGATGCTTTTGAGAAGATTTCAAAAGCAAAGACAACGAAATAAACATGGGAGAAGTTTCAAAAATTAAACAAGGGAGCGGATTCAATTAAAAAAGTATGTCTTCAAACTCTGAGAGAGGAGTTTGAAACTTTTTATATCAAAGAAGGGGAAGCCATCTCAGACGATTTTTCTAGAGTCTTAACTATCACCAATCAACTTAAAAGAAATGTGAAAAGATTGATGATGTTAAAATCATGGAAAAAATACTAAGATCATTAGATCCAAAGTTTGAACATATTGTCGCCATAATCGAAGAAACAAAAGACTTTGTGGTCATGACCATTGAGCAACTCATGGGTTCATTACAAGCATATGAAGAAAAGAAAAAGAAGAAGGAAGGAATCATTGATCAACTACTCAAGTTACGAGTTGATTTAACTAGTGGAGGAAATAGTCAAAATAATAAAAGCGATCAATGATGAGAACATGGTGGACATCGAGGACGAGGAAGAGGTCATGGAAAATGACAAGGATATGGTTGGAGATCCAATGAAGAAAACAACAATAACTTCCGAAGAGGACTAGGAAACTCAACAAAAGGTTGTGGACAAGGAAACTCAAGGTCAAGGTACGATAAATCAAACATTAAATACTATAACTGTCTGAAGTTTGGTCATTATGCATCAAGGGTAGAGCTCCCAGAAATAATAGAGTTGAAGAGAAGGTGAACTACATTGAAAAAAGAAGTCAAGAATGTGGCACGTTATTGATGGCTTGCACAAATAATGAATGGAGAAAAAATAATGCATCGTACCTGGACATTGGGGCAAGCAACTGTATGTGTGGAGAAAGAAGCATCTTCGTGGAGCTTGATGATTTAGTGAGTGGAAATGTAGCCTTTTGAGATGAATCCCAGGTAGAAGTAAAAGAAAGAGGTAACATTCTCATTCGATTAAACAATGGTGATCACCAATGTATTTCAAATGTTTATTACGTGCCAAATATGAAGAGTAATATCTTTAACCTAGGCCAACTTTAAATGTTTATACTCAACATTCCAAATGACGTCGCAAAATTCCTTGAGATGTGTTACGAAGACACATCTTGTCTTTGGCATCTTCGATATGGACATCTCAATTTTGGGGGATTAGAGTCATTCTCTAAAAAGAGCATGGTGAGAGGGCTACCTTCCATAAGCCACCCTGATCAAGTGTGCAAAGGATGTCTACTTGGTAAGCGGTTCAAGAAAAGCTTTCCAAATGAGTCAAACTCAAGAGCTCAAAGGCCTTTGAAACTCACACATACAAATGTGTGCGGACCGATCAAGCCAAACTCACTTGGTAAGAGTAACTATTTCCTTCTCTTCATTAATGACTTTTCAAGAAAACATTGGTATATTTCTTAAAGCATAAATCAGAGGTGTTCGAGAACTTCAAGAATTTTAAATCCCTTGTTGAGAAATAAAGTTGTCTAGTGATTAAGGACATGAGATCTGACCGTGGAGGAGAATTCATATCAAAATGAATTCCAAAAATATTGTGAAGATCATGGAATTCGTTGACCTTTGACCGTGTCGAGATCTCCTGGAAAAAAATGGAGTGGCAGAAAGAAAGAACACAACAATTTTGAACATGGCAAATAGAATGTTTAAGAGTAAGAAACTACAAAAGGAGATATGGGCAGAAGTAGTAGCATGTGTAGTGTACCTATCCAACCAATCTCCAACAAGAAGTGTATCTGGGAAAATGCCACAAGAAGCATGGGGTGGAAGGAAACCTGGGATTTCCCATCTCAGAGTCTTTCGAAGCATTACTCATATGCATATACCAGATGAAAAGAGAAGCAAGTTGGATGACAAAAGTGAGAAATACATCTTCATCGGTTATAACTCAAATACCGAAGGCTACAAGCTCTACAATCTAGATACAGGAAAAACAATCTTAAGTCGAGATGTAGTATTCGATGAAAAGTAGAATGGGATTGGGGAAGACATGATGAACATTATAACTTCTTGCCCTACTTCGAAGAAAATGACATGGAGCAAATAAATATAGTGCAAACAAGAGTTCAAGTTCTCAAGAGGACAAAAGCTCAAGCTCAAGTATTTAGCACTTCAAAAGCTTACACGAAATTTATAAGGTAACTGAAAATCAAGGCAATCTTTCTTTGTTTTGTCTTTTTGCCGATTGTGAGCCCATGAACTTTCCAAAAGCTATGGAAAATAAAAATTGGAAAAACACTATAGAAGAAGAAATGCAATCAAGAAGAATGACACATGGGAGCTAGTCTCACTTCCAAAAGGTCACAAGGCAATTGGTGTGAAATGGGTTTACAAAGCAAAGAAGAATTCAAGAGAGGAGAAGTTGAAAGATACAAGGTAAGATTAGTGACGAAAGGTTATAGTCAAAGAGCCGGCATCGACTATGATGAAGTATTTTCTCCTATTGCTCGACTCGAGATTGTTAGATTAATAATTTCATTAGCAACTCAAAACATTGAAGAACCCATCAAATGGATGTGAAATCTGCCTTCCTCAATAGAGTATTAGAGGAAGAAATCTACATTAAGCAACCTCAAGGCTATAAAGTTGAGGGAGAAGAAGAGAAAGTTTTGAAGCTGAAAATGACACTTTATTGACTAAAGCAAGCTCCAGGAGCCATGAATGCTCAAATAGATAAGTATCTACACCAAAGAAATTTCATCAAGTTTCCATATGAGCACGTACTTTACATTAAAATAAAAAATAATGATGTATCGACTGTGTGCTTGTATGTAGATGACTTGATCTTTATAGGTAGCAATCTAAGCATGTTCAACGAGTTTAAAGAAGAGATGACAAACAAGTTTGAAATGACTGACATCGGGCTCTTGTCTTACTACCTTAGCATTGAAGTAAAGCAAGAAGATAAAGACATCACACAGGAAGGCTACGCTAAGTAAGTGATCAAGAAGTTCAAGATGGATGATTCTAATCCAGTCAATACACCCATAGAATGTGGAATCCAACTGTCACGCTGTGAGGAAGGAGAAAGAGTCGATCTGACACTCGTTAAATGTTTGGTTGGAAGTTTGTGATATTTAACATACAAAGGCCTGACATTCTCTATGCAATTGGAGTTATCAGCCGCTTCATGGAGAAACCAACAACAACACACTTGAAGGCAGCAAATAGAATTCTTCGGTACATCAAAGGTATAATAAACTACGACTTCTACTATTGTGTGTCTGATAACTATAAGCTCTTTTGATATAGTGATAGCGATTGGGGTGGAGATGTGAACGACCATATAAGTATAACTAGTTTTGTGTTCAACATGGGAGATACTGCCTTTTATGTGGATATTAAAGAAGAAATCGATTGTTACTCTCTCAACATGTGAAGCAGAATATGTGGCTACTACCTCATGTGTTTGTCATGCAATTTGACTGAGAAATCTATTATAGGAGTTGAGACTGCCATAAGAGGAGACAACCAAAATTTCTGTAGACAACAATTCAGTAATTGCTTTGACCAAGAACTCAGTCTTCCACTATCAGAGCAAGTACATCGATATGTGGTACCATTATATTAGAGAGTGCATTGGAAGAAAGTGTTGGGGTTGATGCCCTAAAGTCTCGTGTCCTGTAGTTCGTAAACAGTTTGTACGAACGCTTGTATTATATAATATATGATATTTTATTTCACATCTTGTATTTTGCTCAGTGGCATGTTTTATTTGCTTTACCAAATACCAATAAACTTAAAATCCCTGATTATCTGTGTGTAACTCAAGCATGTATGTGGCGACATATAAGTGGACCATGTCTTGAGTGATAATAAAAATGATCTGTAGTATAAGGATATAGGAGGGAAACCTTATCCTGGTAACGCTACGGATGCGGCCCACTTTGTGGAATGGTCACAAATGTTATGACTTGTCACAGATGGTCTGATCCTGATCATTCGTGTTAGGGACATGCGAACGGGAGCATCCTATACAAAGAGTTTGTATAAGACTTGACCACAAAGTGTTAACGTCTCGTTATATAACACCGTTCATGACATAGACTTCACTTCACTAGGATGACCATAGGTAACATGACCTCAATCCTGAGTGAATTGGGAACTCCTGCCATTGAGGGCGGTTCTTTGATTTGTATGGGTGCGAGTGGCCAGGTCGCCGATTCAAACCTACCATTTTAAGGATTCGTCTAATTTGGGAACTCAGCTACACAAGATGGAATTCACTTTTTCCTCAAGGCAGGGGTAAGTAAATAAATAGCTCCCTTAAGGGCTGATTCTAGGGCTTGAACGATGTGGCGCCACACATCTTCTCTTGGCCTGAGAAGTGTTCACACATAGTTTGACTATGTTGTATTGTTCATTAGAGGAATCAGTGGTACTTAAGAAGTGAGACATAACTATAGGGGCAAAATGGTAATTTGGTCCAGCTGTACTTACGAGCATCTGTGAAGGGTCATAGTACTCATGATTGGTTATATCCAATGGACACAAAAATATATCTTTGGTAAGAAGAGTTCGGTTGTTGGTCTTTAGTGGAATGCCTGATAGTTAATGGATGGTGGATCTCGTGGCTAACGAGTTTAGTCAACTATTCACGAACCATTGGAGCTTCAAGCCACAGGTCCATTAGGTCTTCTGGGTAGCTTGGATAAAGTCGAGATTCAGTGTTTGGGTTAATTTGAAATGTTCAAATTGACAAGAGGAAGTTCGATTATATATGATATAATTGGATTGGTTAATTATATATGATATAATTGGCTAAATGTATGAGATACATTATTTTGGAGGAAATTAGATATAAATATGATTTATATCAAGTAGAGGAGAAATTACTATAGTAGATATGTGATATCAAACTATAGGGTAAAAATATAATATGATTATATTTATTAATAATTTAATTGGTTAATTATATGATAATTAACCTAAAATCTCTCTCGGACGTATGTTAGGGGGGAACAGAATCAATTATTGTAATCAATGAATAAAAATGGAATTTGTTTCATTTTGAAGGTTCGGAAAAAGATCAGAATTTTCTGCGTTGGTGTGAAAACGTAATTGATCGCTTAAACTCGAGAGCCTATATGATAGTCGCTCAACGCCTAAACGATCGCCTACCTAGCGCCTAAACAATCACACACTAAGTCCTAAACGATCAGTTAGCTTTTCTAAACGATCATATAGTGTGTCGTGTTTACTAAATGATCGCCTACTATTTTCTAAACGGTCGTTCAGTAAAATCTACACGATCGTGTAGTTTCTTCTAAGCGATAAACATTTTGCTATGCGATAGCTTCATATTTTATCCCACTTGCTTATCGTCTACACAATCGATTCCTCCTCCTACCTCTACCAAACTCACCGAAGACCACGCTTTGGGTTCTCTCTCCGAGAATACCTGGGCTCTTTTCTGGTGGTGTCGTCCCCGCTACGTTTGTGTGTTTGCGGTTTTTCATGCTGCTATAGTCGACGCATCTGCTGGGCATTGGTTGATCGGTTAGAGGTCTTCCACTACATTAAGTGCCAAAGCTTGAAGATTTTCTTCAACTGGTATGAGAACTCTCTCCCTTGTTATTTCTTGTTCCAAGCATGCCGTTAATTACTGTTTATTTTCATAACTGTGCGTTTGATTGTATATGGTGTATTTCGGTCACGGTGAAATTGGAGCGATCCGAATGCGCTCATGGAACTCTTCGTTAAGAGATCCTTCAGAAAGGACGTACAACTAGAGTATGTGAAGACTCATGAATAGGTAGCTGACATTTTCACTAAGCCTCTTAAGAAAGAAGACTTCACAAGATTGAGAGATTTAATCGGGGTAACAAAATCAAGTTTGAGAGGGGGTGTTGAAATATAAATTTGATTTTGGGTTAGAAGTGATTGGGCCTAACCCAAAGAAAAGCCCAAGTTCTAGAAATATCAAACATTAAAATATTCTAAAGATATTACTTGTACGAGATGCTTAGAGTAGATTGAAGAATTCTCTATAAAACATAAGAAAAAAGTGTAATTGTAGAGAATATTCTAGGGAGATATTTGTAACCATTAGATCGTGATTGTGTTGGCAAAATCCTAGCCATAAATTTAGGGGGGCCAACTAGTATAAATAGAAGGTACGTCTTACCATTTGTATCAAGCCAAAAATTTAGAAGTGCTCAATAACACAAATAGCCTCTTTCTCAATTCTCTCTTCCGAGTTTCATCTGACCTCCATTGGAACACTAAAGAGACAACTAGGCCAAATGGAGGTGCAAACCACCACTGATGACCCTGTGCCACAATAACACAGTGAATCGACAAATGAGAGATTATTATTTTTCCTCTCCAGATAGCATATAGCAGACTCCCAAAATGCTATAAAGATAGCGTAAAGCAAGCCACATAGATAGACCACAAATGAGACATGCTAGTTCTTTTCATTTAGAATTTATAAATTTAGTATAGACTATTAAGTCTCCATTTGAGATAGCATTTGAAATCGTAAAAAGCTATTATGAGAAGATCTTAAATACATTCTTTATTTAGTAAAATAAATTATTTAATATTTAGCTTTTCTCAAATTTTACTAACATCTTTACTTTTTAAATAAATATAATTTAATAATATTTTTTAAAATTAATATAATTTGTTAGGTCTATTTTCAAATTCTAATTTATTCATTTTTACAACAATTATTTTTTAAGAAAAATTATGAAATAATTTATATTAAATAAAATTAGTTAAAATTTAAATCACATACAATTTTAAATAAATTATAAATTAACTATCCATGTGAAAATAATTGAAACAATAGACCTAGTTTGGTTCATATAATTAAACTACACCAATTTAGTATTAATTTACCAAACACTATAACTAGTTTTTTTTTTTTGTTTAAAATTAAAATTTATCGGACACTATTTTATTTCATTACACAGCTGATTTTTCTAAAAGCACAGCTGCCAGAAATTATTTTAAAAGATACAACAATCCCAAAGGAAACCTAACTCTAATACTAATGGTTAAGAACAACAAATTCCCTCCACATGATATCTCCTCAATGATAGAAATTTTCTACTAATCTAGACATAATCTTTATAAGTATATTTTTGATTGCACCCAAAAGAACCGTTATGTATTAATGAAATAGTTGTTCTCAATTATATACCATGATTCTTTCCCTTCCCTAATCAATATAAGAGCTCTCTTTACCCCTAACATTTAGAATGAAGAAAAATGCCTATATATCATTTGAATATGGGGAAGAAAAGTAAGAGGATGTTGTGATAAAACAAAGATCATTTACTATTTTATTTCTTTAATATTTTTTTCTTGAACATGTGGATTTTTATCTTGGGTGGTAGGATGTGGGATCAATATAATAATTTGGATCGAATTAGACCTTTATAAACATATACAAAAAAAAAAAAAGAAGATATCGTTAAGATGCATCATTTTAGTATTTTATAATTTAAAATAACCTCTAATGATAATTTATAAGAATTTAAATTAAGAAATACTATTTCTCCCTACTTAAAATTAAATTTAAATCACACTTGACATTTCTTGATAGTGGTATACATAGTGGGAAAAAAAACCCTACACAAATTTTTGTTTCTGAAATTGATCAAAAAAAGATTTTTTTTAGTGAAATTTTAATTTATTTAGAAATTTTTTATAGTAAATTTTAAATCATCATCTAGTTTTAATTTTGAAATTGTATGCATCTTAAATCACCGATTAACCTCTCTAGACCACTTACTCTACTACCATTTTAAATTATTGATTGACCTAAAATCTTAAACTAGTGAGTTATGATAAATTTAACGTATATCATCTAACAATATATGTAGTAATGACCCTAATTAGAAATCTCGAAAAGTCGAGTCATTATATATGCATACAATAAGACATAATAAAAAATAATGAGGTAACAATTAGATTAATTTTACATCATATGCATTGAATTGCTAGAAAAGTAATTCTATGGTCTTTTTGACATTATGGTAAGAACACAAAAAATTAAGCATATATATTAAAGTTCCAAAAAGTGGTTAGAAATTAAAGTGAGTAAGAATTAGGTAGGCTCCGACCAAAGAAAAATAATACTAATTTTTTGCGTATACTAATGAATAATCATCAAAATTTATAAAAACAAACCTACCCTTTGTGGATTTTTGGTGGAATTTCCATTGCTTACGTGTCCCATTTTCATACTTTCGTACTACGGTTTTGTACCATTTCATTCCCTTAAATTAAATACCGAATGCAAGTATAGTTTTTATAATTCTAATTATTTATTTTGATAGAAAGTTTGATACAATATTAAACAAAAAAAAAAAAAACGAAATAATATGATAAGTAATATGATTTTTTTTTTTTAAAAAAAAAAAATTCTAGGACTCGAAAGGCCCTATTTTTTAATGTTAAAATTGAATGATGAGAAATTAAGAGGGGCCACCTTATAGAGAAGAAGTTGAAATTTATATCAATTTTTAAAAGTTTTGAAAGAAGAAAATTAGAAACCTTAGATGCTTCTTACAATGTACATTATTTAATTATCATAAATCAACTTTGAAATTATTCATACAAATATTATTTTTTTTCAAAAGTATTAAATTGCAATAAAAAGTAGAGAATCTCATAGCCTAAGGTCAAGACACAGTAACACCACACCTAAAAGAGCCGACAAAAGAATAAGGACAAAAACCATCCAAACCCGCAAAATCCCCAAATCATGTACAATTCATAGAAAAAGATCTCAAGGAGATGAGCTCTCATGAGTACCCTCTATAGAAGTATCTATCTTACTTAAAATAGCAAATAAATCTCAGATCGCACAATCTAACTAACCATTTAGGGAGGACGCAAATGTGCTCAGTGGACACAAAGATTATGCTTGAAGAAGGGAGACTCATACAAATGTTATGATGGTAAATTGCATGATAAAATTTAAGAGCTAAATTGGAACTTATAAAACTATACTCACATTCAATTTTAAAATGAAAACACTCAAAATATCAAAGGACTAGATTATGTATTAATTTTTCCCTAGATTAGGCCTTAGAAGCTACTAAATTTGTTTGGTTTAGCACTTTCATTAATGGACTATACCTAAAAGAGAGATTAGTCTAAAATAATAACATGACTATTGTCCAAGTTTTTTTTTCTTCTTTTTTTCCAAGAAAGCATTACCAAAGAAAGTTCATGTAAAATGATACTTAATTTCAAATTCAAGCCCTTTTATACAAAAGTCATACATAATGACATATTTGGAAGTTATCTCAAATGATAAACAAATCCCATGATAGAAAACAACTCGTCAAAACGACATGGACGAAATTAACCAAAAGCTTCAAATGTCAAACCACTTTTTTCTTCCCATAAGAACCTACCCTTCCACACTATAAAAACAGCCACTTTCTTATCATTTTTCCCGAACACTAATACACAAATAACTCATGTTTGATATTCAAAAGCTTTAGCTTCTTCATCTCTTCTCTTTCCTATACCTAATTCTAGGTCATCTCATGATGTCGGGTTCGTCGATGCTCGAGGAGAACGGCGTAAAGAAGGGGCCGTGGACGCCGGAGGAAGATCGGAAACTAGTGGATTATATTGAGAAACATGGGCATGGGAGCTGGAGAGCTCTTCCAAAACTTGCTGGTTTGAATAGGTGCGGCAAGAGTTGTAGATTAAGGTGGACCAACTATCTTAGACCTGATATCAAAAGAGGAAACTTTTCTGATCAAGAGGAGCAAATTATCATCAACTTACATGCTTCTCTTGGAAACAAGTAAGCTTTTTGAATCTAATCTTTAGATATTAATATCAACTTTATATATATCTAATAACACAAATCTAATTTATTGTTGAGTAAAAATAGTTTAAACACATCCATTTGTTGGAGTTGGTTTTCAACTACTCTTAATTTTAAAATGCATTTGAAGAAGATATATTCTTCATCAATTTTAGTTTTAAAAGCTTATGTTGTTTCCTTGATTACTTGTGTGTGTTTTCCTTTTTTCATATTTTAGTTCATAAACTAGTTCATTCTACATAAAAATTATTTTAGTTATTATTGTTAACTTTTCATTCATGACCCATCATCTAATCTTTCTACTTACAGTTAATTTGTCTTTTTTTATTTTTTTTTTGGTATTGATATTTATCCTTTGAGTAAAGGAAAAAGATATCACTTGAAGTTTTTGCGATGTGATTATAGAAAATTAACGAAACACCTAAACGGGTTTTTTATTTTTTATTTTTTATTTTTTAAAAACAAGTCGTACAAATTTGAAAGTTCAACCACCAAAATTGAATAAAGATAAATTAAGGGATTTGAAGATTCTGAGAAGTTTTTATTTTTGTTTTTGTTTTGCAATTAGATGGTCAATAATAGCGAGTCATCTACCGGGGCGAACGGATAATGAAATTAAGAACTTTTGGAACACTCACTTAAAGAAGAAGCTTCTTCAAATGGGGATTGATCCAGTCACCCACATCCCTATAACTGATCATCATCTCAACACTCTCTCAAATCTTCATCACTTGCTTTCTCTTCCCACATCTCCATGGGACAATCCATTAAGGCTACACAATGAAGCAACTCAACTAGCAAAAGCTCACCTCCTCCAAAATCTTCTACAACTTCTATCCTCCTCTCATTCTTCTCTATCCATTTCCAATAACCTCTTCAACACACAACAAATCTCAGACCTAACTTATAATGATCTCTCCATTGGATCTTCTTTTCAAAACATCCCAATTAACATAGAGCCTCCACAGGAACCACTACCATGTGAGAATTACACAGCGGCCACGGACGGCGTGTTAGGATTCGAAAACAATAGCGATCGAGTGAAGACTTTTTACGACACAAATCAAAATTTAAACTCACTTCCCAACTTGATTCCAGCTTCTCCTGAATGCTCGAAAATTCCAACCACGGTTGAAAATAATTGGGAAAATCTTATAGACGAGGAAGCTTTCGATTCATCCTGGAAACATATTATAAAGTAAGTCTTATGAATATGAATAAAAAGATGAAATTTACCATTACTTTTGTAAGATTCAAAATCACTCCTAAACATACTTAGAGGTGCACTTTTACCTTAAGTGTTCTAAATTATATAATACTTAGACCATGCTTGTTTAGTTGATGTTTTTTTTTCTTCTTTTTTCTTTTTCTCACAGCCAAAGTACTCCTTCTTCGCCATGGACGGTCTCGTAGAGGTTCGGTATCGGATGTCATTTCTTAACAAATCGTGAAGATATGTGAAGAATTTTACGTTTTCTTTGTATATGAATAGATTTGTTTGAGCTTTTGATTATCATGTATGATTCTTATATAAATAACATGGGATCGAGACGTTAATTAATATTTCATTTGTGAATTTTGCTTAGGAACAGAATGCATGCATTTTATCCAGCAATTTCAGCTCATTTACTAATTTATTTTCTAATTAATTGATCTTCTATTGGATAACTTTTTAGGATCATAATCCAAGTTTAAAACTTTTTTGACGAAAAGAGAGTTTCAAAAAGCTAACTTGTCTGCATTTTCAAATTTGGCTTCTATTTCAAAAGTATATAATTTTTAGAAGGAAAAAATGAATCAAAGAAAATGAATATACTAAACAAATTCTTTACTTTTATAAAGTAGTAAAATAGAAGCAGAATTATTATGAAATGAGATTGTAATTATAAAATGTATCCACTATTTCAAACATGATTCATTCGACTTATGTGTGTGTTCATAGATTTTGTCTTGTAGCTTGTCAAAATATAAGAAGTCCACCTCAAATTAATAATTGCCTAAAAAAAAATAATAATTATATAAATTTCTCATATTCTCCCATTAGTATCTACCTGCTTTCACCGGTACTACAAGAAAAAAAGGCTCTCCCGACGCATAAAAAGAATGTCATAATCGGAGTTTTTTTGTGTGTTTTTGGATGTTTATGAGCGTCAGGAATGTTGTGGGGGTTAGGTTGAGTTTGGTTATACTCATTTTTTATAGGTTATACAAGCATGCACTGAAACCAAACATAATCAATAAGCACTCTAATTACTTTTAATTTGAGTTCTAAAAGCATGGTTTGACAGAAATTCAAAAGAGGGTTTCTTATGAACATACATTTGATGAATTCTCTCAACTTCAAGCTGCTCTTCACGTGATTCTAGCTTCAATTCAGCAGTGAACCACCAAGAGATCTTCTCTACTATTCCCAGCCTTGAATTTGAATGGTGGAACTCCAATTAGAGTGAATTTTTGAAGGTTGTAAGTGTGGATTTTTCTCAAGACGAATTTTTGCAATAGTCTTCTAAACAACTCAGAAATTCACCCTTCCAATCTTCAATTTTAGAGCTTTTATACACAAAATGCATGCAAGCACTCAAACTTAGCTCAATGCCAGCAGCAATTCGATGAAGTGGGATTTGTTTGTAAATATGGGAGGAACACCTCCTACTTGGTAAAAATATGGGAAGAACTCACTCAAAACCAAGTTTTTGTTTTTCCAATTTTAAATTTTAATCAATTCTAAAATTAACTAAAATTTGATTTAATTAATTCATAATTAATTAAATCTAAAATATCAAAACTCAATTTCTTAAATTGAATTGAAATTGAAACTTAATTTGATTTTTAATTAATTAAACATATTTAATTAATTAAATAATTCAATATCAAATATTAAATTAATCACACATCCAATTTTAATCATGAATCTTATTCATGTAATTAATATTTAAATCATTATTTAAATATTATAAACTCTCCAATTCCATTTAATTTCAATAAATTAATTGTTAATTATATCAAATATAATTATACAATCCCTAATTCGAATTTGAACTTATTCAAATTCAAAATTCTAATTTCAATTTGAACATTTTTAAATTAAATTTCAATTTGATCAATTCAAATTGATATCATTTCAAATTCACTCAATTTATTAATTCAAGGTGCTCATGTTTTACGAGTTAGTAGAGCGACCTTATGAACCTTCAGATCATGAGCTCCAACAATTTAAGATTAATTGGCTAAAACTCTTTACATCGGATTAATCAATATTCGTTAACTATCAAGTCACGCTACTATAGCTCAATAGTTGCACCCTCTTCACATTAGATATATTTGTGTTCACTTGATTTAAGCATAACCAATAAGTCGACCCTTCACAGGTTGTTCGTAATCGCAGCTGGGTCAATATGTTGTTTTACCCCCCATATTAAGTCTTGCTCCTTAAGTTCCACTAATTCTTTAATGAACAATTGATTTTTAATCCAACCACTAAACCATATCTCTCTCGGGCCAATGAGAGGGTGGGGCTCCTTGTTCAAGACCTGGATTTAGTACTTAAGAGAACAACCTTTGTTCTATCCCTAAACTAGGTAGTCGTGAATTCCTTATTGCACCCTATGTCTCCAGCTATCTACTCGGTCTTACCCCTGAAATGGGAGGCTTATTTCATCGGCGCTGTTGAGCCAACCTTCACCTATGCAAATCTAAGGATAATCCCAAATAAACAAAAGTTCATAGTTAGCTCAGGACTAAAATCGAGTTACCTAGGTCATCTAAGCGAAATAGTCAGTCTTAAACAGTAAACAACATTATAAAGTAAGAGTGACTTATTTCTTGGTCCGATCTTATGCAAACTCATTGCATAAGACGCCCTCATTCCTCATGTCAATACATGAACGAATCAGGATCACTTTGTTTGTAGCATCTTTACAGCAACTTGTAACAATTACAAAGTGGGCTGCATCTAATAGTGTTACCCAGAATAATGTACCCAATCTTATTCATATATTATAGATTATTTTTACTATTTACCTTGACCTGATCCACTTTTATGTCTCCACATAAAGTTCAAGTATTCATATAATAGCCATGGATCTTAGTTTATTGGATTTAGACTTAATCAATACAATTTATAGATTCAATAACAACTTTATTGAAATAATATCGAATAACATCTTTATTGATAATAGAATATGTTTAACTTTACAAATTGTGAGTTTTAGGACATACATTCCAACAATACTCCCACTTAGACTAAAACTCCAGTGGATAAATATATACAATGTTGAGTACAATGAGAGAATAAAAGGTATAAATAAAAAAACTAAGGCATTAGATACCCATAAATTCTCCCACTTGCCCTAGTGATAAGTATCTCGAAGACCTAGTCCTAGTAGGTGACCCTCGAACACTTTAGCCAGGAGGGCCTTTATAAATGGATCAACTAAGTTGTCTTGTAACGCTATCTGTGTGATGATGACATCTGCTCTTTGTACAATCTCCCTCATGAGATGGTACTTCCACTCGATGTGTTTTCCACGTTTATGGCTTCGAGGTTCCTTTGAGTTTGCAACTGCTCCACTGTTATCGCAATATAGAGTGACTGGCAGATGCATATTTGGAACCACTTCCAAATCAGTTAGGAACTTTCTGAGTCATATTGTTTCTTTTGCTGTTTCACTTGCAGGTACATACTCAACTTCCATTATGGAGTCAGCAATACAACTTTGTTTTATACTTCTCCACACTACTGCTCCTCCATTCAGAGTGAATACTGACCCCGAAGTTGATTTCCTTGAATCTATATCGGGCTGAAAGTCAGAATCCGTGCATTCAATAAGGATCAGATCCTTAGTACCATACATGAGCATATAATTCCTCGTTCTTCGAAGATACGTGAGAATTCTTTTAATGGCAGTCCAATGATCATATCCATGATTGGACTGAAATCTGTTGACTATTTCAGCTGCATAGCATATGTCGGGATGAGTACACAACATGGCATACATTAAACTCCTTACTGCTGATGCATATGGAATTCGTTTCATAACCTCAACATCTTGAGTTGTCTTAGGAATTTGTTCCTTAGAATGATGAATTCCATGTTTGAAAGGCAACATTCCTTTCTTGGAATTTTGCATTTAATATCTAGACAACATCTTATCTATATAAGATGCTTGAGATAATGCTAAAGTTCTATTCTTTTGATTCCAAACTATTTGAATCCTAAGAATATATTGCACTTCACTCAGATCTTTCATTTGGAATTGCATAGCAAGCCATCTCTTGACGTCAACCGAAAATTCTACTTCATTTCCTATGAGTAGAATATCATCAACATACAAGACCAGAAAAATGACAGTTTTGCTAATGATTTTCTTGTAAACACAAGGTTCGTCAACATTTTGTTCAAAGCCATAAGATTTGATCGCAGTGTCAAATCTCATAATCCATGATCTAGATGATTGTTTCAACCCAGAAATGGATCGATTAAGCTTGAAAACTTTTTGCTCTTGACCCTAATCTATGAACCCTTCTGGTTGAGACATATAGATACTTTCTTCAAGATAGCCATTTAGAAAGGCTATCTTGACATCCGTTTGTCAGATTTCATTATCATAAAATGCAACTATGGACAAGAGTACTTTAATAGACTTTACCATGGCAACTAGAGAGAAGGTTTCTTTAAAGTCTACCTCCTATCTTTGGGTAAACCCTTTTACCATAAGTTTTGCTTTGTAGGTCTGTACATTACCAACTTGGCCTAGTTTTCTCTTGTAGATCCATTTGCATCCGATGGGTTTTACTTCCTCAAGTTTATCTACAAGATCTCAAATAGAATTAAAGTACATAGACTCCATTTCAAGGTCCATGGCTTTAATCCATTGGTCTTTATCCCCATCATGCTTGTTTAAAATTCAATGGATGCTCTAAGCCATCATCTGGTATGATGACTTGAATTTCAGTTAAACCCATATACCAGTCAGATGTTGCATAACCCTCCAACTATGTCGAGGCACTCTCAACTCTTGAGAAGGATGTGAAAAACTAGTCTCATTAACAACTCTTGTTGATGGACCTGCTCTATCAACAACCCTTATTGATGCATTTGTCGTTTTTCTAGACATTTCTTCTATTACTAGCCTACAATGAGGTTGATGTTTCTTCATATGGTCCTCTTCCAAGAATGTTGCATTTGTTGACAAAAATACTCTATTTTCTCGAGGATCGTAAAAGTAACCACCTTTTGCTTCTTTAGGGTAGCCTAGAAATAGGCATACTTTTGAACGACATTCTAATTTTTTAGAATTTTGCACCAACATGTGTCCTGGGCAACCCCAGATTATGAAGTGATGTAAACTTCTTTTACGTCCTCTCCTAAGCTCATAAGGTATTTTAGAAACACTTTTCGAGGGAACCATGTTCAAAATATACACTGCAGTTTCAACTGCGTGTCCCCAAAAAGAATTTGGTAATTGGGCATGACTTATCGTGGAACAAACCATGTCCAACAAGGTTTTGTTTCTCCTTTATGCCACACCATTTTGTTGAGGTGTATTAGAGGCTACGAGTTGAGCCTGCATTCCATATTCTATTAAATAGTTCTGGAATTCTAGGTCTATATACTCAGCACCTCGATCTGATCGAAGTGTTTTAAACTTTTTATCTAATTGGTTTTCAACTGCTGCCTTATATTCTTTGAACTTTTCATATATTTCGGACTTTTGATGCATTAGGTAAACATGCCCATACCTTGAATCATCATCAACGAAGCTGATGAAATATTCATACCTTCCTCTAGCTCTTACATTCATAGGAACATAGAGGTCTGAATGTACCAGGTGTAAAGGTTCTTTGGCTTTAAGACCTTTTCCAGAAAAAGATCTTTTAGTCATTTTACCTTCAAGACAAAATTCACATGATGGTAATAAATTGTCTTCTAACTGTTTTAGATGGTCGTTTTTAACCAATTTCTTAATCCTGTTGAGATTTATTTGACCAAGTTTGAAGTCCCAAAGATAGGCATTTGGAGAAACTTTCATTTTCTTTTTTTGAGTGTTAGCTATTTTAAACAGCACTATGTTCAAAATGGCTTTTACCTCAGTCAGTTTTAACAAATATAAGTTATTTTCCAATTTTATAGAACAATTTTTGACATTCTTCAAAGTAATGAACACTTCATCATTATCAAAAGAAACTTTATAAGTTTGTTCCAACAAACAAGAGATAGATATTAGATTCTTTTTCATGGAAGGATTGTAATAAACATTTTTCAATAAAATGTATTTATCTTCTACAAATAACTTCAAATCTCCCACTGCTTTAGATGAAACAACCTCCTCGGCCCCTACCTTAAAGATTGTTTCGCCTTCTGTAAACTGTTTCCATGTTTCTTGAGAGACAGTATAGATATGATTAGTGGCGCCTGAATCTATTATCCAAGTTTTATTGTTTTCCACTAAGCATGTTTCGATGACAAGTAAATCATATTTATTTTGTCATTCGATTTCAACATTCTCATATATATAGTTCAAAACTTTAGATGAGCTGGGAGATAGAGGACAATCCTCTGTTAAAACTTGTTTTGAATCATCGTTTGCTAGTAGTTTGTATGTTGAATTGATTTTACCGTTAACTAATTCGGAGGTGAATATTTTAGAAGAATTTGACATGCTGAAATTTTTAAACAAATTCCAATTAGTTAAATTGCAACTAAATCCAAAATAAGGTTTTAGCAAAAAATAAAAATGTACCCATAACCATGATTTATTTGCAACTATACTATAGTGAGTCAGAATAGGTGCTACCGAGGTGTAGTCAAATATTCCTTCACTAAAGCAACCAATTTTAACCGAACACTATCTCTAGAATAACTCTTATTCCTATGGTCATTTAGTTACCGCTTTCGGTCAGAAATTATTAACTTTAGTAATTCTTTAGGTGTAGCCCTCCATTATTAGACCTTAGAGGTCGACCTCAACGATGCTACCAAAATGGAGAGTCAAGGTTGGAAATGGACCTAAGAAATCTTATCCATTTCTGGAGTTTAAGTTGTTCCAAATCCTATGTTACAACCCTCCAATGGGATAGTCGTCATTAAATGGCTAGCAAGGGCCGCATAAAGCAAACCAGCAGGTGCAACATAGGAATCTCACGGTCCAATCTAACAAAAGAGACTGCAGGACATGTTGACACATATCCTTCATCTATTTACTATGAACTTCTTCCCTCATTTACCTTGCTCTTTACTCATACAAACACTTTTCAAATGGAGGTCATTCCCAAGGTGACATGAAGCGTCATATGAATCCCATGATGTGAACTTTTTAGGGACGTGAGAGTAGAAATCAATATATCATATATTTGATTTTTATTTGAACGACCTTCCCTTATTCACCTGAATCTTGATTTATGCAAATACTTTCCAAATGGAGGTCACTCCCATGGTGATACGAAGTACCGCATAAATCTCGATTGTGAACTCGTAGGGATACGAGGGCATAAATAATGTTTCATATATATTATTAATATCACTCAAGTGTTCGAATAACTTTATCATATAAGTTATTGAACTTCCACTGAATTGTTCTACTATTTGTTTAGGTATATATACTCAGGCTTATTTCGGCTAATTAAACAACACTAAGTTTAGATGGTTTATTCAAGTATAACCTTTATAAAAGGATTTTAACCTATGATGTCTTAGGTGATAAACCATTTCATTACCTTAAACCGCTCATGTATTGCTTTTAAAACTGGTTAACAATGCTCAACTATTTGGCCATAATCCCCAAGTAGGAGGTGTTCCGTAGACCGTCAACTTAAGTACCTCCAGTCTTAGACAGGATTATATACTGGTTGAGTTTGTAACCACATTTTACAATATGTCGACCTATTTTAACTATTAAAATAGGTGGTTAACCTACATGAGCATGCAAATTATCTTTGTTATGGATTTTAAACGTCTAACCCAATTTTATAACAACTTAAAAAATTATAGACATGCTAACCATCCACAACATACATCAAAGGCATTCAATATTTTATATAACATTTATATTAAAACATTTGAAATACTATACATGCATACTATATATTATAACATTTTATAATATACTTTCAATGCATGTAACATGTTTCCTATGGTTGGATTTTAAATCTACATGACATACTTTATGCACATACATGATTTATTTAATTATGACATACATCACATGCATAAATAATTAAAGATAAACTAGTATGGTTTAGGTTTTCGCATTATCAAGCAAACAAAAACCTAATTATTACAAAAATCAACAAAAACCGGCTCCATAGCACTTTCTGGATTTTCTCGAACCGCCTTGAACCGGACCTCCAATTCTCAAAACTTTGCTGAACCGAACAAATACCATCGAGTATGCCATCAAGCATCGAGTATGCTATCAAACATCGAGTATACCATCAAGCATCGAGTATGCGTTCAAGTACCATCATGCATTGAGTATTACATTAAATACCAGCGAGTATGAGCATCGAGTATGGTATCATTCATCGAGTATTTCATGAAATACAATCGAGTATAAGCATCAAGTACCATTGAGTATGGCATCATGCATCGAGTATTTCACAAAATACCATTGAGTTACTCATCGAGTTTGGCATCGTGCATCCAGTATTGGGTAGATGCTGAAAATTTGGTTCCTGTTGCTCGGCCTTCTTCACTTATTTCTTCAATTACAACCTAATTGCAACTCAAATGACTCCATACGAATTACAGACACTTAAACATACATTAAAGCTCATCAAACAAGAGGCAATTACAAGAATACAACATAATTGCAGAGAAAAAAATGCAAAACACACAAAAACCATATCAGTTCATCATTTTCATACAATTTATGAAAAACACCCACCAAACTCAAATTAACGCTAATTGAGTGCTTAAATCACGCTCTGATATCAATTTATAGGATATACAAGCATAGAATGGAAGAAAATAGAATCAATAAGCACTCTAATTACATTTAATTTGAGTTCTAAAAGCATGCTTTGACAGAAAATCAAAAGAGGGTTTCTTGTGAACATACCTTTAATGAATTCTCTTAACTTCAAGTTTCCTTTCACATGATTCCAACTCCAATTCAGCATTGAACCACCAAGAGATCTTCTTTACTATTCTCAGCCTTGAATTTGAGTAGTGAAATTCCAATTAGAGTGGATTTGTGAACGGTTTAAGTGTGGGTTTTGGTCAAGAAAAATTTCTGCAGCAGTCTTTTAAAGAACTCAGAAATTCACCTTTCCAATCTTCAATTTTAGAGCTTTTATACACAAAATGCATGTAAGCACTCGAACTCAGCTCAATGTCAGCATTAATTTGATAAAGAAGTGAGATTTGTGTGTATATTTGGGAGGAACGCCTCCTACTTGGTATAAATGCGGGAAGAACCCACTCAAAACCAAGTTTTTTTTTTTCAATTTCAAATTTTAATCAATTCTAAAATTAACTAAAATTTGATTTAATTAATTCATAATTAATTAAATCTAAAATATCAAAATTCAATTTCTTACATTGAATTGAAATTGAAAATTAATTTTATTTTTAATTAATTAAACATTTTTAATTAATTAAATAATTTAATATCAAATATTAAATTAATCACACCCAATTTTAATCATGAATCTTATTCATGTAATTAATATTTAAATCATTATTTAAATATTATAAACTCTCCAATTTCATTTAACTTCAATAAATTAAATGTTAATTATATAAAATATTATACAAACCCTAATTCGAATTTGAACTTATTCAAATTCAAAACCCTAATTTCAATTTGAACATTTCCAAATTGAATTTCAATTTGAACATTTCAAATTGATATCATTCCAAATTAACTCAATTTATTAATTCAAGGTGTTCATGTTTTACGAGCTAGTAAAGGAACCTTATGGACCTACAGATCAAGAGCTCTAACAATTTAATATTAATTGGCTAAAACTCTTTAGACCAGATTAATCAATATTCATTAATTATCAAGTCACACCACTATAGCTCGATAGTTGCACTATCCTCACTGTAGATATATTTGTGTCCACTTGATTTAACCATAATCAGTAAGTCAACCCTTCATAGGTTGTTCGTAATCACGGCTGGGTCAATTTGGTGTTTTACCCCCGATATTATGTCTTGCTCCTTAAGTTCCACTAATCCTCTAATGAAAAATTGATTTGTGATCCAATCACTAATCTAGATCCATCTCAGGCTAATGAGAGGGTGGGGCCCTTTGTTCAAGACCTGGATTCAGTACTTAAAACAACAACCTTTCTTCTATCCCTAAACTGGGTAGTTGTGAATTCTTTATTGTAGTCTTTGTCCTCTGCTATCTACCTGGTTTTACCCCTGAAATGGGAGGATTATTGAACCAGCGTTGTTGAGCCAACCCTCACCTATACAAATCTAAGGATAATGCCGAATAAACAGTAGTTCATAGTTAGCTTAGGATTTAAATTGATTTACCTAGGTCAACTAAGCAAAATAGTTAGTCTTAAACAATAAACAGCGTTATAAAGTAAGAGTGACTTACTTCTTGGTCCGATCTTACGTAAACTCATTGCATAGAATGCTTCCACTACTTATGTCAATACATGAACGAATCAGGATCACTTCATTTGTAGCATCTTTACAACAACTTGTAACAACTACAGAGTAGACCGCATCCAATAGTGTTACCAGAATAAGGTACCCAACCTTATTCGTATACTATAGATTATTTTAACTATTTACTTGGACCTAATCCACTTTTATGTCTCCACATAAAGTTCATGTATTCATATAATAGCCATAAATCTTAGTTTATTGGATTTAGACTTTATATGTGAAATTTATAGATTCAATAATAATTTTATTGAAGTAATGTCCAATAACATTTTTATTGATAATAGAATATGTTTAATTTTACAAACTGCGAGTTTTAGGACATACAACCCAACAATTTTGCTGGTGAACTTGGAGTTTTTGTGTGTTTTTAGATGTTTATGAAGTTTGAATGTTGTGGGGGATGGGTTGAGTTTGGTTATAATTGTTTTGGGGGAAAAGTTGGAGTTTTTGTGCATTTGTGGATGTTTATGAAGTAAGAATGTTGTGGAGGATGAGTTGAGTTTGGTTATACTCGTTTTAGAGTTGAAATTGTAGTTTTTTGTTTGTTTCTAGAAGTTTATGACATTTGAATGTTTTGGTTTTGTTGTAGGATGTTGTTCGAAGATGAGGTTGGGATGTTGTTTGAGATGTTGTGTTTCAGACGTTGTTTTCATGTTCTTTCTTTTATGTATTTGTGAAAACATATTTATTGACGTTGTTTTCATCTTGTTTCTTTTATGTATTTGTGAATATTTATTTTGTAAATTATCTTGTAACTTTTTCTCTATTTTAGATAATAAAGAATAGTATGGACTTTGTTTATTTGTTTTATTTCTTATGTGAATATGCTTGAGTTACTTAATGATATTTTATAGGTTATTCAGATCAAATTAAAAAAAAATTACCAATTACAAATTATAAATTAAATTTTTTTAAAAAAATTACTATCATCCGATGATTGGTAAGTCGTTGGGAGTTCAAAAATTCAATTTGAAATGAATCTCCTAACGACTGGTACGTCGTCGGGAGAGGAACTCCGGACGCTGTTTTTACCATTTCCCATCAATTTTAAGCATCAGGAAAGGTGGGTGCGGCATCACCTACTATGGGAGCTATGTGTAGAATGAAAAGAAACTTCTCTATCAAAAGAGTTAAGCAATGTGTCACCTTTATGAAATAGCTAGCAGATGAACACACTTCAACCTAGTTAAGATGACTATCAACGAGGTCCGCAAGATTTCATCACCTACTATGGGAGCTATGTGTAGAATGGAAAGAAACTTCTCTATCAAAAGAGTTAAGGAATATGTCGCCTTTATGAAATAGCTAGCAGATGAACACACTTCAGCCTAGTTAAGATGACTATCAACGGGGTTCGCAAGATTTTCTAATTTTTTTTTTTTTTTGTAAAGATATTATAATTAAAGTGTGGGATGGGAGAATCGAAACTCAGGCCTCGAGGTTAATAATATGAATACTATGCAAGTTGAGTTACACTCTTGTTGGCAAAGTCTAATGTTTTAAATATCAATATCAAGATTTTACCAATACAATATAAGAATTTGGGTGTAAATTTGTTTTTTTTTTTTTTTTTTTTTACCTTTATTCAAATTATGAGAGAGCTTGTTTAACCTTTAGAATAAATATTCTCAGTAATGATGAGAAAGTTATTATTATCCTTTGTACATCAACATTATTAAAATGAAACCATATAAAAACAAAAACATGACTCAAATCAATTGGTCAAGACATACATAGCTCCACGATAATTACTACGTATTTTTCTTCAAGTCCAAAGTTTAAATTTCCACCCTCCACTTATTTTAATAAAAATACTCCAATCAACTCGTTTTTGTTACTTAAGTGAAATCCAAATAACGTAGCAACGGTCATTCGTCAATTAACTAATACAATAGATAATTAGAAAAAGAATTCTTTGTAGCAAATGGGTAATAAAAAAATTGTATTTGATATTAATTATCGTCATTAAAACTTTACTTTCGGCTTCCATTATTTTAATAAGAAGAAAAACGGTAATGTAGTTAAAATATATATATATATTTGTATATAAAAATCCAATTAAAGTCTACGAGGTCCTAAATATAAAATAATTATTTAATTTGACCTATTTAATCAAATGGTATGTTAATTATATAATAATGTCATAGACATATTTGGAATTAAAAGTCCAATAAATATAGTATATGGATTTGAAATTCAAACAGTTGGCGGAGTTTACTGACTAACAAAACCCATATGTAGTTAATTAGTTGTTGTATTGTGTTTGGGAGACGCAAGTGATAATTGAAACACAGAAAACAAAAATGCTCATCTTCTAGAAGAAGACACATCCAAGGTGTTGACTTTTGAATAAGGTACAAACTCGTGTCAAATTTCCCTACCTTCAAAGTAATTTTGGCACGATTTTGTGTTAAATCGTCTCTACGTTTGTTGTTCCTCACGTTTAACACAACAATCTTCTCGAATGTACACTTAATAGAAAAAGATTGATATCGTTAGAGATGACGCCTTTTCTCTCATAAACTTGTTTTTGAAGAGAAGTCGATTAGTAACCATATCTAAATCTAAAACCCCTATGAAACGAAAAATGATTGCTACATAATAGACAGAAACACACACATGATCCAATAGATACAAATGAATCTAACTGATGCTAACATCTTCAATCTGTAATGGCATGGATTGTGGAGATTGAAATTAGTAAACACTTAAAGTTTCAAAATGTTATACTTGTTACTTCTTATATTTTAAGTTTGGTTTGGGTTTAGTCTCTAGATTTTAAAATGTTACAATTTACCATTTAGATATGAGTTTTGTTTCGATTTGGTCCCTATGTTTCGAAATGTACACTTTTAATCTCGATCTTACATTAGATGCTCACTTTCGTCTCTAGCTAATTGAAAAGAATTACAATTAATTAAGTTTCACTATTTTTCATCAATAAATTAGATTAAATTTCATTTCATAATTATTTTAAATAAATTAATAGGCCTTAACAAGGACTGAATGTGAATATTTAATGAAAAATTAAGATTAATTGAAGGTGAATCTTAAAACTTAAGAACTAAATTGAAGAAAAACTCAAATCTAAAGAGTAAAATTATAACATTTTGAAACATAGGAACATAATTGAAACTAAACTTTAAACTTAAGAACTAAAAGTATAACATTTGGAATCCTAAAGGTTAAATGAAAACTAAACCTAAGATGTAGGGAATGAAGAGGTATTATTTTCCAAAAATAAATAAATAAAGCAAAAAAATATTATTTTTTCAAGCTAGTGTATAACTTTCGAACAAAAAGCACGATGGTGGTAGGAAAAAGTTTTAGTGCATGTTCTAGAGTGATATTGAAATGGTTAAATCATTTTCGTCATATTCAAAATCACTTTGAAACACATTTTTAAATCATTTCAAAAAAAATTCAAGGCTTAATTTTACACTTCTAAACTCAAATTTCATACGTTTAAAATTGATTTTGATTAGTTAAAAGCTTTTTTTCATATTGATTTTGACAATGACAAAAATAATTTGAACAATTTCAAAATCACTCCCAAACATGCAATTAGATTCACATAAAAATACTTTTTTTAAGGCACAAAAACATTTCGAGAGTGATATCAAGACTTTCCTAACATATAAATGTAAGTATATATGGAAGAGGATTACGAAAAAGTGAAATTACTATAGGAAGTTGTACATTTACATTAAAGATTTTAGGGCTCTCTTTTAATGGGTTTCATTATTTTCTCAATAGGTTTCTTCTCTTTTGAGGACTTTCGATATGAAGTAATTGTCCATATCAAAGGTGTTTGATTATATATACAAAAAGTGAAGTTAAAATAATAACACCATGCTTTAATTAACAATAATAATGATGATCTAATTTCATATGATAAAAAGTCAATAGTCGTTGTTAACTATTAGGTAAGACTATTTCCATCCTTTGATTAATATTATTATAGATTCAATCAACATCTAATTTCTCTAACAAGTTAAGTGAGATTCTTATAGCTAACTTCTTGGCTTCTCTCTCTCTAGAACATGAAAAGGACTGAGTTGGTGTACTTATATGAAATGGTTGAAATCAAAATGATCCTTAATATGAAAGCTTCTTTTGAAATCTAAATGAATATGAATTATTTTCTTGGGATAATTTGCCTAGTTTCCTATGTAGAAGATTAGGATTAACATAACTCTAGTGACTTTTGTGGTTTTTTTTTTTTTTTTTTTTTTTTTTTTTTAACTTTGACCACTAAATGATTTTTATCATAATTTTTACAGAAATTTTCAATTAGAGTTGCATAAATTTAAATTCAAAACTTTCGTAAATATATTAATTTAGACCGTCTTTCGGACTTATTTTAAAAAATATCGTGTGAAACATATGATCGTTTCAATTAAATTTCTAAGTTATTATAAGTGAATCAATTTAAACTGATCTTTATTAATATTACATTGTTTATGTATTAAATTCTTACAACTTTTCCAATGTCTGATTAAATACATAATGAATGGTTAGAATGGATACATGAACAATTTTCAAAGAAATTTGTAATTGAAAGTCTATAATAATTCATTTATGAAAATTTAAGGGTTTAATTAATAAAGTTATAAATCTCATATGATGTTTATCCAAACCAATGATTATAAATAATGCATAATCGTTTATCCTTTTAACTTTTAACAAACTCTAGTGAGATTATGGTCGATATAAGTACACTAAACTATCCCTTTTAATTGTTAACTGTCTATTTATTATAATATGGGATAATTGATGCTAACCTTTTTATTTTTTTTTTACCCCATTTTATAATCTTTTGATTGAAAGTATAAAGGGCCTCCTTCTAGGCATACCCATCTTCAAGATCACATTTATGTTAAAACTCATCACTTTTTGCCCAACATCTAAAAATTTCATCACATGACTAAGTCAAAATGACTCCATAATTTTTATTCATCTATATATTACTAAGTTTGGAGCATATTAAGGCATTGTTTCAATATACTCTTATTGTTAGGACGAAAGACAATGGGTACATACATTATTGGTATGGTCGTATTTTCTATTTGAACACAAATTTGTATATTTTGACTTTTAGACCACTAAAATAGTTAGTTATTCCATGTTTTTTTTTAGTATAATTAAAGGTTAAGGAGATTCGAACCACAAACTTTTTGGTTTCTAGTATATTTATTTGCCAATTAAACTATGTTCAATTTGACATTGGTCCTTCTATGTTTGAATGATGTGATATATTGATTATTTTATACTCCTAACAATGGTAAAGAGTGAGATGACCCTTACATTATTATTAAAAAAAATTGGCAAGCATATTGAACTTATTTAGTGAAAGGGCTTCTTGAATTTAATCAGTAGGTAACTTGTTGACCTTTAAATCTAACTAACCCACCTACTTTGCCAAGATTGTTTTGGTTGTAATATATGATTTTTTTTCTCTCAACTCTAGGCTAGGTATCAATGTAGTCCATGTTTGTCTTGTATTGATAACATAATATTCTTCTTGTTTAATTTATGAAAAAAATCAGATTGTCCAACGTTTGCTACTTAAGGAAGACGCAATAGGGAACTTCTTGTAGGTGAATCAAATTTTTATTTTCATTTGTTCTAGCACCTCTATACGTTTTTGGTTGAGAATACGACCAAATTATATTGACTCCCCACATTAATTAGGAAAAAGAAATATTGTGGATGTTAGGGACAACGACCCTCCAACTATCTCTAGAGTGGTATGATA